>NC_139518.1:32645746-33245746 GCF_947247035.1 Vipera ursinii
CCAAACCAGTTTCATATATAAAGCAGTTTTACACTAACTGTAAATTCCTATGGTAAAAATCACTTTTAAAGGTATGAGCCTTCAACTGATAAAGGCAGCTGCTAGATGGAATGGAACCAGGTTAATTTAATGCTAAATAAACTAAAATTGTTCTCTAGCCATCCAGGTACTGAAGAAAAATACCAAATTAAGTAAACAAGCAATATATGTACTATATTTATATTTATTATATTTATTCGAATCACAGAAAGCTTAGTTCTGATTAAACTTCTAATCTTATCTACTTTCTTCATCAAGATGATTTAGTAGCTCTGATTTTTCTGAAAGTTCTAGAAGAGCCTGCTGTGGTGTTTTATTGCTTTCATTGTTTTTTGTATGAATGAAGTGTGTCTTGGAAAATAAATGCCACAAGTTACCGTACTTGGAATAAAAGTTCTTTTGAACTTACCCTGGTTTACCTTCAACTAAAATGCATTCTGGATGTGGATGATGGTAGATTTCATATTGTAACATCTGTTTAGCAATTTCATAATGTTAATAGGATTTTAATTCTGGGCTATATTTTTCATCCATTTTTTATTCACTTTAATTGGTGAAAGAGATGTTATAACTTAAACAAACTCCTAAAATGTTAGTTATCAAACATGCTTTTAATATCCAACACTTAGGATGTTTGCACAGCATTAACTATAGTAGAAATATTTTCTAACTCCCTCAAATTACAGAGGGCTATGTTTTCATCTTTTTTGTCTGTGTGAGGCAGCACACTGTCTCTAGAAATTGGAAATAGATAAATTAGATGCTTTCTACATCTGGCACTTTCCTCTGAAACCTCAAAGAAAAAAAGGGAATTTCTGAAAGCCACTCATTAGACGAATATTATAGGAAGTGTATGTGTGGTCTTGAAGACAACTGAGGGCAGTATTCTATCTAATGTATGTGGTTTGTTGAAATGCTAAAAAGCTTGGCAGCCCTGAGTCCTCTTAGTATAAAAGCTGTCTGTTTAAAGACTAAGAGGATTACAATGCAATCCAATTTAATGAACACCTGTGAGGAGGCTACACCTGTTAAAGAACAGATTAAACATGCTGTCCCCATTTTATATAGGTATATACCAGGGGTAGGCAACCTCGGCTCTTTTATGACTCATGGACTTCAACTCCCAGAATTCCTGAGTCAGCTATGGGAGTTGAAGTCCATGAGTTATAAAAGAGCCGAGGTTGCCTACCCCTGGTATATACATTAGGGAAGGGAAAAATACAGTGAAAATCTAGCCCACATCCGAACCTCCATAATAGCAGGCTATTGGAGAATCCCATTCTTGCTAAGCAGTGCAGAGATAGGCTTTCTCCTTACAATTTTACCTTACTCTATATCACCTTCTCATAGACTTGACAAATTTTCAGACCATCTGCAGTACTAGCCTAGAAGAGATTCAGTGATTCAGGTCTTAAGTAAGCAAAACTGCCCCCATTTCTCCATGTTGACCAAATATGGCTACAATGTTCTATATAACTGAAAACCTGATCATAGCTATAGTTCCCTATTCCATGGATCACTAGGACTCAGTCTTTGACATCAAATATTCTCTGTCAACACAGAAATGATGACAGTGAAATGAGTGGGACTGGAACAGATGTCCTCCTTTGAATGCCATACTTGTAATGTAAAGCTTTCTAAATTCCAAAGAAATTATATATTTTTATGCAATTCATATGAAGCTGTAATCTCCTGTGTATAATTTCAATGAAGGAAGTTGTTCAACATTTATCAGATAACACAGACACAGGACTTGTTTTTCTTCTTTTAAATGAATATAAGAATTTCACAAATAATGCACCCTTAAAGCAAATATGTTAAAATGGAAATATAAATAAAATACCAAGATAACCTTTTGAATGAAAAATGGAATCCTACATGGTAAAAGACAAACTAGCAATTTCTAGACTAAAAATAATGCTCTGTAAACACTAAATCATGACTCTCAATCTTAAGGTTCGGAAAGGAAGAAAAGTAATTCTTTATTCAAAATAGCAGAAGAACAAAGCTTAAACTTAAACCCTGGAATAGGACCAGCACTGATGATGTTACTTAGCTTGAAATGTCTGCATAGAGAGCTTGGACCCCTCAAACTCTGGAATAGATGCATATATATGTATAGTGTTTGATTTCAGAGTCCTCTCATAGGCAGATTTTCTACATATATGACTCTTGTTCTGTCTGCAATAAAGCAACTAATCTGATACATGCCTCCAAGATTGTAATTGTAAATTTTAAACCCAAAACTCAGCTTCATTGATTGTGTGTGTGTGTGTGTGTGCGCGCGCAGGTGTTTCTGCTTATGAAAAATATATTCTAGATTGGTAAACTGTTAATTACAAAGTCTTCATTTTCATAATCAAAAAAATCATAACGAATATGATTAACAATCTTTTCTACTAGTACTGCATCTGAAAACATTTTGATAATGACTAAAGTGAGAAGTTCTCAGTTTTAAAATATGGAAATCAAAGTCTAGTTCATCTGAGCTCCCAATAAAGCCAATCGTTCTGATGTTCTGATGCCTTTCAGAGTGATGAAAGTTACTATGGTACTATGACACATGCTGCCTGGCTGTTTGAAAAGTATTTATGGGAAAATAACAGCTCTATATATTGTGTAGGTGTATACAATATGTTGATGTAAAGTCAGTTCCAATATCATAGCACTGACAAAATGTCTTAAAAGTACACACAAATATCACTTTTCTATATTCAAACCAATACCAGATCATGCATATCAAACCAATACCAGATCATGTGTTTCCCACCTTTTGTTCATCATGTAACCTAAGATAGTGAACTAAACATGGTTTTTCCATGCGCTTAACTGCAGTAGGTTGGCTATATCATGTCATCTGACACCACTCTCTTAGAAATCATTCTGTTATTTTAAAAAGAGGACTTTATATATCTCACAACTTGAGGTGTGGTGCCAGAAGTTCTTTATTTTCTCTGCAGAATACATTACAAAGGTTGTACTTTTGCCCATATTTAGTAAGGAGTAATTTCCATTATGCTTAGTATGAATAAACAGTAGGACTAAAGTATTAGGCTGCATAATAAATCTTTTGAACTGTTCCAGTCTTGAGATGTATTCATCTATCTTACTCAGTGCTTTTTTTGTAAAAGAAAAAGGTGCCGGAACTCACACGTCATACAACCCGCCTTGCCTACCCTACAAGGTTCCATCCAAAAAAGGTGCTGGAACTCCGTTCTGAGTGTTCTATGAGGAAAAAAGCCCTGATCTTACTGCATAAATTATCTACAGTTGGATTCTATGAATGGATGAAATGGAAATATTGAGCATTAGACATACCTACTTTTTATATGTAGGTGGCACTACAAGACTGCACTCTCCCTTCAACATTACATTTCTTCAAAGGGATTTCAAAGTTAAATTTAATGGAAAAGCTGTGAAACAATAACAGTTCAGCAAACTATATTTGCATTTTGAACAATCTCTCAACTACATACTGGGCATGAAAAATATATTTCTTTCTACTCAGATATTTAAATATTACATAGGCTTTTTAAAGTAAAATACAGTTATCTGGAATAAAGGGGTTATTCTCAAATGGTTTTCATATTAAAAGGTGTATTGGAACCATGGTTACTTCTTATGCATGTACTTGTTACGTGGAAATAATAGCCCTCTAGGGAGAAAATGCATTGAAATGTGGCGTGGTCATATTTTTTATGGAAGCTACTTGAAGCTAGAAAGAAGAAAAATGAAGAAATAGCACAGAATTTCAAGGATTTTTATTCTTGCCCTTCATTTCTCTTCTGTATTTGTCTCTTCCATCTCATATTCTTTGTTTATTAAAGTCCCTGACTTAATTTATATTGTGCATGAGACAGATTAACTTCTATGGTCTGAAATATGATGGTTGGTTATAGATTGATTGAAGACATTTGGGAAGACTTCTTTATGTATGTATAGATATATACACACGTGTGTATTATAATGAATCTACAAATAAATATCAACACACTTAGTGTTAATCTATTTAGAATTCCTTCAGTGATTGAGACATATAAGTAAAATATATGGATGGGAAAATATAGATACAAATGTAAATAATTGGTATTTACTCCTAAGAATTTAATCTATGCAGCACATAGAATTATATGGAAAAATGTACTGCATTTTTTAAAAAATATTTTGCATTATAAAACACAAGCAATATTATTTTAAAACAGGAATGAGTACATTGTATTATTTGAGTACGGTGGTATTTATGCAACATTGACTGGAAATTATTAATAGATAACTTAAAGCTTTAGAAATTAAAAAAATTTCAAGTATAAATTCTAAAATATTTTTAAAATAATGTTGATATGCAAAAGGTTGCTTAGTTTTTATATCTAAATCGAAGTTTGGCATTGACAAAAATGCAAAATATTTAAATTATTATATACCAAATGTATATTATATACTAAAGGCTTTTATTTTAATCTCAATCATTGATATTCAGGTCTTCACTGTTATTTATCATTGCTTTTGCAACATGTAAGTGAACATGAAAAACAGAAACAGAAGCAAAAACAGAAATAAGAAAAATGAAAAACAGAAACAGAAGCAAAAACAGAAATAAGAAAATAACAAAAAAATCCTATAGTATTTTTCTAACTTCCCCCTTCTTATACCTCTACCATTTTTTATGTTTACAAGCATTTAGTTCCTCTCAGAACCATATTGTAAGTGTTTATGACCAATTTTTCATTGTCAGTTGTAAGGCCAGTTGTTCTACCTTTTGTCATACAATTTGGTCTTTATTTATTTTAATCCACTTTTTTCATTTGCTCTTTGATATTAGGGTTTACAGAACCATTGCATTTTCAGCTATCAGGATAGTTTCAACATCTTGGTTATCTATATCTTAATCTATTCTAACCTATCAATAACTTTCTGATCCTATCCTGTGGTCTCATCAGGGCAGAGAAATGGAGGATAAGGAATTCATAGTTTTTTCTAATGCAGCTCAGAACTGTGACTATAACTGTAACTTGCTTGAAATATAAACACTGCTGGTTTATGTTCAGTTTGTTGTTAAAAAATTTTATTCAGAAAAAGACATGTTGTTGCTTCTAGACTAAAGTTCAATAATAGGATCAGAAAACTAGTACTTTTTTCTCCCCAAGCCTCTTCAGATAAGTGCCTGAAAGTTTATTGCCAACTTTATTCCACTTTTCTTTTTGAAACTGAATCAATGGCAAACTTAATTAATGGAATAGCTTGCTTCCTGAAGGTATGGGTGCTCCATCACTGGAGGTTGTCCAAAATACACCATTTGACTAGCATGGTATAAGGTCTCTTGTCTTCAGCAGTAGGTTGGACTAGAAGACCTCCGAGGTCTCTTCCAGCCTTATGATTCTATGTTCTACTTCTACATCTTACTCAGGCTAACTATCACTGCTAAATTATTTCCACATCATAAGATGGTCTGATCAACCCTTAACTGAAAAATAAAGTTTGCCGTTTCATTTATCTCTTCAGACAACATTCCTACAATTAAACTTTCTTAGTTCTCTGGGGTACAAGCCCAATTATCTGCCCCACAAAATTACTTTTATTTCCAGACCCGTAAGAAGGTTAATCCAAGTGAAATTGATGCTTATATTTTCTATCATAGTAACTTGATTTCAAGCATTAGGATATTCAGTATGGCTTGAGAATTTCATCCAGCTAGAAACATATACACAATACAATGCAAATTCTACATATTGTGGTTTTCCTGAATTTATAAATTGATTTGTGCTTAGAGTGTAAGCCGCCCTGAGTCTTCGGAGAAGGGCGGGATTAAAATAAATAAATTGCTTGTTTACCATAAATAGAAATTTGCCTACAATTTCAAAGCTTAGATTTCACAATGTTTTAAAATAAAGTCCTAAGTTTTAGCTGTGGAATAAATAAATATGTGTGGAATTAGCTATTCATTTTAATGAGATGCCTTTTTAGTCCTCAGATATTGTCTTCCAAATAATGCAAGCCAGAATTCCCCAAGTGAATGGTGTAATTAAAAAAAAATCAGTCTCTATTATGTAAGTAAAAACCATTTGAATGCAATTTTATTCCCTTCATCTTGATCATTAACTTGATATCAGTTCAGAATGTGAAAATCAGTAAGATTTTTATTGTAATGTATGCTAATGCAAGTTTGTCTTCAGGGCTTAGAAGCTGAGAGTAAAAGATAGTAAATGGATTATTTTTAATAGCTACTACATTCTTGCTGTTCAAGGATCCTGATAAGGTCATTTACGGAACGTATTATTGAGCTGGGGTTGAACATTGCTTTATATGTGAATTTATAACAATCATAAAAAAGAGAAACAGATCATAATGAAAGTGTTTGAAACAAAGGTATTAATTATAAAACCAAACTTGAATCACACTTGTCTTATCTCATTCTTGGAGATAGCAACTGAGAAATTACTAGGAAAATGTGTAATAGACCAGGTCTTTTCAACCTTTTCACCCATTGTACCACTTTTAGGATATGGCAACATCTGAGTACCACCAGTCGCCTAGCAAGGTGTCAAAAATTGATGACCAAAAAAAAAAAAAAAAGGAAAAAAGTGATGAAGTACAGGTAGTCCTCGACTTACAACAGTTTGCTTAGTGACTGTTTGAAGTTACAATGGCACTGAAAAAAGTGTCCACCAAGCCACAGCTGAGCAAGACACCTGCCTGCCTGCCCAGTGGCGATCTTCCTCCTGTCCAAGGTTTTCATTGTTGTGAGCATTTCTGTTGAGGATTGGCAGCGGGGATGGGGTGTGGGGGGTGTTTGGTTTTTATTCCCCCTGTCTTCTGGGTGGTTGCAGCAGGTTTTGGTCACTTCATATAACCTTGGGACACTGTGACTGTCATAAATATGAATCAGTTGCCAAGCATCTGAATGTAAATCTCAAGACTCTGGAGATACTGCAACATTCCAGCTGATTGGTGCTTCTTCTGGGCTCAGAAGTGCCAGGATCAGCGCCGAGCTCCAGCTGGAGTCTGGTGCTGGTCCTGGTGCTTCCACTGAGCCCTGACAGCCCTGCTGATCCTGGCGCTTTCACTGAACCCTGACAGCCCTGGAGCTCCAGCCATATCTCACTCAGGCTTGTGAGGTGCTGCCACTGGTTCAGCTCATTCCCCTCCCCCGCTACAAGTTTTCTTGGATGGTCATGTACAAACACTCCAGAAGACAAGCTCAGGATCCAAAAAGATCTTGATAAACTTGAATAATGGGCCCTGTCAAAAAAAATGGGCTTCAATGTGGAGAAAAGTCTTACATTTTGGCAGGAAAAACCAAAGGTACAAATACAGATTGGCTAAGACCTGGCTTAAAAACAGTAACTGTGAAAGGGACCTTGGAGTCCTAGTAGACAATCACTTGACTATGAGCCAGCAGTGTGCAGCAGCAACCAAACAAGCTAATACAATCCTAGGTTGTATAAACATAGGCATAGAATCAAGATCACACGAATTATTAATACCACTTTATAAAACCCTAGTAAGACCACACCTGGAATACTGCAGCCAATTTTGATCACCATACTACAAAAAAGATGATGAGTGTTTGGGAAAAATTCATAGAAGAGCAACAAAGATGATCAAAGGCCTGGAGAGTAAAACATATGGAGAATAGTCTAAAGAAAAGAAGAAACAGGGGAGACGTGATAGCAGTGTTCCAGTATCTGAGGGGCTGACACAAGGCAGAGGGGGCCAGGTTGTTCACCAAACCACCAAAAGGAAGGACAAGGAACAATGCTTGGAGACTGATCAAAAAGAGAAGCAACCTGGAATAAAGGAGAAACTTCCTGACAGTGAGGACAATCAACCAGTGGAACAGCTTACCCGAAGAAATAATGGGCATTCCATCACTGGAGATTTTTAAGAAGAGACTAGACATTCACCTCTCCGAGACAGTATAGGTTCTCCTGATTGAGCAGGGGGCTGGACTAGAAGACCTCCAAGGTCCCTTCCAGCTTCTATTCTATTCTATTCTATTCTATTCTATTCTATTCTATTCTATTCTATTCTATTCTATTCTATTCTATTCTATTCTATTCTATTCTATTCTATTCTATTCTTTTTAAAATGAATTAGTACAGAAAATTTAGCTTCACACATTTCAGTTTCCAAGTGCTAGGTTTTCAGTTAATATAGTGTATTTCAGAATTAAAGATGGTGCTGTGGATGGAGTGAAGATCAGTTCTTGATATTTACATATCCATGTTGTAGACATGGGAAAGTAGTTTGCTACTGCCTTTCTTCTTCAAGTTTTTGTGACTGCTTAATCTAGCCTTCACCTGTTATATTTCCCAGTGGTACCCTATCAAAAACTAAAGAAATTGTCTCTTCATAGATTTCAGATTTTCAAGATCAGCTAAGCCTTTCTGCGTCAAGGCTTTGTAACTGGCTGACCAACCACACTCAGCATGTAGTCCTCAATGAAACTGCATCTACATGGAGGGAAGTATGCAGTGGGGTACCCCAAGCTCTGTTTTAGGCCAGTACACTTCAGCATCTTCATCAATGATTTGGATGAGGGGATTGATGGGAACTCATCAAATTTGCAGATGACCCCAACAGGAATGACCCCAGAAGATAGGCTTAAGATACCGAAGGATCTTGACAGACTTGAACATTGGGCGCTATATAACAAAATGAAATTCAATGTTGAAAAAAGTAAGGTTTTATATTTTAAATGCACAGGAACAGTATAGGTAGTACCTTTGCTCAATAGTAGCACCTGTGAGAGGGATCCTGGAGTCCTAGTGGACAATCATTTAAATATCAGCCAGCAGTGTGCTGCAGCTGCCAAAAAAAGCCAACACATTTCTAAGCTGCATTAACAGAGGGATAGAATCAAGATCACG
Source organism: Vipera ursinii (assembly GCF_947247035.1). NCBI lineage: Eukaryota > Metazoa > Chordata > Lepidosauria > Squamata > Viperidae > Vipera > Vipera ursinii. The sequence goes on from NC_139518.1 coordinate 32,654,653, forward strand.
TGAAGTGTTATTACCACTTTATAACACCTTGGCAAGGCCACACTTGGAATACTGCATCCAGTTTTGGTCACCACAAGGTAAAAAAGATGTTGAAATGTTGAAGGAGTGCAGTGTGCTGCAGCTGCCAAAAAAGCCAACGCATTTCTAGGCTGCATTAACAGAGGGATAGAATCAAGATCACGTGAAGTGTTATTACCACTTTATAACACCTTGGCAAGGCCACACTTGGAATACTGCATCCAGTTTTGGTCACCACAAGGTAAAAAAGATGTTGAAATGTTGAAGGAGTGCAGTGTGCTGCAGCTGCCAAAAAAGCCAACGCATTTCTAGGCTGCATTAACAGAGGGATAGAATCAAGATCACGTGAAGTGTTATTACCACTTTATAACACCTTGGCAAGGCCACACTTGGAATACTGCATCCAGTTTTGGTCACCACAAGGTAAAAAAGATGTTGAAATGTTGAAGGAGTGCAGAGAAGAGTAACAAAGATGATTAGGGGACTGGAGGCTAAAACATATATGAAATGGTTGCAGGAATTGGGTATGTCTAGTTTAATGAAGAGAAGGACTAGGGGTGACATGATAGCAGTATTCCAATATCTCAGGGGCTGCCACAAAGAAGAGGGAGTCAAGCTATTCTCCAAAGCACCTAAGGGCAGGACAAGAAGCAACTGATGGAATCTAATCAAGGAGAGAAGCAACCTAGAACTAAGGAGAAATTTCCTGACAGTTAGAACAATTAACCAGTGGAATAACCTGCTTCCTGAAGTTGTGAATGCTGCAACACTGGAAGTTTTTAAGAAGAATTGAACAACCATTTGTCCGAAATGGTATAAGTTTTCCTGCCTGACCAGGGGTTTGTACTAGAAGACGTCCAAGGTCCCATCCAACTCTGTTATTCTATTCTAAGGCAGGGTTAAATGAAGGCCAATTTGGTGAAGAGATTCAAGTGATGAACTGAAAACATGGAAACAATGAATTATCATCCTCCTTAATTGTAGAAGTCAGCTCTTTCTCTGTCCAACCCACCTCACAGGTTGTTTTTTTTTTTGTGGGGCAAAGTTGGATGATGGAATATATATATATAGCCTGAGTTTTACCAAGGAGAAAAAAAATGGGATAGAAATCAAACCATAAATCCTGGTTTCTCTCTTTTGCTGAATAAACAATATCATTCAAGCAGAAAAATGGGAGATTTCTGTACCCCTTGGTGTACTAACTCTAGTAAGATAAGCCAAGATAAATGTTCAGATCTTTTGTTCATGCAGTTTGCATGTTACATTAAAGCAATTTGCACTTATGCATCCATTAAGGAATAATCAAGATCTCCAAACCTGCTGATACTTCATTTTTTGTGCGTAGCAGTGACATTTTGGTTATGTTTAATATCTGGAAACAGAGGGAATAATTGTAGCATTCGTCATGCTATGTAGGGATTTTAAACTGTTGAATGTGTGTCCTATATTTTTATTTGTTTATTTTGTTTGGAAGAAATATCTAAATCATAGACCTACCCTTTTGAACATCAATCACTTCAGTTGTTCAGCCATAGTCACTATCTTTGCTTTTGAATACCAACTCTGTCTGTGTATGTTCCTTTAAAACTAAAAGCATCTCTTCACTCAATAGTTTAAAATAGTAACATTGAAATATAGGCTGTCCCATGGTTAAGAATGTCTGACTTACGGACAACTTGTATTAACTAACAGCTGCTTATTACTGAAAATGGTGAATGGGATTTTCCTTCCTTAAGCCAATGAAACAGTGAAGCCACACAAGGTTTTCATGAATTGCTGGAGCTAGGCATTTTTAATATACAGCCTGTTTTCAGCAGTTCATGAAAGAAAGGAGAATGCCATCAGCCATATTCAGTAATAGGCACTCCACTAGTAAGTGGGAGTTCTGACTTACGTATAAATTCAGCTTAAAGACAGAATTTGGAAGGGATCTTGTTCCTAACCTGTGGACTACCTGTGCATTTTTTTTAAAGAAAAAGTACATTCAGAGCCAGAATAGTAATAAAAAAAACAGATATTAAGAGTAAAATACACAAAAAAGCCTGACAAAAAGCATTTTAATGGTCTACTAGATGAGAGGGAACATTAGCACTACATTTAACACTTTAATTAATTAGGGTAATTCTTTTGTGCATGATATAATTAATATGTAGAAATTAATTGTCAAATATATCAATTACTGGTATTTTAGTTTCAAAATAAAAATTGTAGCTACAGAAACAACAACAGACCAAAGAATAATTGTTTGCTATAAAGAAAATGTTAAAACTGGAGTCAATATCCCAATGACTAACAGACCTGGAGAGAGAGAAAAAAATCAAGTATTCAAAGTAGAATGTTTTCTGTTTTCATAGTCCTGAATTACCCTGGAAATATGCACGAAGGCAAAAGGCAGAATCTAAAGACCCCACGGCCTGTTCCAGCATATTTAATCTTATATATATATAAAAATGAAAACAGATCAACCATTGATATTTAAATAGACTTTATAATTAAATAAAAAGAATCAGCCAGCTTTATTATTATTATTCATACAAAAAGGCTAGTTATTCAAAATATGCATCTCCTCTGATGCAAGAGACCATTTTTCTATTTGCCATTTCAGATGTTAAATAGTTGTAGGTTATGTGTCCTCAGACATTCCCCAAAGAAGAAGGTTAAATTGGAAGCTAGTTGCTGTTTTCACTATCTAGCCGATTCCTTGGCTCTTATAGCAATTCTGTCTCACAAGCCCCAGTGGTTACTAATCACTTATCAAGGTTTTCTCAAGTCACAAAGCTTCTGATGCTCAATAATGTCACCGACACTCATTAATATAGAACACTGCTGCTAGTTTTGCACAGTGTTGATATTTTGGCAATTATATTAGTCCATAATATCAGCAGCATTCCACCTACTAATTCTAAAATTCTTGGATCAAACGAAAAGTATCCACCTTCACAGAATGTAATGTGAAAATTAATGTATTCTTGGTTCTGCACTGATGCCTATTTATTTAGAACATGGGTGCCAAACTCGCCATGTCACATGACGTGTTGTGGCATGTCGTGACTTTTTTTTGCATTGCCGGAGCTGGGGTGGGTGAGGCCTCCATATGATGCAACCGGCCCATGGGCCAGCAGTTTGACACCCCTGATTTAGAACAATAGGAATTAAGTAAGAATGCACATCTGGCTTAATTGAGAAATCAAATAGAAAATAAAATTGAGAAGAAATTGAGCTTCTGTGCTGGTACTTTCCTATCTCTTTTCCCTTCTAAGTACTGTAATTATACAACAGTTACCTATAGTTATATATTAGCCCTTAACACAAACAAGTGCATTTGCCCAGAAAGGCACAAGCACAGAAAAGGAAATGACTGGTTATTTCTTATTTCTTACCTGTATTCAAAAATAGCAGCTATTGAGAGAAAATAGGAATTGAATTGGTTATATCCTTTTTCCAGGGTGGAAGTCTTGGTAATTTCTTCCTGGCCATTGGAAGGAGCTGCTACAGACATAGTGCTAACAACACTTTCATTTTTGGGTGCTTATGGTTCAAATGTCAGATTAGGTCACACACACACCCATACAAACATTGCAATCCAAACATTGTTTCTGGCTTTCACTGCAAGTTGAAAGTTAGAATATTAAGAATAAAAGGATAAATTCTAGTCTTTTGCTTGTTGTCCTGGTCTTCTTTTTTGAAGAGATGCCACATATAAGAATTAGCTTAAATAAAGACACTTGCCCGAGTTTGCAGTTATTTATTCATTCAGATATCTCATTTTTTGCTCTGTATAGTCAAGATATTTCTTACTGAATTCAATGACACCTATCTTGTCTGCATTACCCTAATGTGAGTCTTATTTCTTGGCCAGGTTACATTGTAATATTATTTTGGGGAAATGGCTTTCAGAGAAACTAAATTGCTTAGATATCCTGTTTTTAAACAGCAAGATTTTCATTTAAGGTTTGAGAGCACAACACAAAATTAATTTTTTTGAACCAGGATGAAATTTTAGATTATTTTCAAAGGTTATTCCCTCCATTCTGTTAATGTACTGATATTTAAAAAAAGGACAAAAAGAGGCCACAAATGAAAAAAAAAAGGCTATTCAGGTTTTTGAAACCCTTAACTTAATATCATATCAATGCACCTGCTATGTTGATACTACATCTTGTTTACAACCTATATTTTATGTTCAGGGAATCCAGCCTCATAGGTCTGAGAGTAATATACAAGTTGCAGCTAAAGACAGCCTCTGCTCTGGATTCAATTTTCAGATCATCTTTTCATGCCCTGGTTATAAGCCCCTGAAATATGGCAATGTAATTGAAAAGCTGACAGTGTCTGCACTATAGCTGTGATAGTGAATGTTATGAGCAAATGGAATTATTAGATTTTTCCCTTATTTTTTTTACTTTCCAGAGATGGGTTTATCTTACATAACCAAAGAAACTGCATTTTTTTTAATTTTTTCCTCCCAGTGGGCAGAGTGTACCATTTTAAGGCTTCTTTTGAAGAGATACCAAGAATAAAGATACAGAACGATAAAGTGCTTATTCCGTCTTTTGTTCAGTTTAGACAGAAGATTTCTTTACTATCTGTTCCATGCTGTAAGTAACAACTATGCAATAAAATGTTTAAACAGAGCCAGTTTCTGTATTTGCTATGTTTTCTTGCTTCTCATATTTATCTTCTGCTGGACAGTTTTTTTCTTTCTGATATGTTAAGTTGCAGTCAAACACATTGGAAGGTGGGAGTATGACTGTTCTTAGCTTCTTCATTTTGTCTCTGAAATGCTGCCTTTTCTTGGCAATTTCCATGGTAATTTTTTTCTGACAGCTAGTTTATTTTCTTTTGACAATCCTCTTTTCACATTCATCTTTAACCTCACTGACATTCAGGAGTTCAGGATTTCTTATGTTCTCCTTGAAAATTATAGATAAACAGCCAGATTTATTCATTTATAAAATATATAGGCCACCTCAATCTAACATAATCTGGGTAGTTTACAAAAATACCCCCATTGTCATATGATTTCTGCATATTTCATGGTGGTTTCATTTGGTTGTTTGAAGATTGCATTTGCAATCAAGACATGCAATATTGGAATTCAACATTCTGGAAGCACAAGCAATAGAACACAGCCAAACTAGAGTCTTGGACTTTAAAAGAGCTAATTTCAATAAACTTAGAGAGACCTTGGGAAGAATTCCATGGATGAGAATCCTAAAGGGGAAAACAACTCAAGAAGCTTGGGAAATTTTGAAAAGTGAGATAATAAAGGCCCAGTCTAGCACAATACCAACAAAGAAGAAAAATAACAGCTTTCAAAAGAAACCAGCATGGCTGCATAAAGAACTCTCTGATAAACTGAAAGATAAAAAGGACAAGTATAAGAAGTGGAAAGAGAGGCACATAACTAAGTCAGAATATCAGCAAACAGCCCATGCCTGCAAAAATGAAGTGAGGGAAGCTAAGGCTCAAAATGAACTAAGGTTTGCAACCAAAGTCAAAAATAACAAAAAAGCTTCTTTCAACATGTAAAAAACAAGAAAAAAGTTAAGGAAATGATTGGTCCATTAGTGGGGGAAAGCGGCAAGAAGGTGACAAGCAATAGGGAGAAAGCAGAACTATTTAACTCGTTTTTTGCATCTGTCTTTACACAAAGGGAAAAAACAGCCCAACCTACCAAAACCAGTGCCATAAAAAACAGAATAGAAACGCAGGTTAAGATAGGCAAGAAAATGGTAAGTGAACACTTGTCCAGCCTAGACGAGTTCAAATCACCAGGACCAGATGGATTACACCCCAAAGTTCTCAAGGAACTGGCAGACGTGATCTCAGAACCACTGAACTATATTTTTCAAAGATCCTGGAGCACTGGGGAACTACCAGAGGCCTGGAAGAGGTGATGTAGTTCCCATCTTCAAAAAAGGAAAAAAATAGATCCAGGAAACTATAGACCTATCAGCCTGACCTCAATACCTAGGAAGATTCTGGAAAAGATAATCAAACAACAAATCAGCGAACACCTTGATGCAAACAAAGTCATCACTAAAAGTCAACATGGGTTTGTCAAAAACAGATCATGTCAGACAAATCTTATTACATTCTTTGACCAAGTGACAAAATTAGTGGACCAGAGGAATGCTGTAGATATTATTTAATTGGACTTCAGTAAGGCATTTGATAAAGTAGATCACAACCTACTATTTGATAAGATATAAAAATGTGGGTTAGATAGCATCACCACCAGATGGATTCGTAGCTGGCTGACAGGCCGTACTCAGCGTGTGGTCCTCAATGGAACTGCATCTACATGGAAGGAAGTGTGTAGTGGGGTGCCCCAGGGCTCTGTTCTGGGCCCAGTGCTCTTCAACATCTTCATTAAAGATTTGGATGAGGGGATAGATGGGGAACTCATCAAATTTGCAGATGACACCAAGCTGGCAGGAATAGCCAATACTCCAGAAGATAGGCTTAAAATACAGGAGGATCTGGACAGACTCGAACACTGGGCCTACCAAAATGAAATTCAATGGTGAAAAAAGTAAGGCTTTACATTTAGGCAGGAAAAATCAAATGCACAGGTATAGTATAGGTGGTACCTTGCTCAATAGTAGTAACTGTGAGAGAGATCTCAGAGTCCTAGTAGACAATCACTTCAATATGAGCCAGCAGTGTGCTGCAGCTGCCAAAAAAGCCAACACAGTGCTAGGCTGCATTAACAGAGGGATAGAATCAAGATCAAGTGAAGTACTAATACCACTTTACAATGCTTTGGTAAGGCCACACCTGGAATACTGCATCCAGTTTTGGTCACCATGATGTAAAAAAGATGTCGAGACTCTAGAAAGGGTACAGAGAAGAGCAACAAAGGTGATTGGGGAACTGGAGGCTAAATCATACAGGGAACGGGAATTGGGTATGTGTAGTTTAACGAAGAGAAGGGTGAGGGGTGACATGATAGCAGTGTTCCAATATCTCAGGGGCTGCCACAAAGAAGAGGGAGTCAAGCTATTCTCCAAAGCATCTGAAAGCAGGACAAGAAGCAATGGATGGAAACTAGTCAAGGAGAGAAGCAACCTAGAACTAAGGAGAAACTTCCTGACAGTTAGAACAATTAACCAGTGGAACAATCTGCCTCCAGAAGTGGTGAATGGTCCAACACTGGAAGTTTTTAAGAAGAGACTGGACATCCATTTGCCTGAAATGGTATAGGGTTTCCTGCCTGAGCAGGGGGTTGGACTAGATGACCTCCAAGGTCCCTTCGAACTTATATTATTATTATTATTATTATTATTATTATTATTATTATTATTATTATTATTATTATTATTGGTTTGGCAGAAATTGATAAAACATTCTGCTACATCTTTATTTCCTAGAGACCTAGGCCATATAATCCCACTGTATTTCAGCTGTTTTAACACTGGCATTCTAGTTTCCAACTACAAGCGACACATCTTGATGGCATATTCAGTCAATTTCAAATTGAACTTGACCATAAAAATTTTTAACCTCTTTTTTCATCAGTGGTTGGAGCATAAACTTGGGCAAGTATTGCCCAAATTCTAATTATTCTAATTATTAATAATGATCTAATTATTCTAATTATAGATTTTTTGGCTCCTTGGTAGTAAATGATTCAATCTTCTGACTGAAAATGTCCAATTCCAATCCATTTTAATTAGCTAATACCTAAGACATAAATCTGTAGTTGATTGATTTTATATTTCACTGTGCTGAACTTTCCTGTGTTCATGCTTCTTACATTCCATGTTCCCAAAGTAATTCTGTCTTTGCAGCTTTGGATTTTCAACTTCTGCATGTCAATATCAGCAACTGGATGTCCCAAAGGCTTAAATTTAGCCATATCATAAACATCACAAGTGCTCCAAAAAATGCTCATGTGTTTCCAGTAACATATTCAATGCCATCCAACCTGAGGGCCAATTATATGGCATTATATCATCAATTACTTTATTTTGTCTATCTAAGTGATTTTGTTTATCATGGTCTTCTGCCATGCTTTCACTATTGTCATTAATCTAGTCATACACCTCCAGCATCTTCTTATATCACTGCTGTTCACTTTATAAGCCTGCTTGGCCTCATTGGGCAGCTGGGTCATCTTTCATTGGGCAGCTGAATGACAATGTGAGAGCATATAGTCTTGCTGCGCATTCCTGGTCTTCTTTGCCCATCTCTTAGTACCTGTAGTGTATGCTGGGCTGGCATACACGTATAGCAGCCGCATCAGGAAGCGCGGAGCTGGAGAGCTCTGTGCAGGAACTACGTTCGGTGGGAAAGCCGGATTTAAAGGGATTGGCTGCCTGCCCAGCGGGAAACCAGGGTTCAAACCTTATTGGTCAGGCATTCACCTGGGGAGGTATAAAGCAGGACCATCTGCTGCCAGGAACGAATTCCCATCGCCCAGTACGCTCACACAGAGAAGGTCTCCTCAGGCTACCGTCAGCTAGACAATGTCGGCTGACAACCCCCAGGGGGAGGGCCTTCTCTGTGGGAGCGCCAGCCCTGTGGAACCAGCACCCCCATGAGCTTCGGATGGCCCCAGATCTCCAGTCCTTTCGCCACGGCCTCAAAACACTCATTTTCCACCTGGTTGACCTGGACTGACAAGGATTTTAATTATGTTTTTAATTTTTAACTCTAATTTTTAATTTATTTTAATTTTAATTTATTGTACAGAGGCCTTTAATTTTAATTTTATCTGTATTTATTGTATGTTATTGTTGTTAGCCGCCCTGAGTCCTTCGGGAGATAGGGCGGGATATAAGTCTCAATAATAAATAAATAAATAAATAAATAAATAAATAAATAAATAAATAAATAAATAAATAAATAAATAAACAGTTGTCCGGCCGTTCAGACCACGCTACCACCAATAAAGTTTATAAACACACCTACGCCTGCGTCTCATCAACTTAACAGTACCTGATTGAGAACATAATAGGATTTCAGGTTATCTTATAGTTCTTTAATTGTTTTTCTTTTGAGTCCATTGAGAGTTAAGAACTCTGTAATGGCCTTGTACTCATTGCATACCGTTTGATCACATAATTTTTTTTGTCTAAAAAGGAATATAAATTGACTGGAAGCAGACTTTTTGTTGCATATTACACAATATAGGCAGCTCCATTTAGATATTTGTGAAGGGAGAGTGTGGGGGAGGAGGGAGACTGGTTACAATAGCTCAATTCCACATGTCTCCATTCTCATTACATTCTACAAGATGAAGTTAATGACTTTTCTGCTTACAGAGAAATTGACATAATTTAGGATCTCTATCAATCTCCCAGAGTTCAAAATTACACAGAGAGATACTACAGATAAAGAAAGAGGCCCTAAGTTGGGAAGATCAGCAGACACAACAGTGGGGTTGGGGTTAGATGGTATATTTTCTCACCCTTTTCTCCTGGAACATGTGAATAAATTTAAATCCTGGAATAGATTCTGAAATGCTTTTATGTGTTTTGTCAGCAATAAAAAATTGTAACTCATCCTCCTTGCTCTGCTATATTTTTTCTCACAATTGTAAGATCTGCCTGCCTTAATGGGTTAATTTAACTGGGGTTTTAATACAATAAAGAGCAAACCCTCCTGTGTTTTTGCTCTCATGCTCTATTCAATATTTCCTAGCATGTTGCACAAAATTATGTCTATTTTCATTACTGTATTTCATCTACAGCATCGTTAAGTAAATATTTGCACAAAAGTGTAACCATTTCAGGTTTCCCAAGATGCAGGCTTTGCCACAAGGTAAATAATTAAATGATGCATTTTCTCTCGTAGCACAGTGCCTGATATAAGTTTGATCATTCCACGTCTCTTTGATAATCCATAACTGTCGCTCACAATCATTCTCCTTGTTCAACCAAGCAAAGATAAAAGGTAGAACATGTTTCTTTCACCTACTCCCAAGGAACTCCATTATCCTTGAAAGGCCATGTGACCACGCATGAGCCAATTGTGGCCAAAAACTTCTTCCCACAAGGACAAGCTCCGTGTGAGCAGAAAATGAAGCTGTTACCAGACAGCAAATTGCAGCCCTCGGTTCTTATGAATATTTGAATGAGTAACTAAAAACAGCTCAGAGAACTCTAAGCAACTGTGACAGCTAAAAGTACCTAGGAAACTAGCAGTTTAAAAGGACCATGATGACAAGATCACCAGTCCTGCAATTCCTTCCTTTGAGATTTTGTTTGCCCAACCCCCCAGCAAAATAATATTGTTGCAAGAATATTGTTTGCTCCCTATTCATTTTCCCCAACAAAATAATCAATTAAATTACAATGATTTTTAACCTATGCAAGACAAGAGAATTGTCACACTTTGTTTTTGAAATATTGATGCTGCTTTTGGCTATATACCTAAAAATTAGCCTTGGTGAATCTTTCATTAATATTTCTCAGCTAGTTCCATGTGGGGAAAAAAGATAATGAGAATAGTTGCCCTGAAGCTAAAATGTTCTGAATAATTTGCACTTCAAAAATTCCTTGTAAAATAAACAATGTGATGGGGAATTCAACTTGTATGTTTGTCATAGCAATATGAGGTATTGTACCTCCTAAAAGATCCCGCCATTTTCTCCCTCTAAATGAATTTCTTATGAAGCTGTCATTTATTTTTTCTTATTGCATGCAAATTTCAAGGCTGCAGAAGAACACTTACATAATACAACCATTGTGCATACAATAAAAACATGACTGCCCTCTCTAGCCTGTTTTCATGACAACTTTTAAATTCCACCCACTAGACCACCTACCGCCACTTCTAGTGTATCATCAAGAATACAAATATATTTGTATTATATATAATGTTCTTGGGCAATGTCTACATCAGACATGTCAAACACAAGGCCCGGGGGCCGGATGCGGCCCACGAAGTGGTTTCATGTGGCCCGCGAAGCCATCCTGGAAACAGTGAGGGAATGGCCCCCACTGCCTTGGCCCTGGCCCAGAGACCCTCCTTCTGCCAGAGACCCTCAGATCTGTCCCACTCCTGCCCAGGCCCCCATAAGCACCCTTGACACGAACGATGTAGAGCTGGCCATGCCCATCCAGTAGGCCATACGCACTCTAGCCACGCCCACCCAGTAGGCCACGCCCACCCAGACCATACCCACCTGGCCCCCTGAGGGCAACTGCAATGCTGATTCGGCCCTCAATGAAATTGAGTTTGACACCCCTGGTCTACATGCTTTAATGGGGATGCCATCTAAATTTTGTATTCTTCTATATGCTGGTTCCCTCTAGATCAGTCGAAAGCAAAACAGTTTAGCAATGGACATATACATTATGTCTGCTTTACATTATGTCTGCTTTGCATTCTACATAGTTAGAACAGCATTTCAGTCTAGCAGTTATTTTCTACATATTAAAAAATATATACTGTAGACTAATCATTTACATTTGTAATAGTTCATCATATATTGAGAGTTTCAATACATCTTTTCCTAATTTATATACTTATAAATACAAAGGTTTATGAATACTACAGCAGATTCAATATACATCAGAAAGCTTATTGGAAGTTCTGTCACAGCATTGTTAATCAAAGCATGCCAGCATCTCCTTTACGTGTGTGTTAACTTACTAATTTGTTAACCTTCATTCTAAGCCTGAAGGATGTTTACCTGCTTCTGATTAATCAAAATGATTTCTTTTTGTTAACTTTTCTGATTCTAGGCATGGTTATTATTTCAAAGTGAGGTTTTAGGCTCAAAGGCGGTAACCAACTTTCCACCCAGATTGTGAGGAAGACTTCATAAAGGAATATTTCATTTATTGAAAATAAAGATTGTGAATAGGATAAAAAATATTTATTTATGGAAAAAAGACCAATCAACTGAATATTTTATTTGCCGTGGAGATTAGCAAGTCTTTGCTAGCTAGCTTTGGTGACCCTGACGGAAATGTTGTTTTCAGTTTTCTTTCTTTTTTATTTGAAAAATTCTGAGCTACATAGTATTTTAATTAATTAACAATGAAACAAAATACGTGAACAAATGAATTTCTCAGAATACACCTTTGAGCTCGCTTAATCATCACTTTCCAATTGTTCTGGATTTGAGGGAGCAACTTCAAAACTCCTATAATGATATGTGTGAATGACCTGGGAGACAGATGGAAGAACTTCAGACCAGACAATTGTCAGACAAATGACAGCTGAGCCTGCATAAGGAATAGGGGAATGGCAAATGTCTCAAAATTTCTGTTTCTTGTACTGCACAGGTAAAAGATAAGAAATGTAGTTTCAGACTTGCAAAATTTGGTTAATATAACCTTACAATAAAGTCAGAGCTAATAATTCTGAATGTGCTTTTGATCTGGACTATCAAACAAGGCTGGCTTTTTTAAAATGAAATTTATTTCACTGCAATTTTGCATCAAAATAGCAAGAATTGGTGCTGATAATTTCTGATAATTTTCAATTTGTAAAGACTCTGGGAGTTGCAGAATTTGGGAGCTATACTGAAATAGATAGTAAATATTTTTGACTTTTTTCCCATCTCAAGCACAAAGTCCAGAAGCGGGCTAAATACATCAACTTTTGCAGCTATTCTTCTGTTGTGGGGATCGAAATGTCCTTCCCTTTTTGTGCATAAACTAATCTTGCTGCCATTAATATATATAACATCAAAATTCCATTTTTTCCCCAAGTCTTTTTCCATTTTCTTTCGGGTTAAAATGAACTTGTCAATAGAATATGACCTTTATAGATTAAAAGATTTTATAGTAATAGGGAACCTCTTATGGAGCAACAAATTTAAGGTGCTGGTACTTACCTTTAAAGCCCTACATGGCTTAGGCCCGGGATATTTGCAGGACCGTCTGCTGCTGGGAACGATCTCCCATCGCCCAGTACGCTCACACAGACAGGGCCTCCTCAGGGTGCCGTCGGCTAGACTATGTCGGCTGGCGACACCCAGGGGAAGGGCCTTCTCTGTGGGAGCGCCAGCCCTATGGAACCAACTTCCCCTTGAGCTCCGGATGGCCCCGGATCTCCAGTCCTTTCGCCGCGGCCTTAAAACACTTCTTTTCCATCAGGCTGACCTGGACTGATTACAAGGATTTTAAAATGTTTTTTAATTTTTAACTTCAATTGTAATTTATTTTATTGGGGCTGTTAATTTAATTCTTTTTAACTTTTGTATCGTATTTTATTGTTGTTAGCCGCCCTGAGTCCTTCGGGAGATAGGGCGGCATATAAGTCCCAAAAATAAATAAATAAAATAAATAAATAGCTGATAGCTACTATGGCTATTTTGATAGTAACTCAAATCTCTTTTGGGTAATAGAAATATTAGCAACATGGCCTGATACCATTTCAATAATTTAATACTATTTACAACAATCAAAATAATAATTGCACAACATTGAAAAACTTTGGTAACAGTTCAAGTGTTGAAATAAGGCATCATCAATTGTCACATTAGAAAAATCACAAGGTTAAAATAATGGGACATAAAAGGCAGAAACCATAGTTTTAACAAATTTGGATGGATTTTATGATTTACCTCAATAGCAACAGAGTGCAACATGGAATATTACTGTATGTATGTGGTAAATTTGTACATGTACATACCTGTCTCTTTTGTTTACATTGTAATGTATCATTTTGTATTTTCTACAACTTTTTCCTCTATATTCATCTTAGATTTATATTAATGTAGCTATCTGGTATTGTTTGTTAATCACAGTTCAATAAAACTGTAATAGAATACTTCCATCAAAATTAATTACAGGATATATACAGAAAAAAGGCCTGCTGAATTTAATATATAAAACAGTTTTCTTTGAGGAAAATTATATTTCAGTTTACATTTCATTTAAAAACTCTGAATAGTAGGGTAATTTATGAATTTAAAAGATTGCATTTTTTAAGCTTAACTTTTTAAAAAAATTCTACCCTAACCAATGAAGTTTTCCTTTATAAATTTATGCTACCTTCCTGGGCATATTGACACATTGGTAGACAGATACAGTATGGACAGTATGCATGATGCACTTGTGAAAAGAGAAAAATCATCCTGGGAAACTACTTGCTGAGGAAACATGCTAGGCAAGAAATTAACCACTTATTAATAACATCGTCAAATATTTTTAAAGTGCAAAATTTACAGTTGCAAGATAAAATCTTAGAAAAACAACCACTACTGACATCAACACAAGCACTTACAACATTTTGGATAGATTTGAAAGGACAGGCCATTCCATATGGGTTCAATAGAACATGGATGATAGGAAAACTAACAGGAAAAATTAGATTAGCAAAAATATTGGGTAACACAGAAACATAATTTTTAATAGAGCTGTCTAGTTTAATAGCCTACATTAATTCTGAGAAAGAAAGCTTTATTACTCTAAGAACTTATAAAGATATGGGAAAGATAAACCGGATGTGGGAGACATGGGCCTAAATGTTATAGACAGATTATTAGTAAGACTCATTTATGATATTGTGAATATTATATATATTTATATCTGACTGTGCTGTAAAGCAGAATACACAATTATTGATCTCTAACAATCTCAATCAGCTGATCTTGTTGAAATTCTTTAATTGTTTCGATAGTAGTGATGATTTTTTTTAAAAAGGAGGCCATGTTTTATTCTCAAACTTCTACCTTTTTGATTTAGGCTACAGACCAGCAATGGGACACTTAAGTAATATAGAAGGAATTTTACATAGCCATCAATATTTCTACAAAATCAAAAAGAAGTATAGAATTACTTCACAACGATTCTAGCTCAAACCATATCTGCTTAACTTCAGGAAAGAACTTTAAATCCTGAGGTATGCTGGGAGTTGATGTTTTCAGCTCTGCTAGTGCAAGGCTTTTCAACCTTTTCACCCATTGTACCACTTTTAGGATATGGCAACATCTGAGTACCACCAGTCGCCTAGCAAGGTGTCAAAAACTTGATGACCAAAAAAAGAAAGGAAAAAAGTGATGAAGTACAGGTAGTCCTCGACTTACAACAGTTCACTTAGTGATTGTTCGAAGTTACAATGACCCTGAAAAAAGTGTCCACCAAGCCACAGCCGAGCAAGACACCTGCCTGCCTGCCCAGTGGCGCTCTTCCTCCTGTCCGAGGTTTTCATTGTTGCGAGCATTTCTGTTGAGGATTGTCAGCAGGGTGGAGTGGGGAGGTGTTTGGTTTTTATTCCCCCCTCATCTGCTGGGTGGTTGCAGCAGGTTTTGGTCACTTCACATGACCTTGGGACACTGTGACCATCATAAATATGAATCAGTTGCCAAGCATCTGAATGTAAATCACAAGACCCTGGAGATGCTGCAACATTCCAGCTGATCGGCGCTTTTTCTGGGCTCAGAAGTGCCAGGATCAGCGCCGAGCTCCAGCTGGAGTCTGGTGCTGGTCCTGGTGCTTCCACTGAGCCCTGACAGCCCTGCTGATCCTGGCGCTTTCACTGAACCCTGACAGCCCTGCAGCTCCAGCCATCTCTCACTCAGGCTTGTGTGGTGCTGTCATTGGTTCAGCTCATTCCCCTCCCTCACTACCACTCTTCTAGGATGGTCGCGTACCACCTGCCAGATGCCAATGTACCACAGGTGGTACCCATACCACTGGTTGAAAAGCCTTGTGCTAGTGAACATGGCAAAACAAAAAGGCAGGGATGCCTTTGGTTACTTACAACAGCTTTCTAAGGTTGTTATCCTATATATATATTCCAACTGGAGAAAGCTCCAGTGAAGTTACAAGTGAGCATATGTAGGACTGCATTGCCTGTTACTCTGTGTAAAAGAGAAATATTCCTCCAGAAGCATTTTCATCCTGAAACTTCATTTCTATATCTCCTCAAGCAGTTGGGGGACTGGCATTTCCATTGCTCTGGAAAGTGTGTGTGTGTGTGTGTGTGTGGCAGGGGGGGGAGAGCTTTCCTTTCTACTGCCATTTGTACATCATTTGTACATTTGTACATCAAAGCCTTGAAATGTATTCTCAAATATTCAAATGTTGCCTTATACTGTATGTAGTTCTGACTATCTAGTTCATGTTTTAAATTCAAGAATCTCATTCTTGATGTGTTCCCATTGTCAGTTTTCTATTACTGCTATTCATCTTCACCCTGGGAGGCTGCAAGGAATAATGATTAAGACTTTATGACACCACATATTGCAACAGCAACAGGAAGCAATGTCTAAAAATAGCACTTGCTTTTTATCCCCTCTGCAACCCAAAAGATCAGCTCTAAGACACTCACTTCCAATTCCATACCTAGCAAGGAGCTTGCTGCTATAGTTGACTTCAATTTATCTGTGGTCAGGGTAGAAAGTTCATTTTTTTGAAATTGTTTTATGATTCTTTCCTCTTGCACCTCTTCATTGCCTTCTTGAGCTCAAAATAGTGACCTTTCCATCAACACAGAAAAAAAGAAAAAAGAAAGAAAAAGAGAAATAAATAAAAGAAAATTAAAAAAAGAAAATAATATCTTGACTCTTACTGCTCTACTTTAAAAAAAAATCTTTTCCATGTTCCTCTATCTGTCCCATTGGTTTGAAAATTGATTAACATGATGTTTTCTCACAGATGAGACAATGTTAAGACTTTTTCTTGAAGGGAATTGGAAGTAGTGGAGGACAGAGAAGGGGAAGGGACAAGCCATGCTCATATGCAATCATTGCATCTGTGAACCACAGCTCCAGAAAATAAATCTTTAGGGTAATATGTTGAGTCAGTTAGCTAGTATAAATGGGAAAATTTGCAGCCCATTGTTTCTGTTCACCAGGGTCATCATGTTACCAAATTACATCTTGATTAATCAATTCGTGTCTTCCTATAGATTTCTGTCTGTTGGAGGGTCATTTTTTTTTTAAAAAACACCTCTTTGGTTTGAAAATTTGAAAATATGCAACTAGTAAATTCAACAGGGAAGAGAACAAAATAACAAGAGGAAGCTAATAATTAAAGCCCTCCCTCCATGTATTTCAGGAACCAATTAAGGGACAATTCATCAGTAACATTGTGGCTAGGGTCAATAGAGAGCAATTAGGGATAGAAGCAGGACTTTTCTAATTAAAATTGTGGGAACTTTTGCTGAATAGTGATTCTCAGAAAGCATTATGTAAGGATTTTGTCCATAGAGACAGGTATTACTGGGTAATATAGGACTATAGTAAATGTGGTGTGAAATTGTCATTTTAGTTCCACTTCTTGTTGACTGCAGAAAATCTATTCCTCAGCAACATTAAAAGATCTTTTGGTGCACCAAGAAGAAGAAACAAGGCAGCCTTGATCTCCCTGTATTTAGAGCTCTAGATTCTCTCACAGACTGTTAGATGTCAAATATTCCCTTTATTTATTTCCCTTTCTTATGCTTTTTATGTTTCTTATGATTCTTATATTATACCAGTTTTTGTATATCAGGCCACCAGCCAGGAGACTGGCAGTTCTAGTTCTGCCTTATCCTCAAAGCAAGCTTGGTGATCTTAGGAAGGAGGAAATGGCAGTCTATTTCTGAAAAAATTTGCCAAGAAAACTGCAGGGACATGTCCAGGTCATCTCCAAGAACTGGACACAATGTTTTTGCTAATGAAGAAAGCATACCCCAAATAATCTTTTCAATACAAAGCTGCATCTGAAAGCTATGAATTTCAAAGGAGGTCCAGACTGACTCTAAAGCAGGCATGTCAAACTCACGATGTCACGTGACATCGCAAGACGTATTGCGACTTTTTCCCATTGCCAGCAATGAGGTGGGCGCGGTTTCAGTAAGATGCATTAGACCCGCAGGCCGGCAGTTTGACATGCCTGTTCTAAAGTGTAAAATATGGTAATTTTTTATTAAAAGGCAAATCAAATCAAGATTCCTCTATCCTTAATAATATCTGATAATTACACAAAGATTATACCAACTCAATTTTGAATTGATAAAATACGTGTGTTTCTCTTTGTGCATATAAATCTCAATTCCTTTATTTTTGTGTAAACATACATACATGATACAAAGAACTGAGATCTATTCAAAGAGTGCTATCAACCTATTAGCCTAGATGTCATGTTCATTAATACAAATGTGTTTCAAATGGCTCAGAGCTGTTTTTAAAAATTTTACAGCCTTGTGTCATGTTGCCTACATTAATGGAGATACAGCTAACAATAAACTCAAAAGAATCTCAAATATTTTGTTTCAAGATAAAACATCTGAAGTAACTGCCAGAGTCTATTATCTCCAATACATAAATTTCTTTTTATAATAGCTGTGAGATTAAGTATTAAAAGTCAAACTCTATGACTAGATTTCTATGTAGATCTAAGATATAGTTTGTTTATCCAACATTTATTATATAATTGTCATCTGACAGTTATGAAGCATTTGTTCACAAATTACAATAGAAAAATTTACATAACCTAGTCCGAAAGAAATAACTGTTAGAATTCAATGTGATGTATCAATGTGATCAATATGTATTTATATTTTGAATAAAAATTATTAATGTCCCACACTTACAGAATTGTGAAAACTGGGAGATAATTGCCCAGCCATAGTATGGGAGCTTGAAGTTAACAGAAAAGGAGTTGAATTTCAGACAAACTCATCTGAGTTTATCTAACTTTTATGACACTTGTGTAAGGCAAAATGAAAAGTCTATTACTATCCACCATTGCATCTAGATTTAGCAGTTGAATGTTTCTAACATACTTGCAAGAACATAAAATGGCAGGCAGTTACAGCTCCCTGTTAAATCAATTGAACAGATTTTATATCTGTTAATAGATGAAATCTAAAATTCAACTTAGCCTTGTAGTGATTTAATTTTATTAACTCTTGAGTTTTCTACTTTTGGGTTATTATCAATTGATTACATTTGTTTCTCAAAATGTAGCAAGGAAATCTAGGTATTTCAAGATGGGAACAAATGGCAATATGCCATGACAAATTGATACACCACCACTATAGCACAAATTGATCTGTGTGAACACTACCTTGTCACTTCTAGTTCAACCTCTTCATTTTACAGATTTTTATCCTGTATGGGGGAAAAAAACAACACTGATTCCTTGATTTTTTTATATACACAACGTGGGTCGTAATCTTACTTACACTATATTGCCAGGCTATAGAATAGATCAGGGATAGGCAACCTTGGCTCTTTTATGACTTGTGGATTTCAACTCCTCTCAGGAATTCTGGGAATTGAAGTCCACGAGTCATAAAAGAGCCAAGGTTGCCTACCCCTGGAATAGGTTAATCTACACTGAAAATCAGTTGGACTTTTTAAATTAATAATTCATTACGTTTAAGCATTTAACTTCAACTTTTTCTGCATGTTGAAATTGGTGGAAACAACTTTCAAACCAGGCATGGAACATTGCAAAGGATGTGACTACACTAATGATTCAGAAAGAGAAGTGTCACCTGTAGTTCTACACATTACAAAATAACTTGTTCAAATGCACTGCACTGAATGGTACTGCACAAAAACATTTCTTCTCTTCTAACCTTACCTTCCTAAAAATTAAAGAGTTGAAATAATGAAATAAAGTTGAATGTCTTAACATTGTTACAGGTAGTCCTTGACTTACATTTGTTTAGTGTCTGTTCAAAGTTACAATAGCACAAAAAGGTGACTTATGACCTGTCCTCACACTTATGCACATTTATGTTGCTTTCACATCTGTGAAGGGTAAAACAATTAAATTCATACTGTAGATGTTTGTCTTAATGAAATATTTAAGACTGTGTAGTTGTTTTGTTTTACAAATCACTGGTTTAATTTTTCTATAACCTTTCATATTCTTGTGTCAGAAACCAAATGCTTAAGTTAAATTCCATAATATTCTATTTGAATCTGAATTATGAAGAACTCCACCAAGCAAATTATTATTACTGAGGATGTGTTTTGTATTCTTCACTTTCAGTATAATTCACATGGTTTCAAATTGTAGCCTTCATAGCTTCTCCCCACCTCCTATGATGGAATTCTGAAGTGTTCCTGAAGCTGTTATCTTTTTCTATTTTCACTCTTGCATTTCTCTGCTCAGCCAGTACAAGTATCATTTCTTGGAATTGTTCATCTACTCTGTTTTTGTACACATTGATCTATTTCTTGCCATGACTACTAATCAGAATCTTTGTATTTGAGAAGGAGTGTTGGGAATAAATGTACTTTCACTAAAAAAATGATACCGTTAAGTATAACTGAGTGCTATTGGTAAATACATCAGTTTAATTTGGAGAAGGTCCCATTAATCCCAAACATATCATTGCAAACTGCAAATAGGTCTCCTACAATGAGTCCTATTTAATAATGTCTTCAATGTTTTCACACACATGCATACAAATTCTTTACCAACAGATACTGTATGTAAATATACAGTACACATAATGGAAAACATCTATAGATTCCTGGTTATTAAACCACCTGCTCGAGGCTGCTCAAATAGATCTGGTTAAGTAATTCCCCTCTAAAGGCCATCACAAACATTGTGTCCCTTGGATCCTTAACCTTTAGGTAAGTCCACATAACTAAAAATGATTTATTCTTTCACTGTTGTCTTGACATTTTTAGTCTCTGCTCAGTCTTGCAGGAAACTCACTGCTATGCAAATACATCAGTGCTGTGATGGCTGCATTTGGTGTGCATTGCCCCATATAATTCAAGAAAATAGGTTTGTAGTAAGGATAGTGATCTTTTCCTTTATTCTTTTTGATGAGAATGCTTTTCCCTTGGCTAATGCTTTGCTATAGCTGTTTGCTGATGTGGGAAGCTGTGCATTTTTGTGGTTTCCCCCCCCCCCTCCTAGTTTCCTCCTTCTTGGCTTGGCTTGTTCTTCTCTTATTTTTAGTTTATTTTAACATGGAATTTTTCTCGCAGGCAAAACTAACTTTTATAGAGGAAGTAACAATGATATTTACCATAATTTTTATATATTGTCACACAAACCAAATCTAAGTTTTTAAATATGTAACTTTTGTTTGGGTTTAATTGAACTGAGTTGGGCCAGCTCTCCTATAACGATCTGATATTCAGTTCACATGTCAGATACTTGGTTGGGGCACAATGGGGGCTGTGATTGGCTTACAGACTCATATGTGTCATAATAAAATATTTGTTGGCATAATAAAAATCATGTATCATGTAGAGGCTCTTCAATGTTCTATGCAAGCATGGTCTGTCATTGGCTTCAGACAGCAAAATATCTTATGCTGGATAGATCTCTTCCACTGTTATTTTGTACCAAATAAACATATTTCAAAACTGATTTTCAGTTCCTTGATGGATAGCTATCTGTTTATCAACCATTTTGTTCCGTGGCATGCTATAAAGATTCAAACATCCTATATTTAAATAAATTTTGGCCACTTGAACTGTACTCATATTGTGAAAATATGGGTATTCAGAATGTTTGGATCATTATTATCACTGATGCAAAATGTTTCAAAGAGAAAGACAAAGCTATGTGAATATTTTAAAGTACCTTTTCTTTTTCTTTTTACTGCATATGGATTTCAAGTATTTCTACAACTTTATTAATACTCCACATTTTAAAGAGAGAAAATGGTCTAGTTTCAGTAATAAGAATATTTCATTATTTTAAAAAATAAGGGAAGAATTTGTTAATTTGTTGCTACCCATTTAAATGGATATTACTCAATTCATCCATAGAATAATTCTTAAATAAGTCATTTAGATCACTTGTTGTGATCTAAAAGTAATTACCAAAATTGTGAATAATTAAAAACAAAGAAAAATTGTAGCTTTTAGATTCAATGCAACAACTAGGCTTTATACTTGGATAATCAATCATTTGAACAATTTGAATAGTATTATATTTGCTAGCTCTTTTAGCAAAGCAACTTTTTTCCTCAGCACCTATACATTCCTTAGATATCTCAGTTCTTTAAATACTTTAAGGGGAAATAAAATGAAGAATGTTGATTAATTTATAAAAGACTCTTTTGTTTTTTTCAAAGGTAGAAAATATGACAAAACATATTCTGCATATTTTTGCTCCACTAGACTTGTAATAGCTTGCTTTCTTTGCTGGGGATTAATGATAATCAGAAGACCACCCATAGAAACACAGGATATAGATAATTGTGTGTGTATATTGCTAATTAAAGACAAAAAATGTAACTTGGTTTGTTTGATATATTGCATATAACAATCTACTTTTGCACAGTATCCCAAATATATTTTTTTACCAGTGATATTCACCTTTGAAGTTATGATGGTAGAGTTTGATAAATATGAACTGACAATAAGGCATTTTATATTTACATATGTACAGATCAAATGATGGTTCTTTTAAGGGATGCATGCAGTAACTGACCATCTAGATGGAGAAACATTAAATGCAGTTAGGAAGCATTCTATTATACAATAATTCCAAGTATCACTTCAACTCTGAATCAATAATATCTGAGTTAAGACTATAGAGACATGTCTTCTTGGAAGTAATATCTTTGAAACTGTGGCAGCTTAATAATCCAATTGGTGGCACATTTTCCATTTCCAAAAATGATGTCCATTTTGTTAATCTACTTCCCTGGCAGCCTACTGTCACCATTTATCTTAGAAGAAAACATTCTTGTTTTTTTTACAAGTAAGCTTACTCAAACAAATTCAGGATTGAGAGAATCCTTTGAAAGAAAAATGCTGTATAAATGTATGAGGTTATTATGTCAAAAGAGAATGAAGCTCTCCTTCAAAGTCTAGTCAATGTGTCTCATTCACTCTATTTGCCAGATTGCCTGGTGCATAAGACATTCCTGTCCTGGTGCAATTCTACATTCCTAATGACTTTTATTCAGCATTAATGTGGCTGCCATAAGCACCTCAGTAAGATTTTATTGCCAACTCAGCATTAAAGTATCATTATTGCAAAGTGTTACTGTAAGAGTGAATGCCTGCCAAACATTTCTCAGAAGAGCCCTGTGCTTTTAAGATAAGTGCAATATTCGCTGTCTTCATTTTCATGTAAATGTCAAAGATGAAACTTTTTATTGATTGGACAAAACAACTGTGAGCATCTGAAGAAGTAGACAACAAAAGTTTTAGGTATAAGAGGAATCTATACATTGCAAAAAGAATATTTGACTTCAAAAACCCTGAGTAATAATGGTATATGATATTGCAACTCCATTTTTCTAATGTTGTCTAAGTTTTGTATATGTAGCAATTTCTGCTTATATATTTTTCTTTGGTGGCCATTAATATTCTTAAAAATTGTTTATATCTTCATGCCAAGCCCTGAGATACAATGGATCAAATAATGTCAACTAAAATATCTTTAGTTTTATGTGTAAATTTTGCATAATGAGGCAAGGTGTTGTATTCTTCTGAAGAAAACTACATTCCTGTAAGAAGAAAAAGATAAAAGAAAAGCTTACATCCATGAGAAATAACTATTGTATGTACAGCCTATCTGTTTACTAAAATTTAGATAGAGATGCTAATGCAGAATGCTAAACAAAAGAATTAAGTGCACATTCATACTTAAATTCCAAATCCTTTACTAGCACAAACAAGGAAGAAATTTGTCAGAAAGAACTCATGGCAATTTTAAGACACTACTTAAAATCAAAAGTACTGAAAAGATTGATTGAACAGAGAAAGAGAAGGGAAAAATGGGCTGTCTGAATAGCTTTCATGTAAGCAACTTATTAAACCATTAGGAAAAATATAGCAATGATTGGGGCTATAAAAGTTTAAAACATTTGGGGAGTAGGCATTAAAGCACTGAAGTCAGAAAAAAATGAACAAAATAATAGATGTACAGTATTTATACCCATTATCCCTATAAAGTGTAATCTTTATGTGGTTCACTAAATGAATAACATTTTAAGAGATTGTCTTTTGTCATTTAATTTTGATTTTGTCCTTTATTAATTGAGTTTTCTTTGAGCAATAGAACTGAATAAAAATCCTTGTTCAGCATATAGCTAACTCTATACCACAATATTGATTTTTACGCTCACTAGCTTAGATTATTTGTATTTGAAAAGAACAGACATTGTTCTCCTTCACCTGAAATGAAGCCCAGAAAGAACGTGTACAATTCAATGCATATTTGTTCAAAATTAAGTCTTGCTGTGTTCAGTGAGATGCAAGTGGTCAGGTAAAGGGGTGTAAGTTTGCATTCCTAAGGCATTTCTTAGTTAAATGTGTTTGAGTCACTCATACTGAATTGACTATCAACTTTCTGTTTTAAAAATCAGCTGCATTTATGAGGTGGCTATCTCACATCTTTATTCCATTTGAATACTAAGAATGTCTCTTTAATGTCTCTATACCTCCATATTCTGTAAATTGTAAAGAAATCCCATTCCAAAGTACTCACAAAGGAGCTATAGAAAGTCTTAAAATCGGTTCTGTCAATCAAATCTTAAAGCTGTCAACTTAGAAAATTTGAAAGAGACTATCTAAAACTTGGAAAATCAAACTCTGAAGAACCAATCAGAAGCAGGAAAACTTCTATCTTAAATGTTATGTACTTTTCTTTCATTGGAAGAAGAAACTGTCCTGAAAAGAAATGACAGTCTTAAAAAGCTCTAGCAAAAATACAACTATTTTAGGATTAGAGGAAGCAAGATGAAAATTTAGAACATTGACTTCATTTATTAGATTATCTGAATTGCTAATGCTTATTTTTGTTTGTTTTTTTATCATATTTTCTCCTACCCTCCATTTGTATAAGTAATCCTGCACTGAAACAGCAGTTGCTGAGAGAAATCTCTTCAGATTAATTACACAATTCAACCTCTTACTATCTCATTTTCTATTTCTTTTTCACTCCCACTATTTTCCCAACATTGACATATACGTGAAAATAATATATAATATATATTACTGTATAAACCTAATTTTCTATATTAAATCAGTCCAGTTATTATCAAGTGAGTTAACCCTGACATATAAATGAAAATATCATCATCATTATCGTCACCACCACCACCACCACCATCATCATGTATAAGAATCATGTCAGTATTTTTCCATGCATCAGGTATTTTTCTTCTCTGAGGCATCTCGACTATAGTTTTGTTTCTTATGTAAATTATGACCACCAGCTTTCAGCATTTCAACTGTAACGCAGGCATTTCCTGAAGCTTTGTCATTTTTCACTGGTTTTATGGCACTTGGTACTTCCTCCACTAGGATGTTTGGCATTTCTTCTTTTGTGGGTGTTGTTATTTTTCAGTGATCTTCATCTTTGTATAGCTCTGAATAGAATTTTCTAATAATTTCTAACATTTCCTGTCTTATTTTACACACACACACACACACAAAGCCATCTTCACAGTTTAATGCAAAAACTTTCTTTCTTGTATTTATAAGCTTGAATTTTGTTTTATTTGTTTTCTTCAGTTGCCTTTTTCACAACTGATGTGTTTCTTCTTGGATACATTTTCTTATGGTCTTGCAAGGTTCAACATAATCCATAATTTATTAGTGAAACTTCCAGTATTGTCCGTTGTTTTTTCATTAAATCAAGTTTCATCAGATTTTTGACTGTACGAAGTGTTTTTCTGACAGTGCTATAGATGTAGCAGATTCAATGACATTTTTGACTATTCATTTTGTTCTGTAACATTCATCTCTTCCAAATCTTGCAATAGAGCAAAGTAATTTGATAGATTAATCTCAAAGTTGTTGTTCTCTAACAGCTTATCATTCTTTATTTTTGTTTTTCATGACATCTTTGTTATTTTCATATGCTCTTTTCAACAGTTTATCTTCACTTTAGCTTGTACCATTCTATAGCCACTTCCAATGTTAAAATGATGGATGACAGTACAACTGCAGAATATGGTATTATCACTTGACATGATGTAGTCAATTTCACTTGTGTACCCAGATAGACTCTTCCATGTCCATTTTCTGATAGCTTTTTTCTTATAAAATGAGTTCATGATATAAAGTTCCTGTTCTTCAGCAAACTCTACTAGTTTGTTGCCTCTATTATCTCGTTCACCACTTCCATGTGGGCCAATCACTTTTTCTCTAGGTATTGTTCTTCCTATACTTGCATTAAAATAACTCATTAGTATTTTGTATTGGCATTTTTCTTTGTCTTAAAGGCGAGCCACATCACTGTAAAACTCTTCAACCTCATCATCACTATAGCTTATTATTGGCGTGTAAGCTTGGATTATTTGAAGCTTGTATTGTTTGTTCAACTGAATGATGCATTGGGCTACTTTATCTGATATAGTTTCAAATTTTAGTACAGAGTCTTTCAGCTTTTTGTTGTTGAGAAAAACAACTCAACGACATCATCCATCTTCGGTTACCTCTAGTGCAGAGTAGTTGAACTATTACATTTAACTACATTTTTGCCTTTTCATTGTGTTTCACATAAACCAAAGATATCTCAATGCATATTGTTGAGTTCACTCAGCAGTTCTTCTAGTCGAGCATCCATTTTCATCGTTAGAATGTTGACCATTTGTATGTCAAAGTCCAAAGGCAGCCTGATTTAACCCGGTGATTCTTAGCAACCTTTGCCTTTGGGCAAGCCTTCCCACTGTCATGGGCAGTTGTCCCAGGGTCTCCTTGGAATGAGGGCAGTTTTGGACTTCCACTTCCCACAGCTAGTTTCGTCCTGCCCAAGGCACCCTAATGGGTTCGAAGTCACCCAAAGATATGACCGTGAAGGAGGGCTGCCCTGTTGATCACAAAGCAATGGTGGTTGCTTTGTTTGATCTGGGGGAAGCCCTCCAAACCTGACAGGAGAAAGGCTAGCATGAGATCAGCATATAGCCCAAGCTACTTGCACCTGAACATCGGTGAAGAGCGTGCTTGGAATTGGTGAGAGAACTGATCTTCTTTCTTCTATCTACTAATTGAAGAAAGATCCCCAAAGCAAGAAAACCTCCAGAAGTGAAGGGAAGGGATTATATCCCCATTCCCTTATAGATGGAAGCAGCGAATTAATATTAATATTAAGGAGGAAAGAGATATACTAAAATTTGATTTAAAATACTACAGTCTGGACAAATTTAGGAACTAAAAAACTGTCAATATTATACCCTAAAGAGTTTCTGATGTAATTATAAAAATATATAACAAAAATAACTTTTTGATTGAAAAAAAACTGGAAAAAGAACTGCTGACATCTAGTGGAGAATCAGAGCATAGAATACTAACAATAAGGATTCAGAAATTTGCAGAATGCCTAGAGATAAAGAAAAAGCTATTCCTTTGAATTGTAAATAACCTTGAAGACAACTAGAAACAAAGGAAGAGCCAGCTATAAGATTAAAAAGTGTCTGAAAGAAAAAACAAACACCTGGACTGTTATGTAAAAGAAAAACTTTGTTTTTTGACTAATCATTTAGAAGAGAATTTACAGGAAGGATTTAAAGTGGCTTAATATTCTGAACTGTAATTCTGACTGACTGATAAATTGACTTTTGAATTAAAATATTTATAAATATTTGAATTAAAACATTGATAAATATTTGAAGAGGGGGGACAACATGGATATCACATATGTATCAAAAAATGACAGGACACTACATTCAATACTTTCTCCTGAGCGACTTAGCCTGGAAAATCAAGGGCCTCCAGAAGTAATACTACAAGGCAAGATAAATACTTTCCAGAAGGAAATATATGTTATGTTAGGACAAATACAAATAACAGTAGACTCAAACCATGAAAAAAATACGAAACAATTTTGATATTTAAATAAGCATATTTCCAATCTACAATTAAAAAATACCTAGGAAATAATAATGAATGAACAAATAAATCAGATAACAGAGCACAAATTAGAAGAAAATGATCAAATTGATGAAATAACAAACGAAAAGGTTTACAATTCAACACAGATAGGAAAAAGTCTACAAGATTCTGATACAACAAGAAAAATGGAATGGACTATAGAATTACCAGGAGAACCATCAAAGTTGGGAGACAGAAAGTATTCATCTTACTTACTTCATATTTTTATTCCCAACAACATTTGCAAAAATATAGGAACTGCCGGGTAAGAAGATTACATCAACTTGGAAAACTATGTGGCAAAAGAAGACCAGAGACTTGACTTGCCCTACCAGATGGATTATTACATGAACAAACATTTGTTGGAATATGGCTAAAAGAATAGAGAACTTTGAACATAAAGGGGCCCTATAACAAGAGGGATAAAAGATTTAAGTAATATAGCATGTTCCATAATATATGAAATGCAAAAATAGTAGGTTGATATAACTTTTATTAATATAAGTGAAATATAAACTGATTAAAAATGATGTTATATTTAGATAATATAAGAGATAAAAGTATAGTATTTTTATAATGCATGATATAAAATGTTGGGATGATGTACTGAAATGTGAAAATTTGGACAGTTAGATGACTAACATATGAAGAAATTATGACTGAGAAGAATTGAATTGAATATAAGGGAAATTAAGCGAAAACAAAAATTACAAAAATAGGATGTATGCTGAACTAATGAGATGATGGTAATAAAAATAATATAAGCTGAAAAAATGTTATACATAGAGATTATTTTTATTTGTATAAATATAAAAAATACGTATATCTAATCATTTATATATTGAAAATATTAAGAATTATATTTTGGTTCAGGTTGAAGAAGGAGAATATAAATGGGAGAAGGGAAGATCAAAGAAATATATCATTAATTAATATACTAATTATGGAATTATCAAACTTCATAATTGATTGTTAATTAATTATTATTGTCTTTTTTTCTTGTTAAAATATAAACCAAGACAACATCCTGGCACTGGAGATTGTTATAGTTATAGTTAAAAACCAATAAAATATTTATTAAAAAAAGAAAGGGAATGAGGGCAGTTTTTGAAGTTGTATTGTCATGTGCAAGGAATACACCATAATCTGCCATGCTGGTCCAATGTGGATTGGCACATGTGATGAATGAATGAAATGAAAATAATACATTCTATAATATATATTACTGAATAAGCCTAATTTTCTATATTAAATCAGTCCAGTTATTATCAAGTGAGTTAAGTCAACAGCAAACAGGTATATGTCAGTTACAAGTGTTTCTCTTTTTTCTCTCAGTTAACTTTCTTTTCTTTTCTTTTCTTTTCTTTTCTTTTCTTTTCTTTTCTTTTCTTTTCTTTTCTTTTCTTTTCTTTTCTTTTCTTTCACTATTTCCAGTCTCACTTATGGTCCACTGTGATAAGTAGGTAAAATCCCCCACTGTTTAGTCCTCAGCACTCTTTCACGCACTAATTTTGTGGATTTTGTGACATTCATGAATTTTAACAATGCAAACGCTACCTAATGATCGCTAGCTACCCTTACATCTTCAACAGTCACTAGAACTGCCTACATCCAGATTAGTTATTCTACCTGCACCTATTATCTCCATCAGCGAAGTAAGTATAAATTCTTTTGTTTAAAAATCTGCATGATACATGAAAAGCTGACAAGAAACTATATTTGAGATCAACTTATCACACAAACACATTGGAGCTTCGCTTAGCACAAAGAGGAAATTGTTTTGGAATCGATGAATGGTGATAAAATAGTGAACTTGATCTCCTCAGGAGTGTGGACACTACTGTATGAGGAAGATCTAGAGAACCCTCTAAATGTGAGCAAGTGCCATTACTGTACATGCTTGCATGCAAGTAGTGACTGCAAAAGACAAATTTATGGCAGCCATTTTATTTTTGGTTATTAAATCTATGCAATCCTAAACTGACAGCAATATGAAGGTATATTGCATCCTACTGCTATGTTTGATGGTTTCATTATATATTATTAAAGTACAATATTTTTTTTAGAAAGCATAATTAAAGCAGAGCAATAAAGGGCTTCTTTGTTCTTTATGTCAATTTTCCATGCTTATAATATCTGAAAAGCGCTGTAATATGTTATATAGCACATGCATTCCCACCCATTTCCCGTGGCTGCCTTTTATATTTGGAATAATTTCCATCAATTTGGATCATACTCAAAGGAATATCAGTAATGGACATTTTCTTAATGAAATCAGAACATGCTTTATCAGTAGTTCCCAAATAATCACACAGTTTCACTTCCTTTTCAAATAGAAGCAATGGAGGGAAGAAGCTATGGCAATAAAAGATCATACATATCAAGCTCATAAAAGATTAAGTGTTGAACAGAATAGCCATAATATAATTTCAGTTCACAATCAAAGGTATTTTGAATGCTGAGATAGAGAAAATGATTGAAATTGAACCTCTCAAACACCCTCCCACCCAAAAAACCAATCAATGAGAATATAACCGAAAAGAGATTGTGAATGTATTGGTTGACACTGTATTTTTTGTTCTAAATATTTTTCCTTATATGTATGTGTGTGTGGTGTGCTATCCTTTTATATCTCAATGAAAAAAATGTCATTGACTATCTTTGGTAAAATGTTCCAAAATGATACAGAACATAGTGAGTAAGATCTTAATAATTGTGTATCTTTGTGCCATACTTTGAAGCCAATTATTCTCTTAAAATGTGCTGTTCAAGATTATATTTTGCATTGGTGGAAAATATATTCCTCAATTGCTATTACTTCTTTTCCTTTTGCTATTCTATTTGCATTAGTGATATTCTATTTACATCAATGAAAGCATCTCTTAGTAATCTTGCACTGTTTCCAAGTACCGTAGTATTCGATAGGCATGTTTTTGCTAGATGCTACAATAATAAAATCAATGTTATAATTAAAGTTATTTTCCTGTAAGATATATTTATGAACTATGAATCTGACAACCAGTTACTGAGAAGGGTAGAGATTAATAGTTCCACTATCATTTATAATTCTTTTGGCATGATTGATTGTTGTTGTGATTGATTATATTCACACTAAGAAATTGTATTTTTCAGCAGAATATAACTTATATCAAGAAAATTGATTACATTCTCCTTAAGCAGTCAGACCACAGAATGGAAATATTAATTAAGTTTATTAAATGCTGTATATGAAATGCTTGATTTGTTTAGATTAGCAGGATTTTTGATATTGTAGTTAGTCGTGATAGTCTAAGGTAGTCTAAAATCAGACATATTTTACTAAGACATAACTTTCATGAGCTACAGCTCACTTCATTAATCACATGGAATAGTGTCATCTACTCCAAGAATTTCATCTTTAGAAGCATGAGCATGATGGCCACACCTAGCCAAAACTTCCAAAAGTTAAGCAACATCAAACCTTTTTATCACTTGGTGGAAAAATGCTAGGGAAACTTAAAAGTACATTGGAAAGTTTAAAAACAATCTGGAAAGAAGACAAACAAAACCATGCAAAATTGCCAAGAAAAGTAACTAGGTAGGCTGAGTTCAATTTAAAGAGAATTGTGCTTTTAGTGATAAAAAATAGGAAATATTTTAAAATTGAAGGAGTGTCAAAATTTATAGATTCAAGTTAGAACCTTAGAAAACGTAACAATTTATTCATACTGACATGTAACTAAATTCTAGCTACCTCTTTTTTTACACACATGCACGCATTACTTCTACTACTGCAGTCATATTTTAATACTTTAAACAAAATGGCAGCCTGATTGATTGATTGATTGATTGTAACAGATGCCATATGATTATTTTCTCACATGCTATCCAAGAATAACAATAAATCAGCCTAATAATTAAAACAATCACCACCTATCAGGAAAATATTTTATACACTATCTTATATAATGAAAGTTCACACCACACAAGCATTTAATATGAATGCCACTTGAGGTTTAAACAAAGGGGGAGGGGATTGTGTCCATGGGTTAATAAATTCCATCCATCCTTGGAAATGATTAGACCTATCTGTACAACCTGGTTTTTAAATTCAGTTAACTTTTCAGAATATCCAAGAAAGTTAAAAAGAGAAATATATACCCATTTCATTATTATTATTTTAAAACTTTGTTTTAAATGTTAGAGAGTATTGTTTATCATATTTATTTTGCATCTTGATGTGCTTCCTCAAGCATTAAGAATATCCTAATGGCTATTACATTGATCTGATGATGTTCCAACTCAATTTTTGGAGGACAACTGCATCATCATCACCCATTCAGTCATGTCCGACCCTCAAACCCTCTATGGATCAGCACTCTCCATGCCCCTCTGTCTCATACCACCTCCTTCAGATCTGCCATGATCATCCCAGTGTCATACTTTATAGTGTCCAGCCAATGCATACTAGGGATAATTTACTTTTCTGTATATGTTTAAGTATAAAGGTAGACCTTATTCAGTGACTTCCACTCAGTGACCATTTGAAGTTATGTCCATGCTGAATGATGGGCTATACCATGGTACTTGTGGCCATTATAGTGTCCCTGTGGGCACATAATTCTGATTTGGGTGGCAACCAGTTTTCAGTTATGATGGTCACCACATCCCATTGTCAGTGATCACCATTGCAACTTTCAGGGCTGTCTTCTGCCAAGCAAAGCCAATGGGAAAGCTGCAGGAGGTTGCAAATAGTGATCATATGGTTGTGGGACAATGTGACTATGTGGGATTTACCCAACAATGGCAACTAGAACTATCACAAGAGCCACAATAAGTCAGTGTGGTCATATGACATAGCACCTTATGACAACATCACTTAGTGATGGATTTACTGGTCCCAATTACTGCCAAGAGGTGAGGACTCCTTGTACCATCGTGTATATTTTTTTTGCATTAGTGAAAGGCATTTTTTCCATACAGTTAATTTATCCTTATGATCTACCTTGCAATAAACTCAGAGTTGGGACATTAGGTCTTACTAATTTGGGAAATTGACGTTCCTTTTTGTACTAAATTAGATACCATGGAAATGTAGTGCCATAACACAGCAACTTTGATTTGTTTCTCAAGTTTATGCACATTTAACTTCATAGTAGATTACATATTTGAAAACACCAAGCAAATTCTTTCACTGAGAAACCAGATATATGGCTCTAAACCACATTACAGCTAAATAACTGCATGAACACTGAGCTTCCTGCATGAGGTTTATTCCTAACACTATTTTTCTTATGAAGTAATTTCTAAACTAATTTCTCATATTAAATGGAATTAGTGAAAAAAAATGCAGGGGAACTTATTCTCCCATCCTTAGATATTTAGAAGTGCAGAACATATTCATTTGTGTTCTTAGAGAGATTATATAGTGCAAAGAAATATTTTTCAGTCAAAATCTCAATGTTCTATTGATTATAAAAATGCATTTCAAACTTGTATCATGAAATCAGCAATCCATGCTCTATTTGCTGAAGGTATAGGTATGCCAAATATAAAACCAAGCCCTAATACACCCAGAGTTGCTTTGGATAATGAGATGGAATGCATATAAATTTAATAAATAAATGTTATTTTTTGTTTCCCTCTCTAAATCAATTCTATTCCCAGCGACTACATCCAGGCAGATTTCTTGATACCACACTAATTTCATCTCCTGTTTCTCCTCTTTCCTCCTCCTCTTTTATTGTTATTGATGCCATTTGATTAATTCACGTTTAATTTCTCTTCTGCCAATTAAGTTTAAAACTGTGACAAGATTGCACAATGGAAGCACTTAGGGCTGAATGATGACCCTTAGTATGTTTTTCTTAGAACCAAGGCTACAGACAAGAATAGGACATTGTTTAAATGTGTCTCTAACATCAAACATCAGAACTAACCCAGCAAAATATAATGGTTGATGAATTTTCTAGAAGATTAT
This sequence comes from Vipera ursinii, assembly GCF_947247035.1. Lineage (NCBI taxonomy): Eukaryota > Metazoa > Chordata > Lepidosauria > Squamata > Viperidae > Vipera > Vipera ursinii. Next base: position 32,688,345 of record NC_139518.1, read on the forward strand.
ATACAGGGTTTTATCAGGAAAAAAAGTAAAGTCCTAGGGAACTATTATATTATTCTCAAAGAAAACCTTAGGGCAGCTTCCTTATCATTTCCTTATCCTAGAGCCTTGGTGGAGCAGTGGGCTGATGCCTCCTTAAGTAACACCAGCTGCCTGCAATTAGTGCAGGTTTGCATCCCAGCTGCCTGCAATTAGTGCAGGTTCGCATCCCACCAGGCTCAAGGTTGACTCAGCCTTCCATCCTTCCGAGGTAGGTAAAATGAGGACCCAGATTGTTGGGGGCAATAAGCTGACTTTGTAATAATGCCGCTTGGGGTGTGTGTGAAAGCCCTAACAAGCAGGCATATACATAGAATGAAGGCTACTGCTAAGCTTGTAAGCCGCCCTGAGTCTTCGGAGAAGGGCGGGATATAAATGTAATAAAAATAAATAAATAAAATAAATAAATTTTTACTTGATCATTATCAAGTCAGGGTAAAAATTGGATTAAATGGGGTTTGATTATCTTTAATTTTTTCATTGTTTGAAGTTGAGCTGTTAGGTTTTCTGAAATCTTGTCAAGAGAAAGAAGGAAATATTAGTGAATGGGTGATATCTATTGGGATTTCCTGGTCAAAAGAGGATTTCTTAAAAAGTGAAGCGTATATGACTTCTTTTTCAGGACAGTTGATGCTATTATCTTTTTGAGGTCAATTGCCTTACTTCTTCTTGGATCCACTCTCATCAATAATTCATAAATGCAAGATAGGTAAGAGTACAGATGATTTAATACAAGCCTGTTCATATCCTTGGACTGCATTAACTGAAATTAATTGAAATTGATCCAAATCAACTTTAGCTATATCTACTGAAACAACATCAATAGTGATGCCAATAAACTTCAGTTTGAAAAAGCCTGTTTCATAGACTTAAAATAGGAAAGATTGTTAGACCCACCAGTGCTGGATGGGGCATTTACTGTACATAAGATTGTCAAAAAGCTTTTCTGACTTACTTACATGCTCACATGCAACATAGTGACAGAGGTCTCAACAGGAATGTCACACGTTAAGTAGAAATTATTCAAAGTCCCCTTTGAGTTCCATCTGGAAAAAATAGCAGATATTGCAAAGCAGGAATGGAAAATCTTTGCATGAACATTTGCCCCAAAACTCTTTTTGTAGTCATCCTAGTATAAAAATTCAGTGGCAAATCATTGAAAGTTAACAGTGCAATCTGTGTTACTTTATGAAAGGATAATATAAAAGGCAGATATTCTAATTTTTGAATAGGGATTATTGTGTCTAGAGGTGAAAACAAACCAAGTGTCATGGTTCTGATAAATGAGACAGTTCAAACAAAATGCAGGCATTGTTTATCTAAAAAGTCTTGAAATGAAACATTGGCACTCATGGAGGGATGCCAGAATCTAAAATCTCCTCCCCCCAAACCCATCGCAACATACACAATTCCCACCCTTATCTACACGTCATAAATCACATTATCCAATTAGTTTTACATGTGAAGTTTCACTTCCCAGTCTATATGCGGGCTTTTCTTATCTTCTCAAAACACCCGGTCTTGACTATGTAAGATACTCTATGTTGGGCTGCCTTTGAGGTTGTCTCAAAAGTCACACCCACTACAGAATGTATGGACCAGTTTGTAATGAAACCAACTGTTGCAACATTGATTGCATGGTCACTGCAATAATTGTCAGTAAAGTGCATGCTATTACATATAAAATCCTAAATAACAGTGTATTTGGTTATGTTATGAACTACCTTATACACATACGGTTCTGTTGGTCCTGTAAGATCATTTAGAGGTAATACATAGAGGTTTATACCCATGAAAGTTCAGAGGCACATGAAGGCAGAACTTTTGGACACACGGCTGCTGTGTGTACTTGGTACTGAGCATTCTTTTGAAATGGCATTAGACAGTTAAACGTTTTGCAAAATAAATCAATAAATAAAATGATACAGTTGTGAAATTGTGTTTGTGTGAGAAATAAAGATCTGGATAATAGAAAGAATCTCTGTGTTAAGACGCCTTTAAAGAATCAACCCAGAGCCCTTAGCCAATAGTAATTTCAGCTCCCAGACTGTTTAAGCTGCTAATATTTCACTAGTTTTAAAACATCTGCATTAGGCTCACATTCATGTCAGGACTTATGAGAAGCACTAAGCCTTATAAAAATGTATTGGGAATAAATTTCACCAGAAAAAACCCAATAAAGTGTTTGGGAAAGCTGTATCTCTTGAAAGTTGTATCCCAGCTCCAGGTTGACTTCAAAAAAGGGGTGCAAGGCCCTAAGCTGTAAATTGATTATCACAAAGAATCTACATAATATAAAACAAAATAGAAACTCTTCTTTATATTTCAGTTACCTGGATTTTTGAAGTATAAGTGGAAATTAAAATGTCTTATCCTTCACATTAAACTGAAGGGGAGAGGGGTAGTATTACTGAATGTGCATGATTTTACAACAGTAGTGTTTTAGCAACAGTGTAAACAAAGCTGGTACACATTATTTGGAGCCCCATGAAACTCTGTACAAATGTTACCTGCTTTTGGGGAATAATTATGCACATTCTTTAGCTTCTACCAGTAATGCAAACAGAGGAGTGTAAATTGAGATTGTGCCCTCCTTTAATAAAATTCTTCCTGTCTGTGTCACAAATGTAAAAGAAAAAGTGACCCATTGCAGGATAAATATTGTAGAAGTTTGATCAGTTTGTTGGTTTGCAAATGTCACTTTCGTTCTGTTTTCCATTCTAAGCAACAATAACCTTAAACATTTAATAAGCAGAAAAATTAACACAAGTGCATTTTAGATCAGATTTAGCTGCTATTCTGCAGAATACAATCTTCTAGTGAATTCCTGCAATCTACCTTCTTTTGTTTAAAATCCTTTATTTAACAGAATGGAATGAAGCATTTTTTTTTGTTTTCTACCTCCTTTCTCAACTATTTAATGACAGCTTGAAATGTGTAAAGTCCTTTGAATACAGCCTATTCTCTGCCACTCAAAGTCAGAGAAATAAAAAGAATTCATGCAGAGCCTGACAATTTTTTTATAGCATGTTCCCGAACACTTTCAGCTATTGCAATATAAGAGCAGCTTATATTGGATAACACCAAGATTCCTCTTAGTTCAGCATTTTGTTTCTCACTGTGAATAACCAGGTATCTCTGAGTTCTTCAAGCAGCAGGCGACATACCCTTCTCCTATCATTGTTCTCCTGCAATTCATATTGGGAGGTATGCTGTCTACATTTGGATCAAGGGCAAAATAATTCATTCAGTTTCTCTGAAATCTTCTTATCCTTCTTATTCTTTCTGAATACTTCCCTGGCTAGTTTTCCATCTTAAATGTATTAAAAGAGATTCTCCCCATAGCATTTTTTTGCTAAATGCTTTTGAGATCCTCTCTTTGTATTATCACCTTTTTTGCTGCTTTTGTTTTCATTGCGTACAGCAGACTTTCCATTTCCTTAAGGAGCCCTTCTTCACTTTTATGTTTGTGGCCAGATATTGCCACCCGTGATGATTCTATGGAGGAATATAATGCTTTCCAGTATGTTAAATTATACCCTGTTTGTCACAATGTGCTCTTTCCTGTCCTTGTTATAAATTTGTATCCAGGAATGAGTATATTGCATTGATTTTATTCTTTTCCACAAGTTTCTGTTATATTCACTCTTAGTGGCATTTGGACAATCACTGCTTTCACAGAATGATGAAAGCAGTGTCATGTGTGTAGGGCCATACCTTTGGGACATTTATGCTACATTGTAATACATGTAGAAAAGGGTAGGAGTTGCATTGCAATACCACTTTTGTCAGATCTCCTCCTTCCTCTGCGGATGATGCTTGGTATTATATCGTTATTCACATTTTTAAGCAAGTACTCTTAGTTCAATAACTTCTAACAGTGGTGTAGTAAATTTATGTACTGCGGAGTTTTTCAGGAAAATTGATGTGGGCAACTTTTTTTTGTTCTTTTCATTTTCTGACTGTCATGTCTGATCATTAATTCGGTGGTGAGGTCTGCTCCTCCTAGTGGTGCCTCTGGATACTGCCCGATCGCCAGGGTGGTGCTAAGTTGAACACAGACCAAACCGATGCAGACCCAGGTGAGAAGCTGGTGGGTCAGCCTTTTTGTTGCAACCAATGGATCTACAGCCATCTCCTTCAAAATGCAGACATGACCTGGATGCTGCATTTGATTGTGCAAGATGGCATCCCTTTCTCCAAGGGATCAGTTAAATGTTGCTCTGCTGCTTTGTGATTTTATGTGCCAGCAACCTGATTCCATTTTGGTACAATGACTGTCATGGCTTATTCTATGTAATCAAATAAGATCTGTGTTTTGACACTGATGTGTCATATTTAAAACGATTTGGAGCCAGTACTCCTCAGTGTCAGTACTCTTCATTTTTGAATCCCAGAACCACCCAGTAATTAGTACCCAATTAGCACCAAGCGGTTCAGTCTGTCCAGACAGCTGCAATATGTGAGTTGGATTAAGAAATAAAAAGATCTATGAGAATTCATGCATCACAAAGATCCATGATTTTTTGCATCACAGCAGCACGAAGTAGATTATTGATTGTTATGGTTATTCATGAAGATAGATCTGATATTAATTTGATGGTTTCAGATGGTTCCCACCTAGAAATTATTAGGATCCATATGAGATAACAAAAATCCATATAAGATTTCCCCAAATGTAAGTAAAGTATTTGTTTCACTTTCACAAATTCCATGCAAATTTTATTCCTTGTCATTTTAATTTCTCATTCATTCATCAGATATACAGACTTAAGAATAGTCTTGTTTAGATCAAGCCAAGGACTCTTACTCCAGCAGTTTGGCTATCAGTATCATAAAGATGTCCCTTCTCTGGTGGGAGATAAAGGCATACTCCTGTCCATCCTTTATTCCGCTGCAGCTGATAATTGAGAATGTGCTTCAAACACAGAGATATCAGTGTGTATTCAGGGTCAATAGGCCTCTCTAGACCAGACCTCCATGAATTTTTCCAGTCCTTTTAAAAAGCCACCTATGTTCATGGTCATTACCACAACTTGTTAATCATTTATTTGGTGTGTTCTCCTTCAATTATCTTAATGACCCAGTGTTTTGAAAGAGGAAGAAACACCTTTACCATGCTACACATACATACACATAATTCTGCAAAGTTATGAAAGAGCATGCACAACCAAATAGAGTAGAAATACAGGTAGTCCTTGACTTATGACAGTTTAGCAACAGCTCAAAGATATGACAGCATTGGGAATAGTAACTTGCAACCTGGACTTGTGCTTACGACCATAGCACCATCCCTGCAGTCACATAATTGAAATTCAGATGCTTGGCAACTGGCTCACATTTACAAGTGGTTACAGTGTCTTGTCATGTGATCACGATTTTCAACTTTGTTGTGGATTCATTTAATGGCCACCATAGAAAGTGTCATAAAATCTGGTCTGACTGGAATTATACGATTTACAATGGAAGTACTGGTCTCAATTACAGTTGTAAGTTGAGAACTACTGGTACAATAAGTAGAAAAAGAGAAACAATATGCTTTGAGAATAGGTTCATTGTGAATGTGTATTATGTATTCCTATGTATATAAGTAATTATTATTTTATTCTGTGATATATATGATTGCATGGTATGTTTTCTCATGTTTTGAATTTTACCTGTCCAAATGAAGGATTTCCTATTTGCAGATTTCTACCCATTTTATTAGCTTGTCAAGATCTTCCTGAATCTTGATACCATTTTGTGTTTACTTTCCCCCTACATTTTTGTCTTCACATTTGTATGTATGCATAGACATTTCTGCTTAGGCTACAACAGCATAGCAATTGTCCATGCATGTATAACTGGGGATATGTTTTGAAGCAGCTGTGGAAGACTTCCAATGGGAGTTGTTGCTTGAAAAGCTGAGGAAGTGTGGTTTGCTTCTTCTGACATATCTTAAGAAGGATCTCCCTTTGAATGCTGACCATAACTTTAATTCTTAATCCCCGACAGACTATCCAACATATAGTGAGTGAATGCACTAATAGAAGATACCCAGGAGATTTTAAGGACTTCCTCTGCGTAACAACGGCAGCTACTGACTGGATCTCCAAACTCGACATTAAACTCTGAAATGTTATTTCTGTTTTCCTCTTAGGTTTTATAATTGCTTCTTTTTTAAAAAAAATTGTTTTAACTGTTCTAACTTGTAAATATGAAGTTCTTTTAATTCTGTGTGCGACCAGCCATACGCTAAATAAATAAATTCATTATACAAGTTCCCCTTCTTTCTTGCTATTTTCCCAATTTAACACAAATATAATTACTATGCACCTCCTGTATTATATGTATAAACATCTTTACTATATAAGTTAACAAGTTATACGATGAGGAAAACTGATTTGACAGGAGAACATGCGGGAACTTTGACAGCTGTCAAAGTTCCTCGCAGGGCGCAGGCGCAACCACTGACAGCTCGCGGCTGTCAAAACACCAAGCCATGCGGAAGCCGGAGCTGTCAAGCACAGACGACGCGGATTGGTCGGGAGAGACGCGGCGCCAAAACGAACAATCCTGATTGGCCCTCACTGACAGCCACCGGCTATAAAAGCCGGGCGAGTTATTCTGTTTTGCCTTGCTCTAAATAAATAGTTGTTAATGTAGCCTGTCGTCCGAGTGGTCCTTCGGCTACTTCACTGGCGACGAGGATGGGATCGCTCCTGAGCTGAAGTCACGGCCGTGGAAGAGAGTTCCCGGCCAGAGCTGTCACGGAAGTTTTAACTTCCAACGGAGCGAGACCTAGGACCGGACGACATGGCAAACTTCGGCCGCATGAGGGAATTCGATACCGCCATCCCGAGAGATGGCAATCACACCTGGGACAAGTCGAGGGATTTCTCCTCGTCAGCAAGATCACCGAAGACAGAGCAAAGGCCGCCGCGCTGCTATACATCAGCGGACCCCCAGTGTACGACGCTGCCGTCGGGCTGTTTAGCCCGGTACCCATCACCGAGGTCTCCTACGCGGACCTGGTAGACCAGCTCACGAAGCATTATATGCCGGCCCGCTCAGAACTGTACTGGCGGGTACAATTCGCCCTGAAGAAGCAACGACCCGACGAACCCGCAAACGATTTCATCGCCGGGGTCAGACATGCCGCACGGAACTGCCGTTTCCCCGACCTAGAAGACCGCATCAGAGACCAGGTGGTGATCGGGTTGAGGGACGAACGTCTACAGAAGAAGCTGACATCCAAAACCGACATGAGCCTGGCTGAATTGACCAGAGAGATCATGGCCTACGAGTATAACCACAAGAAGAAACCGTCTACCACGACCCCCGAAAGCTCTGCGACCGTATACCAAGAAAGCGCAACGCTCAGCGACAGCGACGAGTCGGTGGACTTCACGGACGGGGAAGCCCTTCAGCGCCGAATGGAACGCAGACAACAGAGAAGAAGCGACACATCGGAGCGCTGAAGATCCAGGAACCCCCCTCCGCCACCGCCGCGCTACGAGCAACGGGCCGCCTGCGCCAGCTGCGGGGGCAATCATGCCCGAGGAAGCTGCCGGTTCAGAAATGCTAAGTGCCACAATTGCGGGAAGACTGGCCACATCAAACCGGTGTGTCGCAGCCGGGGCCGCGACAACGTCAATGACTTGGAGGCCAATTCCCCAGGTAGGCCAGCTACCCGGGCCAACAGAGGAAAAACGACAGGGGGCCTAGTAGAAACCATAGATAGGGTAAACAGCTTAAGCTCAAAGGTGAGGATCAGGGTAAAAATTCAGGGGGTGCCCTGCCTCATGGAGGTAGACTCCGGGTCGGCAGTCTCCTTAATTTCATTTGAAACGTATAAGGGGATCTGCCAACAAACCAAGGGAAAAATTCCTCTGAAACAAACCCAGGTCCATCTAGCAGATTTTCAAAAAACCCCTATTCCTCTGGAAGGGAAGGCTAAGGTGGCTGTGGAATACAAAAAATTCAAGGGCCCTTTAGAGGTTCTAGTAACGCCAGGGAACCGCACCAACCTGATAGGACTGAACTGGTTCGGGCCTCTAGGAATCGCCATAACGGGGGTAAATACAGTCCAATCACCCAGTCTAGAAGCAGTCTGCAACAAGTATGCAGACGTCTTCGATGGCACGCTAGGAAAATACAGGGGTCCCCCCATCTCCTTACAATTAAATCCAGCAATCCAGCCCATAAAGATAAGAGCTAGGAGAGTACCCTTTGCCCTCAAGGGAAAAATAGAAAATGAGCTAGAACGCCTCGTAGGTCTCGGGGTGCTCGAACCAACGGAGGGGGGAAGCTGGGAGACCCCAATAGTTACCCCTGTTAAACCTAACGGGGAAATAAGATTATGCGCGGACTATAAGGCGACCCTCAACCTAGCGCTCAGCCCCCATGCTTACCCGGTGCCAGCGGTAAGGGACGTTTTTGCTTCCATCCGCTCCGGCGCCATTTTTGCCAAACTTGATCTCACGCAGGCGTATTTGCAACTGCCTGTCACAAATGACACCGCGGAAGCCCAGACAATTGTCACCCACCGCGGTGCCTTTAAAGTAAAAAGGCTCCAATTCGGCATATCGGCAGCCCCGGGTATCTTCCAGGGTATCATGGAGAAAACCCTGAAGGGAATACCCGGGGTCTGCCCCTATTTTGACGATGTGCTCATCGCCGGAGAAAATGAAGCAAACTTAGCTGACAGACTGTCAGCTGTGCTGAGCCGGCTCAGAGAAGCCGGTCTCAAACTTAAAAGGGAAAAGTGCTCCATTGGAGTCACTTCCACAGAATTCCTAGGGTACAAAATAGACGGCCAGGGCATCCACCCCACCACCGAAAAACTAAGGGCTATTCAAACAGCACCAAGCCCAAAGAATAAACAAGAACTCCAAGCCTTTTTAGGATTATTAAACTTTTATCACGCCTTCCTTCCCCACAAAGCCACTATCGCAGAGCCTTTGCATAGGCTCCTGGACAAGGGAACTGCCTGGTCCTGGACCAAAATACACGAAAATAGCTTCCAATCATTAAAAAAGATTATTTGCAATAGCTCAACGATCACCCTTTTTAGAGAAGACACACCAATATGCATCGCTTGTGATGCATCTCCCTATGGGATTGGGGCAGTGTTAAGTCATTTATATAGGGACGGCACCCAAAGACCCATAGCCTTTTATTCACGCACTCTGTCAAAAGCAGAAAGGAACTACGCACAAATAGACAGAGAAGCCCTAGCAATAGTCGCAGGGGTTAAAAAATTTCACGACTACCTCTATGGGAGACCCTTCACTATATTCACAGATCACAAGCCCCTGCTAGGGATATTCACGTGGAATAAAACAACACCTCAGATTCTCTCACCAAGAATTCTACGGTGGTCCACGTTCTTATCTGCCTATTCCTATCAATTAATCCATAAACCAGGGAAGGAATTAGGTCACGCAGACTGCCTCAGCAGACTGCCAATTCAGAACAAGGACCCAGACCCAGCCCCAGCTGGTCTGATTTTAGCAATTTCACAACTCCCAGACTGTCCCCTCTCTGCAAAGATTATAGCTAATAACTCAGCTAAAGACAAAATACTCAGCAGAATTCTCAGGTGGGCCACAACAGGGTGGCTAGCACAAAACCCACACTCCCAATTCCAGCCATACTTCAACAGGAAAAATGAAATATCTTCACATAGGGGATGCCTGCTGTGGGGAAATCGAGTCATAATACCTAACAAAAACATAAATCAAACATTAGACATCTTACATGAGGGACACCCTGGCATTGTCAAGATGAAAGCGATGGCCAGGAGTTATGTCTGGTGGCCAGGCATTGACAAAGAGATAGAAAAATACGTGGGAGGGTGCTACACCTGCCAAGCAACACGGAACGAACCACCCCAAGCACCAATTCACAAATGGGAAACTACAAAAAACCCATGGTCACGCATACACTTAGATTTTGCAGGACCTATCCAGGGACAGAGTTTCCTAATTGTAGTTGACAGCTATTCTAAATGGTTAGAAGTCACTCCCCTTAGAAAAACTACATCAGGAGCCACAATACAAGCCCTAAGGAAAATATTCGCCACACACGGCCTCCCAGACACCATAGTTTCAGACAATGGCCCTCAATTCACCTCTCGTGAATTTCAGATCTTCGCTATGAAGAATTGTATTAGGCTGGTCACGTCTGCACCATTCCACCCATCGACGAACGGGATGGCAGAAATTATGGTGCGTTCCACAAAAGAAGCTTTGAAAAAATTCGTCAAGGGGAACTGGCAGCGACGACTCAGCCAGTTCCTAATGTCACAACACGCAATGCCATGCACAACAACGGGCAAATCACCGGCGGAACTAAGATGGGGGAGAAGGCTGATAACACGGCTCGACAGATTACATCCTGACACTTTCCCGGAAGAGAACGAGCACCCCCAACCAAACCGTACACTCACACCAGGCCAAATGATATGGGCACGATCTTATACAGATAAAAACAAATGGGTCCAGGGGACAGTGCTTAAACAAACAGGACCCATTTCCTATCTCATATCCACACAAACTCACGGCAATCTACGCCGCCATATAGACCAACTCAGACCCAGACAACCACCACACACCCCAGAACCCCAACCGGAGGAACATGACCAACAACCCCCCCCAGAAATACTACCGATGCCTAACCAAGAAGAAGAGGGACTAAGAGATGCGCTACCAGCAGAACCAGACATCGCCCCACTTCCACGCCGCTCCGACAGAAACCGAAGGGCCCCCGCCTACCTAAAGGACTACCAGTGGGCAGGTTCCAACGATCATGGGGGAGGGAACACTCCAGGGGAGGGGTAAGGGGTGTATTATATGTATAAACATCTTTACTATATAAGTTAACAAGTTATACGATGAGGAAAACCGATTTGACAGGAGAACACGCGGGAACTTTGACAGCTGTCAAAGTTCCTCGCAGGGCGCAGGCGCGACCACTGACAGCTCGCGGCTGTCAAAACACCAAGCCATGCGGAAGCCGGAGCTGTCAAGCACAGACGACGCGGATTGGTCGGGAGAGACGCGGCGCCAAAACGAACAATCCTGATTGGCCCTCACTGACAGCCGCCGGCTATAAAAGCCGGGTGAGTTATTCTGTTTTGCCTTGCTCTAAATAAATAGTTGTTAATGTAGCCTGTCGTCCGAGTGGTCCTTCGGCTACTTCACCTCCTACGTCAAACTCTGTTTTGACCAGCAAGTCTTCTACTCCCAACTGTTTCCTACTACTTATATCTATTTAGTACTTTCAGAATAAGTAGATATACTGTACATTTGAGTAATCGACAAGATCTGCTGTCTTTGGTGAGTAAAATGGTTTTAGCAGCAGGGAGGATGAAGAAGTGTAAAGAAGAGAGCAGAAACAAAAGAAAAGGCAGGGCTGGAGAAAAGGAGGCAAAATTAAAAAGTGTTAGCAGAGATAAAAAATAGCAAAGCAATAGAACAATTAGATTTATTACGAATAAGGTGCAAAGAGATTGGAAGCTTGAAGTTACAAGGGGAAACAAACATGCACATTAGAAAAATCATATGAGAAATTAGAACATTCCAGCAATAAAAGGGGAACAAATGGAAGAACTTTCTAAAGTGATAAAAACAAACTAATAAACCAAGGCAATGGCAAAAGAAGGCCAAAGGAGAGGACATTAAAGAGAACAAAATGGGAATGAAAACAACAAGCAGGATCAAGGGGAAAAGAGGGAACATTTAAAAGAAGAACTAGTGGGAGCAGTAGAGGAAATAAAAGTTAAAACAGAGGAGAAGAAAGATTGAGATGCATAAAAGAGGAACAGAGTGGTTTCAAGACAGAATCTAAGAAGGCAATAGCAGCAACATACTGTATATACTGAGGAAGAAAAAGAGAACACACATATTTATACTGAGCTTTGTTTTTATCACTCAATATTCATTGAAGAAGTTGTAGGGAGGAGAAAAAGGCAGCCACATCAAACATAGTTTGCCATTTCCCTCCAATGTCTGCCCTTTTGCTCATTTGTAAATGTTCTTTCTTTGTTTATTTCAAAGCAGTTCTATTTGTGCCCAAAGGTTGTAGTTGTCATGCCTTAGTTGGATTTTCTCCCTAAATCACTGATTTTCAGCCAGTAGTAAACAGATGACAGGAGAATTCAGAAGCAGATAGAAACTCAATCACTGGAACTTTAAGTGTTTAAAATTTACACATGATAAGTATAACAGCAAAATGGCAGTAATCTTACCTGGGGAAAAATGTTTTCTTTATTTTTTTAAATCACGATATATTGGGGTTGAGGTTTTTTTAGTAGATAAGTGGTATCACTTTATATTAAGATATAATAATAATAATAATAATAATAATAATAATAATAATGATGATGATGATGATGATGATGATGATGATGATGATGATGATGTTGGGAATCACTCCCGTTGTTATAAATTATAATGGAGGAATTCTGTTGCCTACTGGGTGGGTGTGGGTGTGTTGCTCATGGAAGATTGGGTGGGTGTGGCCAAGGTGGGTGTGGTCACCTCAATGTCGCTCATGGGGAGGGACACCTGTGGGGGACAGCTGGTTGAAGAGGGACAGTTGCCACCTCTGAGGCATGGTGCGGGTGCCCACAGGGAGGGCTCTGAGTGCCACCTCTGGCACCCGTGCCATAGGTTTGCCACCACTGGTATAGAGTTATACAATGTTAAACATTTCCATGATCTAAACTCGGGGCCAGCTCCAGATTATAAGGGCTGCCTTATCATGCTCTTATTAAGAACTGTTGAATTCTCTGTCTGCCTCTCCACTTGAAGTCTGCTTTTGGTAGATATATGGACCTTCCCCACAGACGACAAAAGGAAAGCAGATGAGATGGCTGTGGTTTATATGGAAAGGAAGTAATACAGATAATGGTGGGGTGATGGCAGTTTTTGACAATTTTACTATCTGGTGCTGTCTACATTAGATTATAATTGATGGGGTGCCCTCAAGTTGATGTTGATGCCAAACAGCTACAAAGACAGACCTTTTCAAGGATGATTTATCCCCATCCTAATACTTCAGGTCTTTCAACAATGCACCCACTGTCTCTATAATTGGCTCTGCCCACTTTGCTATTTCTTGACCACCACTTCTTGTTCCTTCCAGTTTTTCTAGAACTATGGATTTCTCAAAGGAGCTGGGTCTTCATTTAATGTATCCAAAGTATGATCATTTGAGCTTTTTCACTTGTGCTCTGAGTGAAAATTCTGGACTAATTTGCTCTGTGATGCATTTGATTGTTTTCTTGGCTCCTCCCAAGAATCTTCTCTAATATCAAAATCAGTTTCTATTTTTCTTATGACCAACATAAGCTAAACAAATAGAATACTTATATTGGTATTCAATCTCTCTATTTTGAAAATCTAATCAAAATATTTTGCAATCTGTTCAACACATTTACTGAACCTAAACCATAGTGTTTTCTTATGTTGTTTGGACCAGCTTTCCTTTAATCCTTGTTTTCAGCAGGTGACTAATTTTCCAGTCTCTTTCACTTTTTTTTTATTAATCACTTATAATTACTGTAGCGCACTCTAGTATAGGCTTGTTTCGGACAGCATTGTTTACACATCTTTTTTGAAGGATGCTTTCCATAAGGTATGTTGTGATTGATTCATCTTTTTAATAAAATGTGACATTGTGCAGCTTTTATGTTTGTCCCTAGGATGCTCTGGATGTGTTACTGCTGACTTATTTCCTCTTTTCTCCCTCCAGCTAAGTGGCAATCTGCCATTTCAGTCAAAGAGCAGAAAGTATTCTGCCTGAGTCACAAATCCAATTTTCTAGAGTTCCTTTTTTGACATGACACTTCCACAGCCCACATTTCTAGCCATTTGCAAGCCATCCCAGTGTGGGTGGGTTTGGTGGCTTTTTAACCTCTTTCTTCTTTGTGGAACATTAAGATGTGTTGACCTAGAAGGATGTTTACATTTTAATTCCCTTGCTGGAAATCTTTTTATTACCCAGTCCTTTAAGAACTGTGACTAAATGGAATCTTTTTTATAAACAGAGTATTGCAAAAGAAGAAAAGGTTAAGGTAGATCCTACCTGCCTATTATGCATCAGCAGAAATTAAGAATATTATTTTACTCTAGTAGAAAAAATATAATATACCTTATTTAAACTCCTGGATAAGAATTAATGACATTTGCATATATCCTACATAAGACTGTACTTTTTATAGATATTGTGGAAAATCTGTTTAATATAATTCTATATGGAAAATAAGGGATGCGGTGGCTTAGTGGGTTAGGATGCTGAGCTTGTTGATCAGAAGGTCGGCAGTTTGGCGGGTCGAATCCCGAGTGCCGCGTAACAGAGTGAGCACTTGTTACTCGTCCCAGCTTCTGCCAACCTAGCAGTTCGAAAGCACGTAAAAATGCAAGTAGAAAAATAGGGACCACTACGGTGGGAAGGTAACAGCGTTCTGTGCACCTTTGGCGTCTGGTCATGCCGGCCACATGACCACGGAGACGTCCTCGGACAAGCTCTGGCTCTTCGGCTTTGAAACAGAGATGAGCACCGGCCCCTAGAGTCGGAAATGACTAGCACGCATGTGCAGGGGAACCTTTACCTTTTTTATATGGAAAATATTTATTGTTTAGTCTTGAACTCTATTTTATATGGTTTTATATAATTTACATTTTGCTCTGTTTTTTTAACTTTTGTTTATGCTACTTGTTTCTATCTTTTTATTCAGTTTGATATTTGAATATTGCCTTTTTTGTTATAGAGTGAAACTATTTTTCTTTTAAAAGGAAAGTATTTTAATATTTGTATATTTCAACAGTTTTCAGTGGTGCAGTTAAGTGATATTATATTCATAATTGAAACCAACTCAAAAACAATTTGGCATTTGTACAATGTGGTACTAATTATATTAATTTTTTATTTTACACTAATATCACCTTTTTCCCTGACTGAGTTATAGACTATTAACCAAAGGATGCTGCTTCTTTGTACAATCATGTCATAATATACGTTGATTCCTGCCTCTAAATATTTTTTTTAAAAAAATATTAAGCATTAAAATTATACAGATAAAAATTAACACAAACTGAAAAAAGAAAAGAAAAAAGATAGGGAGTGCAAGGAAAAAAAACAATAATTAAAAAGGAAAAAAGAAGAATACATTAAAGAAATAAAAACATATATAAAGAAATAATTTTCTTCTTTATTGCAACAAATGTTAACAATTCTTACAACTTATCATCTTTTCTTAAAATAGGAGAAACAATTCTTCATCTAAGATCTCATCTTTTATCTATAAACAAATCCTTAAACCTTGTTATTCAGTCTTCGTCAGAAAAGATCCATTAAGAGTTAGAAGTAGTAGTAACATGTATTTTAACCTTGATCAAAGAAACCAACTTTATATTCCTCCCCTTTACATCTAACAGCCTTGATTTTTAATTCCTTCAAATAATAACCTAGAACTTGATTTCTTTTCTTTTCTTTTCTTTTCTTTTCTTTTCTTTTCTTTTCTTTTCTTCTTTGTTCACTGTCCCCTAATCTTTCAAAAGGTCCCTTTGTAAATCCACTTTTTTGGCTTGCTATTTGTATGTCCCTTTTAACTATTAAAATGTCTGTTGGTTTCATTTACATATACAGTCTACTTAGATGACAAACATTCTTAAAATTAATTTTTGAATCTATTGTTCACAAATATCCTTCAATATATCCAGAGTTAAAGGATTTTGCTTCATTCTGTATTGGCAGATCAAATTTAAGTGATCTTCTCATTTAATTTAATCTTTAATTCCTCTAGTATTCTTCTAGTATCACTGGAATATGTATCTATTTAAACTCTATTATTTTTGGAAGTTAAAATAACAATTGTTTCCCAGAGGAACAATTCTTTTAATTAATTTCATAATCTCATTTCAAATCCCCATGGAACCTTAGTCCATTTATCACTTTCCATAAACAATGTTCTAATCATTCTTTTGCTATTTATTCACAAAAAATTCTAAGTCTTTAAATTCATACTTTAAAAGTTCTTCCATTAAGGATTGAAGGAAGCTTATTCACTGAATGCTATCAGACTTGCTGCTCTGAAAGTTCTTAATATTGGCAAAACAATATACAAGTAATTCCACAAGTGATTAAAAATGAGCTTAATCAAAGCCAATTTTTGTGTCAGTGTTGGCTACATTAATGACTGTGGGTGAGTTGGAATCCTTCAATATGGGGCCACTTCACCAACAATAAAAAGCTTGGTTCCTGCAGTCTAATCATAAGGAGCAACAATTCAGATTACATGTGCACGATCTCACAATCTCTTCTTTCTTCAGAGAGGTTTGGCCAGCCAGGATCCACCCTTTGGCCGCCAATGTCTGTCATAATACCATATCTTCTCCTTCAGTGATATCTAGATCAACATCTCACTGGAAGTGATCTCTCAAAATCTTTAAAGATTGCATAATAATATTTTTGAACATAGACTAGACCTCCTCTGTTTGAATTCCTCTGCATATGTGGATTTCAACTTCAGAAATGTTCCAGGAAGACTTTGTAAGCTGGAAAACTGAAATCAGCAGACTGTCACATATATAGGGAAACCATGAAAGCTGAATTAACAGTTGTTTCTATATATATAAATTTATCAATACAGGTGTTCATTGATTTGTGACCATTCATTTAGCAACCATTCAAAGTTACAAAGGTACTGGAAAAAGTTACTTACAATTAATGTTCACACTTATGACAATATCTGTGGTGACATGATCTTGATTTGGGTGTTGGCAAGTGTCATGTATTTGTGATGGTTGCAGTGTCCTGGGTTCATGTGATCACCATTTTTGACCTTCTGAAAAGCAGAGTCAGTGGGAGAAGCTGGAAGCTTAATGAATGCATGAATAATTTTATGACTATGTCAAGCAAAGGTGATACAATTGGGTGTGATCACAAGATGATTCATTTAATGACCACTTTGGGATTGAAGTTCAAGTTCAAATTGTGAAAATACATTAGGTCAAGAATTACCTGTATGTGTATTTTTTATTTCATATTATATATTTTTAATTCAAACTTTTTAAATAGTTTTATCATGATTTTGCTTATAAAGCTTTTTTTAAAGAAAAGCAGGAAGAAATCTGTTTATTCAGATTGTTTTTAAGTTCTGTGTTATCTTCTGAAAATTGCTTTTTAGCTAGTTTTAGAATGAATGGATATACTTTTTTCCCCCAAAGAAACTGATAACGACTGAGTATTTGTAGAACATGAAGGAGACTGGTGGTGGGTTGCTGACTAATTGTATAATAATAATAATAATAATAATAATAATAATAATAATAATAATAATAATAATAATAATAATAATAATAATAATAATAAAAATATAATATAATAATAATAATAATAATAATAATAATAATAATAATAATAATAATAATAATAATAATAATAATAATAATAAGAAGAAGAAGAAGAAGAAGTTGGAAGGGACCTTGGAGGTCAGTTTTTGCCAAAGTCTCTAGTAGCTTGCTTTAACTAAATTAAGGTTTGTATGAAAAATCTCTATATTACATTTCCATCTTTCATTTATATAGTTTCTATTATTGAAAGGCCCAATGTATATAAAGCTTTTTTTCATTATTCACTTAAAGAAAAGTCAGTTTAAATGTAGGAAAATATAGAGCTATTGAGAATTTATGTTATATGTTAAAAATTACAAAATAAATTCTTACTGAGCTCAGGGGAATTGTTTTCTGGTATTATTGTACAATAGCAACCTCTTTTTCCAGAGGCTTAAAAACATGCTTCACAAGTGAAATTAGTTTATTCTCCTGTCTTCATAACAGTGTGTGACTGAGAATGTAGACTTATATTGTGAAATTATAACACACTTTTCTCACCTAGCTTATGAATCACGTTTGTTGTAAATGCCATCATGCCAGCTTTTTACACACAGCCAAAGTTTCCTTCATCCTTCAAAAATATAACACTGTTATAAGAGAAAAATTTCTAAATGCAAATCTTATTAAGAGACAAATATAGACATAAACAACCTAAGACTAACCAAATAATTGGCTGAGTATTTGATATCCAGCAACAGTTGGAGTCTGAGAAAGCTGACTATACTGGATTCCATTTAAATGCAAAATTTGGGGTGTGCATAAACAGGACTGTTCTAGAATTGCTGCTTAGACTGAATAAGACAGTAATAATAAATTTTAAAAAGTCTAGCAGAAAGGGTTTGATACAGGCATAGATAAGCTGTCATAGCAACCAAATGAATTTTGTGTGGAATGCTTTTCTATTATTCATCTTTGTGTTGTTAATTTTATAATCAAGTGAAATGTGTAAAAGGATTAGGAGTACATGGATGTCTATATAAAGAATTTGGTAGGAGTGTATGTGAAATAAGAAATGTTTATTTGAAGATTGGCACATTCCATTGTATAAATGCTGCTTATGCAATAGATCTACTGAGCACAAAAATAAGTTGTTTGTAATACAGTAGTTGGCTAAGAGTCAGTTCTGAAATTTGATCTTTACATGCTGGGGTATTAAAAAAGCATTCCCATCAATCATGAGTTTTTATCAAACAAGCTTAATGTCAAACAACTATCAAGAGTTGACAAGATTAATTGACCTATAGAAGTTGACTCATCAGTGCAAATCAAACTACTCCACTGAATACCATGTTTAAATTGCATACCAGCTACCCATAACTTTTTGAAAATTAAATTTGCTTAAGATAAAGGGATAGCAAAAAAAAGGTAGTTAACATTCCCCAGGAGGTGCCATTTAGAATTTGGAGAGTTGCAGTTCTTTTGGTAATTCACCTTTGCAACACTCATTGAAATTTTTTACCTATTAACTGCTAGGGTCTTAAGACTAGACAGCAAGCAAGGGGCACTATTCTTCTCTTTCTCTCTGCTCTGTCTGACTGGAAGACTTTTAGGTGCGCCTTCTCAACTTGCTTCCTATAGGAAGACTAATTTTTACTACTTCTTTTCTGCTCCCCCATGATGGTGACAAAAAAACTATGGGAGTTAAAATGTGGAATTTGAAGAAGCAGGATAAAGAAAATATGAAAGCTTTTGAACTTTGTTGTGGAGAAAATTCCTAAGAATACCATGGATACAAGGACAACAAATAATAGATCATTGTACCAAGGAGTTTAACTTTCTCACTAAAATATAATGTTGTTACAGATTTTTTTTAAAAAAATCAGGATTGGGTTGTTAACTGGGGTTATTATATCAACTCTACACAAAATTGACAGAGCTCCTCTATGCAGAGTCTATGTGATAGGCAAAATATAAATAAAACCACAATGAATAATTGATTCCTGAATTCTAGAACAATACTATCAGAATTTCTTCATTTAAGATTTTTTTTCTTAGACTTGTCAGCTGAAACTCATCTGCTATAGGTAAGGTAGTCTAGATAGGGACCAAAAAATAAGCAGTCAACAACATGTGCAAAGCCAGATGAGATTTCCATTTGTGCCTTAATGATTGTTCCAGATTGAGGAACCAGGTCATATTCAGCATTTTTATGAGACCAGATGGAGCTTTATTAGCCCACCATATTACCACTTGACTCTTGTTTTGTGGTGGTTATAATAAGTGCCAGATACTTTTTTTGAACTTTTTTCCTCTCATTCAATTTGGAAAGAAAAAAAAATGTCTCTATTTTTCCCTTTCCCAAAAGAGAACATTTTGATATTTGTTCATGGATTTTTATACTTTGCTAAAAATGATTAAGAGGTGGTGGACAAGGGACTGCAGCTTTCTTGGTTTTCCATGCCTGAGTTATATCCTTGATTTTTTTTATACCAGGGAGCAGAATTTATAAGCAAGACTGCTTTACAATGAAGACAGATGACTAGAGGGAAAATCCTATCACTACTTTCCATAATATGGCTATCTACAATGATAATATAAGAGAGTGAGAGTCTAATGTTCCCATTTTTGGAATGACATCATTATAGCACAGGGGCTACATTGGCTGGATCCTACTATCTATGGTATCTAAGACACCTATGTCTTATACTCTTCACATTTTACTATATGCATACTAGAGGCTAGAAGGTACATTCGCAGACATGTCAAACTCGTGTCGTCATGTGACTTCGCACAATGTATCGAAGACTTTTTGCCATTTCCGGCAATGGGCTGGGTGCAGCTTCCAGATGACGTGTCCAGCCCGCGTACCAGCAGTTTGACACCCCTGTTCTACAGCATTTAATATATTTAGGCTTACAGATTTCAAATATCCTAAATATTCATAGTGTATGAAATTAAATCAGAATTGGGGAAGCTGAGGCCTCTGGACATATATTAACATTTTAAAAATTTGAATGTGATTTGCAGATCCTTTCAATGGTTGTTACCAAATACCATTTGATAGTATCAGAATTAAAATTCCAGGTTTTTGTTTTGATTATTGTGCATATTTATGCATTTTACCAATAAGATTCAATAATTACTAATTAATTATATCCTGGGACTTAATACAACAATAATTAGAAACTGGATTAACTGAAAGGGTTCAAATGGCTTTTGTATACAAATTGTACTGGTTTGATTCACTTAAGGCAAAGAAATATATTATACACCATGCAGCAAAGGCACGCACAGTTCTTTCAAGTTCCTTTGTCTACCTCTCAATCTGTCATGCGCTTGATAGCTTTGAGAGTGTAAATGCTTATTGCTTACTTCTTATTGTAACACATTATCAATTAATTGCTCACAAATCTCTGCTCTTAGTCTATGTGTAGGTTGTAAGGAGTGGTAAATCATTAACTTTCAGTGACAGTCTGTTTGAATTACAATACTAATCTTGTAAAGTATGACATTTGCAAGTTTAATTAGCTGAAAACAACAGTTTTGTCTTTCCAAATCCTGCTGCTAAGGCCAAGAACACCTTCTCAACCCTTTAGCCTCCTTATAACCCTTTCCCCACTTATTTTTAATTCATAGACTGTCAGCATATTGCCTAGAGAATTTTTCTCACTGGAGTGTTGTCTACCTTTCCCCCTGTCAAGTGCCAGGAAATCAGGAGATTCAGGCAGTTCAAATGAGTATAAAGATTTATTGCAAGCTTAACTCTCCACAAAATCTGAGCTACTAACAGTCAAGGGAAATGACTGGAATTAAGGAATTAAGAGACATTCAAGGTGGGAATGACTTATGACACATTTGACCTTCCCTCAGGCTCAGCCTTGTCATCTCCTACACTATCTTGCTTATAGCTGGAATCTTGAGATGTCAGAATACCTATAGGAAGAACAAAGTCTTTTCCCTTCCTAATTAATGAATGCCAACAGATACTCAACTCAAAACATGAAGACCCAAGCACATGCCTGTTGACAAATTTGCATTATTTAACCAAAAAGAACAAGAAAGATGTACTGAGCACATCATGAAAAGATGTACTGAACACATCATGAAAAGATCATTTACACAATCAATACAACACTTGATCCCTTTCAGAACTATTGGACATCAATCCCACAATCAAACAACTAGCCAGATAGGCTTGTATATTTTGGCAACTGAATTTCAAAACATTTAGATAGCGTGAAGGCTGATACAGAAGATTATTGATGAATGTGCTTTCATGGCCATTTGTTGTGGAACAGAATATTAATTTGTGTGCCATATCCATTTTCTTCTTACTGCATCCTATGCCACAATTACTTTTTCTTCAGTCAATGTCCTAGGAAAGCCACAACACTATAATCATCCCTCAAGTTAAATTTTAACAAGGTAGTTTTAACATGTTGGCTAACAAAGATCATCTATTTATTTCAAAGACTGAGGATAAACCTCAGGCAAATGCTCTCAGTGCTCTATAAAATAAGACCTCATAAGACTATAAAAAATCCTCTCTTGTGTGTGTTATAAATTCAATTACATATTCATTTGATTGCTTTAGGTTATATTGTGCCAAAAAATTCCATAGAAAAACAAAAGGAAAGAGATGTGTTACAGATTCCTAGCTGATGGTCCACTTGCTTTGTAATATTATTATGCTTACAACCATCCTATTTAGATTGGATCTGTTTTCTTGTATATAAGTTCCCAAAAAATACATAAATAAAATAAAATCAACTACTCAGGAAGAAATGGTGAACTGAAGATGACCATGGTGGAATAAAGAGCTGGGTGAGCAGACTAGCAATTCTAGTCCTCAGGTAAAGGGCAGTATATAAATGCAATAAAATAAAATAAATAAATAAATAAAATAAATAAATTTATCCCTAGATAAGAAGACTTGAGATCACTCACAAGTGCTTTAAACAGCTGCTCTCCATGTGGAGACTTGAAGACAGTAGTCACCAGTGGTTTTAGAGCTCTGGAAAATGAAAGGATAGCTATCATTTTGAAACCTTGATCAGTACCTTTGAAACCTTGATTACCTTTTCTAATAACTTTTGGAAATAGCTTCTTAGTTCTTTTTTTAGTTTTTAGGAAACCATAAGCCTGAAAGCAGGGACGCGGTGCCTCAGTGGGTTAGGACGCTGAGCTTGTTGATCAGAAGGTCGGCAGTTTGGTGGGTCGAATCCCAAATGCCACGTAACAGAGTGAGCGCCTGTTACTCGTCCCAGCTTCTGCCAACCTAGCAGTTCGAAAGCACATAAAAATGCAAGTAGAAAAATAGGGACCACTATGGTGGGAAGGTAACAGCCTTTGGCGGCTAGTCATGCCGGCCATATGACCACGGAGATGTCCTCGGACAAGTGCTGGCTCTTTGGTTTTGAAATGGAGATGAGCACCGGCCCCTAGAGTAGGAAACAACTAGCACACATGTGCAGGGAAACCTTACCTTTACCTTTACCTAAGCCTGAAAGTGAGTTGATATTTTCCAAGGACTTAAATAATAAATAAATAAATATCAAGGTGTGATTAGAGTTTTGATTTGGAAAGTTACAAACACTAGGGATTTATATGGATCTGAAATAAGTTTTTGGAGTTAAATATGATAATTATCCCATCATGGCTGATTCATCCCTGCTTGCAACCAAACAACAGAAACAGGGAAGGATGAAGGAAAGTATTGGAATTCAATGGAGGCTTGGGAGGAAATTGAGGAATGTAACTGAACTGGAATAGTCCCAACACCCCAAGGTCAAATATGCTGGGAAAACTCTGAGGTGTACTCAGAATGTTCCCAAAACAAAATGAATGCAATTGATTGGCGGACAATAAACTGTTGGGAAGTCCAGAGAAAAAGGTGATTTTACCTATGTTGATTTTCATGTGAAAACTTTAGAACTGGCTTTGCTACTTCTGTACCTGTGTGCAATTATTAGTAAAATTATACTCTTGGTAAAATAATGTTCTAGGAGTTTCTTTGCTACATTTACCAATAATGTGAAAAAAAATTTTTTTTAAAAAAAAATAGGATATGACTTTGTAGGTTGAACATTAGAGGGAACTAGAGGGATCTAAATGTTACAATTAAAGGAGAAGAACACTTAAATTCATCTTACAAATACAGAATGAAACAAAATATTTTAACATTGAAGGTTTTATCACTGGACACATTGAAGGATATCTTTGAACAATGGACCTAGAAGTTAATTTCATTATCATGAACCAACACCACACTGGAAGTCAGCATGCTCCAATGCTTGTTAGGGATGGCTTGTTTGAGTTTTCAAAACGTCTCACAGTAGATTTCTGAACTGATAGTCGATCCACACTCCATGAACTTCACTAGCAGTACTCCTTTGGCATCTTCACATTTGGCAGGATTTTCTATGGAACCACTTCTGGCTCATGATAATGCTTGCCCTCACTCTGCTAGATTCACCCAAGAACTTTTGAAGCAGTTCCATTGGGACGTTTTTGATCACCACCCCCAATAGATCACATTTGGCGCTAAGTGACTATAAAAGAATTTTCAAATCTTGTATTTGGCCCCCAAGCATAATTTCTGCTTTAAATTTATGTACATTTATCATTTCTATACATAGTAACTTACAGTGATGAATATTGTGTAAAAGGTAACATGGAATTGTAAGATCTAAGGAAAGCATAAAAAGCTACAAAATATTTTGTACCATAATTGTCACCCTAAAGCATAAATGAACAAATTTAAACAGAGCTCCAAACAGAAGAAAAAGACAGAGGCAAAAAAAAGTTTTCTACTATTAAATGACTGAAAATTGTAAAATATCAAGCACTGATATAATTCTATAGTTGCACAGATTGTGATCTTAATTACACTTGCATGTAGCCATTTTGATGCACTATACCTGTGGTGGATTAATTTTTTAATTAGCATATTCTTATCATAATCCATTTTAATAGAGAAGTTAAATATGCCTCATATAGGAGCGAAAAGCAATATTTTAGAAAGTAATGGTGATATTAAGAAGTGGGGGGAGGGATGGATTAACCATGAAATCCAAAGTGAATTAATATTAACTAAAACTAAAGTTGCACAAAGAATATATTAGCTGAGTATGTTAAGGAGGAACATATAAAGGCAGACCATTCGCCTATTTATCTACTCTCATCTATTCTGTTCTAAGAGTTCAAGAAGTTAATACTCCCAGAAGATGCTAGGAACATGATCCTTCCTCCTAGTATGCTACGTGTTGTTAAAATTTTACAAGAGGCTCATGTTTTTCCACAATGAAGGGATACATTGGTAACAGAAATGCCAAAGATTATTTAACTATGTAGATTTTGTGGAGCAAACCAAGGATGTCTACTTCAATTTTTTTTATTTTACTTTCTAATTCTTAAAGATTAGACAAAATTTTAAGAAAGGAAGTGTGAGTGAAAGCAAGGATAAGAAGGATAAAATCACTTTTAAAAATAAGTTAATTAGCAGTAAGTTATCCAAATGGTTCAACCTCAAAATACAGCAACCTCAACTATAACCTGAAAATAACAAGTAACTAGACAATATTTCTTTAAGAGTATGAATGGTCCAGAGGAGACATGTCAAACTTGTGATGTCACGTGATGTTGCACGATGTATTGGAGCTTTTTCCCCATTGCCAGCAATGGGGTGAGTGCGATTTTGTTGTGACACATCCGGCCCGTAGGCCGGCAGTTTGACACCCTGGTCCAGAATATAAAACAAAACACAATTGCTTTGAAGAGTGTCATTTTGAGTTTTCTTGCTGTTCTAAGTGGGCTTGAATCCTGTGATATGATTGGGTTGTTCTTCCTTTCCTAGCTGTCTCATAAAAGCTGTGCAGAGCTTTGGATTAAAAAAAGAAAAAGATACATGGATGAATATAGCATTTATCTGCAAGTACTTATACAGCTGTAACAGTCATGTCCCTGTTAGTTTGGGATGACATGAGATTGGAGTGTTAAAATGAAAGAAACAATTAGCAGTGTACCAGGCAGAAGATGACTACAGCCACATGTCTTTGATGCTGATTTTTTTAAAAAATAAAATAAAATTATGAGCCATCAAATCAATTCTTAGTAACCACATACATTTTCTCTATGATGAACTGCTTCTAACCTGGTCTTTGTCTTCTAACAGGGCACTTTGTCACTGTAGCTGAGTTCATCGGCTTTGCTGCTGATCATTGTCTTCTCTTTTCTTTCATTTCCCAGCATTACAAATTTCTCAAGGGAAAATGTCTCCTTGAAATGTCCCTAAAATGATGATTTGAATTATTAGAGTCTCGAGTGAGAATTCTGGTGCTTTGTTGTACAATCCATTTGTTTCCTTTCCATGGTATTTTCAAGACTCTTCTCCAACATCAGGGTTCAAAAGGCTCAATAATCTTGCCAACCTGTTTCTTTAGAGTCCAACTTTCACTTCCATAGAATGTCATAGGGAATACGATTGCTTGCATTTCTGTGATCTCTGTAAGTAGACACACAGTTGCATAGAATTCTTTATTGGCCATGTGTGGTTGGACATACAGTACAAGGAATTTGTCTCCAGTGCATAAGCTCTCAGTGTACATTCAAGTAATAGTAATAATCATGATCATATACAACTTGACCATATACAACATGCCTTGGTAAGGCCACACTTGGAATACTGCATCCAGTTTTGGTCACCACAAGGTAAAAAAGATGTTGAGACTCTAGAAAGAGTACAGAGAAGAGCAACAAAGATGATTAGGGGACTGGAGGTTAAAACATATAAGGAACGGCTGCTGGAATTGGGTATGTCTAGTTTAATGAAGAGAAGGACTAGGGGTGACATGATAGCAGTGTTCCAATATCTCAGGGGCTACCACAAAGAAGAGGGAGTCAAGCTATTTTCCAAAGTGCCTGAAGGCAGGACAAGAAGCAATGGATGGAAACTAATCAAGGAAAGAAGCAACCTAGTACTAAGGAGAAACTTCCTGACAGTTAGAACAATTAACCAGTGGAACAACCTGCCTCCAGAAGTTGTGAATGGTCCAACACTGGAAGTTTTTAAGAAGAGACTGGACAGCCATTTGTCTGAAATGGTATAGGGTTTCCTGCCTGAGCAGGGGGTTGGACTAGATGACCTCCAAGGTCGCTTCCAACTTTAGTATTATGATTATGATTATGAAAATACATTCATCATAAATCATGAAATACAACACTTCATCATAAATCATAAGATGCAACACTTAGTGATAGTCATAGAGTACTAGCTAAGCAAACAACATAATCATATGAGGATACAAAAAACCCCCAATATAAATTGTAAGATACAAGCAGCAAAGTTATATAGTCATAAGAGATAAGGATAGGTAATAGGAAAGTTGAGGAGTATCATAGTAATACCGCTGTACTAAGTATTTTGACAGTGTTGTAGGAATTAGCTGTTAAGCAGAGAGACGGCATGGGGAAAATCTGTCTTTGTGTCTGGTCATTCTAGTGTGCAATGCCCTGTAGCGTTGTCTTGAGGAAAGAAGTTGGAATAGTTTATGTCCAGGATGTGAGGGGTCTGTACATATTTTCACAGATCTCTTTCTTGCTCGTGCAGTATACAGGTCCTCAGTGGAAAGCAGGCTGGTAGCAATTGTTTTTTCTGCAGTTCTCACTATGCGTTGAAGTCCATGTCTGTCTTGTTTGGTTGCAGTTCCAAACTAGACAGTTACAGAGGTGCAAATGACAGACTCAATAATTCCTTTGTAGAACTGTATCAGCAGCTCCTTGGGCAGTCTGAGTTTCTTGAGTTGGTGCAGGAAGAACATTCTTTGTTGTGCTTTTTTGATGACATTTTTGATGTTAGGTATCCATTTTAAATCTTGAGATATTATAAAATCTAGAAACTTGAAGGTGTCTAGTGTTGATTCTGTATTGTCTTGTATTGTAAGAGGTTGTAGAATAGTAGGGTTTCTCCTGAGGTCTACTATCATTTCTACAGTTTTGAATGTGCTCAGTTCAAGATTGTTCCAGACGCACAAGGCTAGTTGTTCAACCTTCCATCTGTATGCCGATTTATTTTGTCTCAAATGAGGCCAATCACTGTTGTATCATCTGCAAACTTGAGTACTTTAACAGAGGGGTCTGCATTTATTTTCCTTAATTTTTTCCACTGTACTCCTTGACTTTTATTACTCAGACATGCAGATCTTTTGCATTTTTGGCTATCAGCTGGTGTCAACAGGTTCCTGATATTTCTTCCTTCTATTTCAAAACTGCACTTATCTTTTTCCAAAACAGCTTCCCTTAATACATATTCTGCAAATGGACTGAATAAATAAGGGGAAAGTATACAGCCTTGTCTTACTCCTTTGCCAATCTGGAACTAGTCTGCTTTGCTATCTTCTGTCTATATCATGGCTTCTTGTATACAAGAAGAAAGGTACAGTGGTTCAGGGGTTTAAAGAGGCTGGATTTATCTCTCTGCAAGAAGGTTGGCTCTCTGCATTTCAGCAGTTTGAGCCTAGCAACCACATGTTGGAGTGAGCTCCCAACACTTCACTCAGCTGTCAAGTTAGCAGTTTGAAAGCATGCAAATACAAGTAGATAAATAGGTATCATACTGATAGGACTAAAGGCAGAATCAAGAAGCCAACCAGCACCATACTGGCCAGAATGAGAAGCAAAGACCAGTTGACAAAAAGCTCTGGATGACACTGACACTCCAGCAGAAAGCCATTAGCTGTTTTGTGTGCAGAGCTAATTTTCCCCCTGTGGTGCACTCTGGATAGTATGCAAACATGAACTGAATGTGTTAACAATCTCAGGCAGTCAAACTGCTGCTCTGTATTAACATTGTAGACTCCTGGCTCTCACGTACCTATGCCATATGCTAAATAAGTAAATATAAGAAAATTACAGTTCAGACATAAGGCTTGGTAATGCTGTTTTGTAAAGTCAAGACTAATGTGTTGTTTTGTTAAACTTTGCGTTTCTTTTCCCAATATGTATATTTGTATGCTCTGTTGATGTTGAGCTTCAGGGCACATTTAAACATACAAAGACCATGTACTGGTTTGGACTGGCTTGTTAAGCTTTGTTACGTATAGTGTGTGCTTACTCCTTTTGTAATATTAACAGTCATGCAGTTAAAAAGAATAAGTGGAGAGCCTGCATACAAACAAAAACTTAAAGAAAAGAAAAGAACAAGAAAGTTAGGCTTATCTTGAATTTCTGCTTAACATATAAACCACAAAATGAAACCATGCCAAATGGGTTATTTAATTTTGCTAAACAAGAGGGCTGCCAACCAGTATGTATGCAGGCTTTTTTAAGCAAATTATTAAGAATGCTTCGTATAAGAGATGTGTTGATTGAAAGGAATGTCTATACAGAAAGAGATGGATGTTTTGATCATATAAGCTGACTTAGTATCCTCTGCGGAAGCTTTCCACTGACAGAATTCTGGAAAGGGGTGAGGCAGAGCAGGTGATAGCCAGAAGATGTTGTGAATCCTGTTTATATAAAGCCCTCATGGCTCTTATACATGTGCCCAAACTGTATACTAATCCATAAAAGAGTAAGATCAGTTATAGATCCCTTAAGGGTAAGAAATTATATGAAATCAGAGCAAGGAAGAACAGAAATCCTCAATTACTTTAGTAGTTGTGAATTGTTAAAACAATTATCAGTTTTTACATTTAACCAATTTATTAAGGAAAACACTCTTTGTTTGATGAACACAATATTTTATCTAATCACACAGCAAATTTAGAGTGTGCTTTTACATATAGTTTTAGCACAATGCTTCTTGTACAATGTTATACAGTATAAATCACAAAAAAATGAAAACCTAGTTTTTCAAAATGATTAACTTACCCAACTGATGCAGTAGTTTACTTTAAAAAAAATGTTTGTCCAATAATTGTTTATAGTCGATTGTTCTAATAACTGTGCTAAGTTGAAATTATTTTTTTCATACATATCTGTAACTCAAACTACAAGTTTTCTAGTAGGCCTAGGCATATTTCAAAATCTCTTCATAAGATACATAGTATATTAAATGTTTACTATAGGTAGTCCTTGTTTAACAACTTGGGTAACCATTTGTAGTTATGATAGTGATGAAAAAATAGTTTTGCAACCTATGCCCACATTTATCACCTACACAGAATTGCTCTCTCTCTCTCTCTCTCTCTCTCTCTCTCTCTCTCTCTCTCTCTCTCTCTCTCTCTCTCTCGCTCTCTCTCTCTCGCTCTCTCTCTCTCATGTTGTGATTTCAGTCAGTTAGCATGTTTTCCTCTTTCTGACCAATTTTTTCTTCTCCCTCACTTGCAGTGTAGAGCCTTTGCCTAAAAAAGTAATCAGTCTCTGAGCTGTTTTTCCACAGCACAGTGGAAAGTTCTAACAGCACAGTTAACAAGCTCAGCTCTGTACCTTAATTAGTTGATTAGAATACTATAGCCACTTGTGTTGCTGCCTGACACTGAAAAGACCTTAATCAATTTCACACTAAGGCTTTTGTTTGATTCTTAAGTGGTTTGTAGCTCACAGCTGCTAGCACCCAGGGCAAACAGTGGCACTTTCCTTTCAATTCTTATAATTCCCCATTGTATACTTGCTTACTCTCTTGTAATCCCTTCCTCGCCAATGAATGCAAATATATACCTTCCAAAGAGTGAGGTAGTGGAAAAGAAAAGTATAAGATTTGCCCTTTTAACCAGCTTCCTCATGAACTGAGTTCTAGAATCCTTCTCCATCTTTTGGACTCACCCAACTGTTTTTGGGTCCTTTCTTTCTAACCCTGTAATGCAATGGAAACATGAAGTTTAATTATTTATTTACTTGTTAAATTTACTTGCCACCTATCTCATGGGACTACTGTAGGTGGTTTATAGCAGAAAAGGGTAGAAATGAAAAGAATATAAACAAAACAGAAATAAAATAATGAACAATAATATAAACAATGAAAACAAACAAACGGAGAATTCATCAATATAACAAAAAGATGGCCGGGTGGAGAGCAGAGAGCAAGGGGATAGGTGGAATCTGCCATCAATCCAGAAGCCATTTCCAGCATGGAATTCTCCCATTAGTTCCATAGGTCAAGTGGTAGAGCCAAGTCTTCAGGCTCCTGTGGAAAAGTGGGAGGATCAAGATAGATCTTACCCTAGAGATAGGATGTTCAAAAGGCTGGGTTCTGAGGCAGAAGGTTCTTCTGGATCTCAAAAGTTGGAGTTCTTTGGCCAATGGGATCTATAGTATGTCCTCTCTGCCAGTACAAGTACAATGTGCTTGTCCTAGTGGGAGAAGTTCTTAAGTTCTTAAGCATAGTCACATGGTTTTTCACTTAATAACAGCTTCACAATGACTGAATTACCAGTCCCAATTGTCACTAAATGTGGACTCCCTTATTAGAAAATAAAAAATATTCAAAATCATTTATACTGGTGTGAAAATGTGCAATGAATAATTTTGCCTTAAATTGGAATTTAAATCCTATCACTGAAATATTTTAAAATGAGGGATTTTTTTTACATTCTTTCTATACAAAACAATATGTAAGGATCTCAGTGAAGTGATCATCATTTCTGAGGACTGTGAAAACTAATCAAGCAAAGCAAAAAAACCTATGTTCTAGACTTTTTCAAACTACTGCAGTCTTATAGCAAAGAACAACAAAGTCAATTTCAATATTTCACTTTGTCTAAATTGCTGGGCATAGCACTCCCTGCTTATATAAGCCAAAAGTCAGTAGAGTATGTATGTATGTATATATATATTATATATACCTAATAACTCTTAAAATATGAATCCCAGGCATATTTGTGCAATGGTATAAAATCCTTGAACTCTGGGATAATTGTAAAACAGCTGTTTATTGTTTAAGAACCATAAAACAATAAAATCAACCATTTATAAAATCTAAAAATTGACTGTCTTAGCTTTTGCTGATCCACTGTCAAAGTCATCAGAGTAGGTATTAGGGGGTGGGGAGTTTGCTTATAAACCCAATTGACTTCGTGCCCTACTCATTGATCGTGTGATAGGCCCACCCGTCTTTCTTGCGCCTGGCCATCTGGTGTTGTTACTGATCTGTCCTCCAATTCCCTTCCTCCCATAGCCATTGCTAACTGTGTATCCTGATCCAGTGATATGCGTGTCTTTCTGCTATCACCCCACTCTCCTTTCTCCATTGTGTCCACTTGTCACCCCTGACCTCCGTTATTCGCTCCAGTCATTTGTCTGAAATGGTATAGGGTTTCCTGCCTGAGCAGGGGGTTAGATTAGATGACCTCCAAGGTCCCTTCCAACTTTACTATTATGATTATGTGTCCTTCCCAGCTGGTCTTTGGATGCAAATGTGTGTGCACATTGTCTTGTCCGTGCTCGGCTAATGGGAGTTATTGCTGGATCACCCCTCGCTTTGCTCTGCTGTGCGATCTCGGCATGCTGTTTTTCATCTTGCTCGTCTTCCTCCTTGCAAGTCATGCCGTTCTCATCTCCTTGTCATCCTTGCATCACTCTATCCTCATCCATTTGCAGAATCCCCTCCAATCTTTGGGTTGGACACATCCATATATCAACCTCACCACCCTGCCGCTCCTGCTTGTCATCACCTCTCATGGTCGATCCCATTTCCTCTGGGCACCCCCTGTCCATCCATATGTGTATTGGACACGGTCCTCTCTCCACTTGCCTCATCCATATCTGGTCATTGTAAGTTGTTGCTGGATCATTTCTTATCTGTTCCTTTTCTCTAAACTCGGAAGGATGCTGTGCATCTGGTCTTCTTTCACTTGCAAGGATCATGTGGTCCCGATCTTTCTTAGTTTCTTAGTCCTGATCTTTCTTTCCAAGTGTGGGTAGTGTTTTTGATTACTGTTTGTGCCCCTTCAATGCCTGGTATGCCAGTGGTAATTCTATGTGGCAATTAATTGAGTGTGTGTCTGACAGCTAGGCCTCCTTTAGCAGATGGCCTCCTTTGGAGGCATCTCGAGTGATGGCCTCTGCCTGCATGAAGTCAAAAGAGTAGTCATTGGTGACCATGTCCATCCATATTTGCAAATACTGTTCTTGTCATTTGACGGCCAACTTGTGTTCAGGCGGGGAAGATGAAAAAAGAGAGAGAATAACTCCCAAAATTAGCATATACATTAGGGGATAAGACACAGCGAGGAGAGACAGGACTGACTGGAGCAAGTGGAACAAAACAAGCAGAGATGGGAAGAAAGAGAGTGATAGGATTAAAACATGAACAGGGAGATGCGGGACAACTAGAGCAACTATGGTCAATTAGAACAGGCAGGCCCATCACACGATCAATGAGTAGGTGCGAAGTCAATTGGGTTTATAAGCAAACTCCCCACCGCCTAATAACTACTCTGATGACACTGACAGTGGATCAGTGAAAGCTAAGACAGTTGATTTTTAGATTTTTAGATTTTATGGATGGTTGATTTTATTGTTTTATGGCTCTTAAACAATAAACAGCTGTTTTATAATTATACCAGAGTTCAACGATTGTATACTATTGCATATATATTTTTGTTGTTGTTAGTTGCAAAGTTGTGTCCGATCCATTGCAGCCCTATAGACAATGTTCCTGCAGGCCTTCCTGTCCTCTACCATCGTCTGGAGTCCATTTAATCTCACGCCTACTGCTTCAGTGATTCCATCCAGCCACCTCATTCTCTGCTGTCCCCTTCTTCTCTTGCTCTCAATCTTTCCCAGCATTAGGCTCTTCTCCAGTGAGTCCTTCCATCTCGTCTTGGTTTTCTTAATGTTAAGTTTCAAGCCAACTTTTGCACTAATTCCTTAAATCTATTTGTTACCTCTACTGTATATTCATCAGGGATATGATTTAATTTATACCTGAGTTGCCTAGTGCTTTTCCCTACTTTCTTCAGTTTAAGCCTAAACTTTGCAACAAGAAGCTCATGGTCTGAGCCACAGTCAGCTCCTGGTCTTGTTTTTACTGACTGTATAGAGCTTCTCCATCTTTGGCTGCAGAGCACATAGTCAATCTGATTTCTGTGTTGACCGTCTGGTGATGTCCATGTGTAGAGCCGTCTCTTGGGTTGTTGGAAAAGAGTGTTTGCTATGACCATTGTATTCTCTTGACAAAATTCTATCAGCCTGTGCCCTGCTTCATTTTGTACTCCATGGCCAAACTTGCCTGTTATTCTGATTATCTTTTGGCTTCCTACTTTGGCCTTCCAATCCCCCATGATGATAAAGACATCATTTTTTGGTGTTAGTTCTCTGAATTCAATTCATCCATTCCTGTCCATTTTAGTTTGCTGATTCCTAAGATGTCGATGTTCAGTCTTGTCACCTCTTCTTTGAAAACATCCAGCTTTCTATGGAGAAAAAATCTTTACAGCATCAGACTTTCCTTTCACCACCAGATACATCCACAGTTGAGCGTCCTTTCGGCTTTGGCCCAGTCGCTTCATTCTTTCTGGTGCTACTAGTACTAGCCCTCTGCTCTTCCCCAGTAGCATATTGGACTCATTCTGACCTGAGGGGCTCATTTTCTAGCATCATATCTTTTTGCCTTTTGGTACTGTCCATGGGTTTTCATGGCAAAGATACTAGAATGGATTGCCATTTCCTTCTCCAGTGGATCACATTTTGTCAGAACTCTCTGCTATGACCTGTCCATCTTGGGTGGCCCTGCACAGCATAGCTTCATTGAATTACGCAAGCCCATTCGCCATGACAAGGCAATAATCCATGAAGGTGTGTGTGTGTGTGTGTGTGTGTGTGTGTGTGTAAAAAACAAGAAAAAAAATAAAGGAAATGATTGGTCCATTAGTGGGTGAAAGTGGCAATAAGGTGACAAGCAACAGGGAGAAAGCAGAACTATTTAACTCGTTTTTTGCTTCTGTCTTTACAAAAACGGAAAAAACAGACCACCCTATCAAAAACAGTGCCATAAAAACAGAATAGAAACACAAGTTAAGATAGGCACAAGTTAAGAAACACAAGTTAAGATAGGCAAGAAAATGATAAGTGAGCAC
This sequence comes from Vipera ursinii, assembly GCF_947247035.1. Classification (NCBI taxonomy): domain Eukaryota; kingdom Metazoa; phylum Chordata; class Lepidosauria; order Squamata; family Viperidae; genus Vipera; species Vipera ursinii. The sequence goes on from NC_139518.1 coordinate 32,722,720, forward strand.
CTGTCCAGTCTAGACGAGTTCAAATCACCAGGACCAGATAGATTACACCCCAAGGTTCTCAAGGAACTGGGAGATGTGATCTCAGAACCACTGAACTATATTTTTCCAAGATCCTGGAGCACTGGGGAACTACCAGAGGATTGGAAAAGGGCTGATGTAGTTCCCATCTTCAAATGGGAGATGGGAAAATCTTATTGCATTCTTTGACCAAGTGACAAAATTAGTGGACCAGAGGAATGCTGTGGATATAATTTACTTGGACTTCAGTAAGGCATTTGATAAAGTAGATCACAACCTTCTACTTGATAAGATAGAAAAATGTGGGTTAGACAGAATCACCACCAGATGGATTCGAAACTGGCTGACTGGCTGTACTCAGCGTGTGGTGCTCAATGGAACCGCATCTACATGGAGGGAAGTATGTAGTGGGGTATCCCAGGGCTCTGTTCTGGGCCCAGTGCTCTTCAACATCTTCATCAAAGATTTGGATGAAGGGATAAATGGGGAACTCATCAAATTTGCAGATGACACCAAGCTGGCAGGAATAGCCAATACTCCAGAAGACAGGTTTAAGATACAGGAGGATCTGGACAGACTTGAACACTGGATGCTATCTAACAAAATGAAATTCAATGGTGAAAAAAGTAAGGTTTTACATTTAGGCACGAAAAACCAAATGTATAGGTATAGTATAGGGGATACCTTGCTTAATAGTAGTAACTGTGAGAGGGATCTCAGAGTCCTAGTGGACAATCACTTAAATATGAGCCAGCAGTGTGCTGCAGCTGCCAAAAAAGCCAACACTGTGCTAGGCTGCATTAACAGAGGAATAGAATCAAGATCAGGAGAAGTATTAATACCACTTTACAATGCCTTGGTAAGGCCACACTTGGAATACTGCATCCAGTTTTGGTCACCACGATGTAAAAAAGATGTTGAGACTCTAGAAAGAATACAGAGAAGAGCAACAAAGATGATTAGGGGACTAGAGACTAAAAGATATAAGGAACGGCTGCTGGAATTGGGTATGTCTAGTTTAATGAAGAGAAGGACTAGGGGTGACATGATAGCAGTGTTTCCAATATCTCAGGGGCTGCCACAAAGAGGAGGGACTCAAGCTATTCTCCAAAGTGCCCAAAGGCAGGAGAAGAAGTAATGGATGGAAAATAATCAAGGAGAGAAGCAACCTAGAACTAAGGAGAAACTTCCTGACAGTTAGAACAATTAACCAGTGGAACAACCTGCCTCCAGAAGTGGTGAATGGTCCAACACTGGAAGTTTTTAAGAAGAGACTGGACAGCCATTTGTCTGAAATGGTATAGGGTTTCCTGCCTGAGCAGGGGGTTGGACTAGATGACCTCTAAGGTCCCTTCCAACTTATGAAATTGGGGGGGAGGAAAGCAGACACTGTGAAAAAATTGTGAATAGTGCATTTGCATTTAAAAATATTTATGAAGGGAAAAACAAAGATGATGTTGCTAAAGCAAAAGTATCAAAGATTTCCAAGGAAGTATGTTCATGAAATAGTAAAAATTGAAACTATGATGTAAGTGCTGAGTTTAAAACTGTAGTATTGAAATCTAGCAATTTGACATGGATTAAAGAAAGTTGACCTTCTAAAGGAAGTGGATTAAAATAAAGAAATTTCATTAAATGGAATTATTATTTAGGCTATTGATTCCATGGTCAGTGCAAGAATCCACATTTAAGCATCAAAAACAAAAAAAACAACAACTAATATCCTTCCTTCCTTCCTTCCTTCCTTCCTTCCTTCCTTCCTTCCTTCCTTCCTTCCTTCCTTCCTTCCTTCCTTCCCTCTTTCCATCCCTCCCTCCCTTCCTTGAAACTTTTTGATTACCAGACTGCTATTATTAAGTTCTCCTCTCCTTCAGTTGGAATCTGTCTATTTGAATCTGTCATTTTCTATCTCATATTATGCAGAGATCAGCTCTTCTGTATTATATAAAGAATACTTATATATTCTTCATCATCATCTCTTTTTAGTAGTAATTATATTCATATTTTTTCAAATTCTATTTATATGACCTTTTAACTATGGTGCTGGAGAAGACTCCTGTGAGTCCCTTGGACTGCAAGGTGATCAAACGAGTCAGTCCTAGAGGAGATCAACCCTGAGTGCTCTTTAGAAGGCCAGATCCTGAAGCAGAAACTCAAATACTTTGGCCACCTAATGAGAAGGAAGGACTCACTGGAGAAGAGTCTAATGCTGGGAAAGGTTGAGGGCAAGAGAAGAAGGGGATGACAGAGAATGAGGTGGCTGGATGGAGTCACTGAAGCAGTAGGCATGAGCCTAAGTGGACTCCAGAAGATGGTAGAGGACAAGAAGGCCTAAAGAAATGTTGTCCATGGGGTCGCGATGGGTTGGACACGACTTCGCAACTAACAACAAATTTATATGACATGGTTCTGTTCTTTATATCATCTTCATTACTCCTTTTTCAACCTGTTCCAGCTTCTCTGATTTTTTCTTAAACTATAGAACCATAGCCTACATACAGTGTTTATAAGGCGAGTTACCATTTCCAGGCTTATGTATGTTTTGTGTAGGTTTTAGTGAAAAATAGTCACAATAATTTTAAAAAGATATGTAGAAGAACAAAATACTTGGAAAATACTAATAGAACACTAAGCGTGTGTAAGTATATTGCTTATGTGAGCTGATATTTTAGAAATCACAGATTAATGTATTTCTGAAATAGAAGACTTATTAAATATATGAGAAAAGGACATAGACTGGTTTACCGTTCTCTACTCTTTTCTTATTCCCATTCACTATATATGAAAATAACACAATAGGATCGTCTGATGAACTGTGAATCTTATGTCCAGTTTGAAAGCTTCAAAATAGAAATAACTGTGATTAAAAGCTTTGAATGACTTTATCTGATGAATTGTATTTTACTCAAACCTACACTTTCCCCAAAACAATAGTTTTTGGGGCTGTTATTAAGAACCTAGCACACTGTGGCTTATAGAGATGTGATTTAACAAGTATTACAAAATTCATTAGCCAATAAAAAAAACAATGAAGCATAAGGGTTGTTAGATAGCCTAATAATGATCAAACTGCTACCTTTCTGCAATCTAATTAAGCATTTGTTACCATTACCACCCATTTCCAAAAATGGGAGTTTTGCTCTTGAAATCTAATGAGCACCAGCTGGGGCAGCACTGCTGCATTTATAAATAAATGTATATTTAACCTTTGTGCTGTGTGGTTGCCCAAATTATTTTGCCTTGGGGACATTCTCTGAATGGCAGAATCCTGCCAGGCTGTGCAGTGCTATGTTAGAGCCAAATCCCTTACCATTCATTTAATTCTGCTCCATTTGTCATTGTAGTACAAGGATGTCTCTGCAAACATCTGGAAAGTGACTCAGGAAGTTCCTTGTTAATCATTTATTGGTTCTAGCAGAAGAGATTTTAGTAAACAGAGCCTTATGTCAAATGTCTGGCAAGAGTTTTGACTTGCCCAGAGGATCTAAAGGATATTTTCAGCACTGAATCCTTTCACATGCTTCTTTCTAGAAAATGATTAACCATAGAAGGCAAGAGGCAGAATGATTTTCATCTGATTTCTTTGAATGCTAAAAGTTTATGGCTTACCAAACTGAAGTAGACTATCTCAGGCAATCAAGGGTACAACACATGAAATATCTGACCAGGTCCTTTTAAAAATAAGAATCTCAGTTAGTTCCTTCCATTTTTAAATTCCTTCTAATTTTTGAATGATAAAAGATAAAAATTCATGTAAAAATAGCTGATAAATATGGCTTATATTTGTCAAAGGATGGGCTGAAAAATTGTCTTTGTTGGCAATACATATCTATTACTTTTCATGATTGCTGTATGCTATGACTACTAACCAGTTTGAGTATTTTCCAACTCCAAGCCATTTCAACTGGGTCATTAGAGGTCTGCTTAACTCATTGAAATGACTGATATTTAAAAGTGATTATGCTTCATGGGATTGCAGCTTGGACAAAACAAATTCAAGTGGTGGAAGATTGAAATGAAGGAAGTGCTTCACCTTCCAAAGCTCTGCTGTATCAAGAGAAGTGGAGAATTCTGCAATTCTTCTTCCTTCTGATAATGTATCCCAGTTTTAAAAAGTAGGTTTTCTTCTATCCAGTCATATCTGACTCTAGGGCATGACTCATGGACTTCAACTCCCAGAATTCCTTAGCCAGCTATGCTGACTCAGGAATTCTGGGAGTTGAAGTCCATGAGTCATAAAAGAGCCAAGGTTGCCTACCCCTGCTCTAGGGGATGGTGCTTATATTCATTTCTTAGCTGAGGAAGCCAGAGTTGTCTTAAGACACTTCCATGGTCATGTGGCCAGCCTCACTATATACTGAGGTGCACAGAATACTGTGGTACTGATTGATCTTGTGTTTTCATGTTTTCAAATTGCTAGGTGGACAGGAGCTGGGGCAGGTAACGAGAACTCACCTCATTGCACGGCACTCAGGTTTCTAACCTGGGCTGTCAGCTTTCCAGCTGACAAGCTCAGCATCTTTAACTACTGAGCCATCATACCTCCCACTCCAGTTTTAATGAGGAAGAAATTGCTTACTTTACTCTGGGCTACAAAATTAACAGAATCAGTCTTAGATTTATAAACTCTATATAACCATAGCAAAAGTCACATATTTGTTCCTGTACTTCAGTGCAATTAGTTTAGCTAGAAGTTAGACAGATATTTTAATTATGTTAGATTCATATAGTTAATATTAATTTTGCAACTGTGCTTTAATATTGTTACAATCCTTACTTCATGTTGTTCATGTTGGACTGACAGTAGTAGAAATCAGCTTCTGCTATGAAGAGAGATTTCTTGAGATTAAAATGCAATTTCAGCAGGGAATATTATTGAGAACATATGAATCCATGTCTGATATAAAAATGAATTATTGCTGCAATTGTTCATTCTAAATAATTTTATTCCTCCCTCTAAAGAACAACAGAACACGAACAAGGAACTAGTCCTGTCTTTTTGTTATAGGGAGATGTCTACATTCAGCACACCCAGACCAGTGAAAACATGAAAGTCCAGGTTTTAACAGCGTGAGAAATATTGAAAGTTGGTCATTGCAGAAATGTATATTCTGTATGCATAGAAAACAGTGAATCTAAACAAGATATCAAGGAGAATAGAGTCAACAGACATATCTTCATTGTCTTGCCATGTCACTGTAATGCATAAAGTGAGTAAGGGGAGAGAATGGCTTGAACTGATCTCAACTGAGTGAGATGATAGATAGATAGATAGATAGATAGATAGATAGATAGATAGATAGATAGATAGATAGATAGATAGATAGATAGATAGATAGATATAGTGTATAACAGAGGTCCCCAACCTTTTGAGCACCAGGGACTGGTTCTGTGGAGAGAGGTTTTTCTGTGGACTGGAGGGAGCGTGGTTTCATGTACTGCCTGCATCCCACTGATAGGGCTTTACTTGTTTATGCAGACAGGTTTCTGGCATGCTGAGGTCTGGTGCTGATCCATGGACCAGGGGTTGGGGACCCTGGTGTATAAGATGAGGAGCTGCATAAATCTTTGAAATAAATAATAAATAGAACAGGAAAAGATGGAAATTTTTCTTTCTCTGTTAATTATTTCTTCTGGCCGTGAGATTGAATTTGTTTCATCTACAAAAACATTTCAACTTTTAGACTAATCATGTGATTTGTTAACAAAGTAAATAAGGGGTGAGTCAATGAGTTGTTTACCAAAGTTTTATCTTGCATATGTTATGATGTGAAGATATTGTTTTTAATTAGTATTTTATTAGGAAAAAGAATCTTATGCTCAGTCTGTCAATTCACTAATGTTGAAGGTGAACTTTTGAACTTACCATGTTTAAAGCTGATCTGCAATTAGGTAAAATGAGTTTTTATCTTTTGTGTACCTGAATGTTTATCATTCTATCTGTGTATGTATGTATGAAACAATGTGATTACTTAGAATTAACTTCTGAAAGACACATAGTTTTTAAGAACAAAGAAAATATCTCAATTGACAATGAAATGAAAACGAAATCATAAAAGCTAATAGCAGATGAGTACACTTTACATATCACTGTGCCTCTTCTTAAAATATTTTTTCCCAGATTCTAAATGTGCTATGAATATATTGTATAATGGTTCTTCAGAAGTTTCTATGTATAGATCAAACAACTTGGATGTTTAGCTTGAATCCCTGTTTCCTGTTGAATAAATGGTAAAATAACAAGTTTTCACCAGTTTCATCTGTCTCTTAAGTTTTTCTTTTCTTTTATCTATCCCTGTTCTCTCAGGATTTAGAGCAGAGGTGTCAAACTCGATTTCATTGAGGGCCACATCAGCTTTGTGGTTGCTGTCCCATTCACAGCATCCATGGACAAGCAAAGACATACGATGGGGCCATGGCGAGGAAGCCTAGCCTGTTGCTGTCACTGCCATGCCATGGCCCCTACATGCTTGGCCTCCACCATCCAACCTCATCTTCCAGCAAAAACCCTGGGAGCTCAATGGCTGGGCGGCCACCACCCAGGGCACCTGGAAGCCCATGCTGCCATCTGGGGAGCCCCTGCACAGCCCAAGAGGGTTGATGAAGCTCCTTGGATGGATCAGGCCCTGAACCCTGCCCTGGTCCTGATCCCCTCTGCTGGAGACCCCTGGATCCCCCCAGCCCTGACTAGGTCCCCACACTTGCCTCCCGATGCAAGCGATGTGAGCTGGCCATGCCAACCCCAGCCATGCCAGCCCAAGGCATGCCCACCCCAGCCATGCCCACCCAGTTGGCTGTGACCATCCTGGCCATGCCCACCTGCCCCCCAACAGCAACCACAATGCTGATGCAGCCCTCAATGAAATCAAGTTTGACACCCCTGATCTAGAAGCATGAGGAGAAGACCTTTTCTCTTGTACTTTTGTTATATTTATAATTCCCCTTTCTCAAGAGTGATACGTTTTCTAAACTTAAAACTGATTGAGTCAATAAACTGAAAATTAAATCATCCAGAATTATACCAGGAAACAATTGCTTTTATATTATTATCTTTCCTTTGGGATTTGACTAGGTTTTTCAAAAATTGAATTTTATATGTAATGTAAAGAAAGAGGAAAGTATGTAGGACAATTTCTTCTATAATCTATTTTTCCTAATCACCAAAATCACATATTATAATTCCATCTCATATTTCTATTTATTTTTTCAGAATGATATTTGAGTCTTAAAATGTTGCTTATAGAAAGTTGCATACTTTCTGTGCATGGCTCATGCTGTGCCTCAAATAATTTTTAAGTAAGAAGGAGAATATAGGAAAAATGATTACTTGCATTCACACTGACAAATATATTTTATCAGCTTTCTGGAATAGGTTGTTTTATTTCAATTACATTTATTTAATCAATCAATCAATCAATCAATCAATCATTTATTTGAGACTCATCTCAAAATAAAGCAGCTCAGGGCTTTACATTTCAGGATAAGGTGCAATTCTATTCCCATAAATTCTTAACTCTATGGCTGTGGTGATTTTTTTTTTAAAAAGGGGAAACAAACATTTTAGCATTTGAAAATCTACAAAAAAAACAATTCATATCTACAGAGTTTTTTGGTCATTCATCCAAAGAAAGGAAGATATAATACAAGCCAAGCCTAAGAAAACACATTTTGAATTAGTAAGTTATGTGAACCAGGCTGTGTGTCATTTTGGACAACCTCATATTTTAACACAATCTCCTAAGAAGAACAAATTTAATGTATACCCTTGTTTCTATATAAAAATGTCTTGCCAAAGAAATCCCCCACATATTCAGGTCTTCAAATACTTTATGAGAAAGTAGGTTTAAATGCTTAAAATGTTGATTTATTTCTGACCTGAGCTCAAGGAATATTGCTGAAATAAGATAGGAATCGAGGTACTCCAGCAGTTTTATTGAAAGGCCTGCTGTCTCAGGCTTCTTTGCACCCAAATAATCATTATCTAGGACCAGCATTTAACTCGATCCTTGAATCTGCTCCTTCCCCCCCCTCTTTTATTTAACTTTGGTGTCATGTCTCTTAGACTGCTCTATGAACTTTTTAAGTTAAGGAGTTGGAATGAAAATATTTTTAAAAACTTCCTGGTGTTCTATGGCTCAAATAAAAACTCCATTAACTTCTGTGGAATTACTGTGAGATCAATATCTTGAAGATCTAGCAGGAAGTATTTTAGAAGCAACGCTGATGGATTATGAATTACTGCTCTCTGTCCAGCTATAAACTTGATTATAGAATATATAAGAAACAGTGAAAGCAATAATAAAGCAATAGTAATTTGTATCTTTCCTATCCAATTGCTGACTGAATTATAATGAGGTAATCAAAACAGTTCATGTTTATTTTTGCATCCACGTGTATGCTTGAAAATAACCTTCATGAACTTAATGTCCCCCAGTGGTTCAGAATAAAACTTACATTTCTTACAAATGTAGGATGCATACCCACACAATGCATACATGGCATTTGCACTATTCCTTTTTTATGGTAAGCAAAACACAAAAAAGTATGAAATGGTAATCAAATTTGAGATATCTTGGTTTGTTGAATTAAAAATTAAATACAATTATGAAGATCAAGAAATACTGTTTGTTGAATTGTTAAAAGTAAGAAGACGGTTTGTTGAAGAATTAAATTATGAAGAGCAAGAACTACTGCTTCTAAGAATGGTAGACCTGAGCTTTGTAATTAACTAGCTAACAGGTTATCATTCTTGACTGCTAGTGCATTAGTTTCTTAGAATACATATGATAAGTTCTTGTTTCCATTAACTAGAAGTGTTTGTTATTATCAGATACATGATGATACATTGTTTCAATTACTACTCCAGCTTACAGCTGTAACTAATTAGTCTGCTGATGGACCTGCCTAGAAGAAAAGCTTGGTGATAGATGTTACTGCAGAAAATACTGTATTTCTTTGTACATTGGATATAATTTATGTCTTGATTTGCATATTTTCTTTACATGCTCCCAACCATATAAATGTTTATCAGACTGGACCACAAGTCTTTAAAAGTTATGTGTAATTGGCTAACTGGATTTATGAATAAATTCTAGAAAAGTGTAGCTACTATTCACTGAAGAAAAACTCCTGGCAGTAGTCAGTCCATTGGTGTTCAAAACAGGTCACATGAAGATTCATATTTATACTATAAAAAAAGGTAAATGTTCCCCCGCACATGCGTGCTAGTCGTTTCCGACTCTAGGGGCCGGTGCTCATCTCCGTTTCAAAGCCGAAGAGCCAGCGCTTGTCCGAGGACGTCTCCATGGTCATGTGGCCGGCATGACTAGATGCCAAAGGTGCACGGAATGCTGTTACCTTCCCACTGGAGTGGTCCCTATTTTTCTACTTGCATTTTTACGTGCTTTCAAACTGCTGTGTTGGCAGAAGCTGGGATGAGTAACAGGTGCTCACTCTGCTACGCGGCACTTGGGATTCGACCCGCCAAACTGCCAACCTTCTGATCGACAAGCTCAGCATCCTAACCCACTGAGCCACCATGTCCCTATTTATATACTATATGTGGCTATTAAATATGCCACACAGTTTTAACCTGATTATTATTTAACCTGATTATTATTGAATAAGGAGAGCACAATCCATTGTCAAAAGCTTATCTAAAAACTACTCATCCAATATTCATTTAAGGAAGATTTAGGTCAGGGGTGTCAAACTCACAAGTCACATGATGTGTCATGACGTATAGCGACTTTTTTTCCATTGCAGGCAATGGTGTGGGTGTGGTTTTGCCATGACACATCCGCCCCGTGGGCCGGCAGTTTAACACCCCTGATTTAGGTGAAGAGAAAGATCTACAGATGTCTCACAACTTTTAACAGAGACCATTCTGCAAGCTATTACATAAAACTGTCCTTTTGTAGTAGCTACAAGGTAACAGTCTGTCAATCATAGAATAAAAAGTTGTAAGGGACTATTGGGTCCTTAGGTATAATCTCTTGCAAGAATCCACATTGAAATATCCCAGGAAAATGGCTGCTTGACTTCCATTTGAATAATCATAATGAAGGGGACCTACCATTTAAAAGCATCAGCTGTGTGGAGTGGGAAGTGGCAGATAATGAAATCAGTGTCATTCTATCAGCCATAAGGCTTTCCTTTTTGTATGCTTGCTGTGATATTACAAATTTATGAAAAGGGTGGAGTGAATGTTTTAATAGGCAAAAGGGATCCTGCAAATGCTTCTGCTATCACCTCTGCCAGCACACATAGTCTTGTAATAGTGAATGTACTTGTTTATTCATCCTGAACCAGGGTGTATAGCTTAAAAAAACTTGAGAAGTAACTAACTGGCAGTCAATGAAATACTTTGGTATGATATGTGCATGACCAGGTACTTTTTTTTTTAACAATACTTCATTCTGTACCCACCAAAGCTTGTCCAAGTAGAGAGTAAAAAAGATGACCTTGGTGAAGAGAGGGAAGATCTCTTTGTGAAGAGATCTTTTCAAAGTAACAGAAAAGAAAGTTTTGCTTGAATTGGAAGTAGATTACAACAAAAAATGGGTCAGATTCACATAGATATTAAAGAGGGAGGAGGGGGTCACACAAATCAGACAAGTTTGTTACTATTGTCAGTTAAAGTAGTTTTTAAGCTTCCATGAAGTCTACTTCTTAATCTGATCTGCTTGATAGGGCTGACATTGCCCACAGAGGATGTGGTTGAATAGAACAGAACAGAACAGAACAGAACAGAACAGAATAGAATAGAGCTGGAAGGAACCTTGGAGGTCTTCTAGTCCAGTCCCCTGTTCAAGAAGGAGAACCTATACCATCTCATACAGGTGCATGTCTAGTCTCTTCTTAAAAATCTCCAGTGATGGAGTGCCCACGATTTCTGGAGGCAAGCTGTTCCACTGGTTGATTGTCCTCACTGTCAGGAAGTTTCTCCTTAGTTCCAGGTTTCTTCTCTCTTTGATTAGTTTCCAAGCTTTGTTCCTTGTCCTGCCCTCTGGTGTTTTGGTGAACAACCTGACCCCCTCTTCCTTGTGGCAGCCCCTCAGATAATGGAACACTGCTATCATGTCCCCTCTGTTTCTTCTTTTCTTTAGACTAGTCAAACCCAAGTCCTGTAGCCGTTCTTTGTATGTTTTAATCTCCAGGCCTTTGATCATCTTAGTTGCTCTTCTCTGAATTTTTCTGCAAACTGTCAACATCTTTGTGATATGGTGACCAAAATTGGCTGCAGTATTCCACGTGTGGTTTTACTAGGGCTTTATAAAAGGGTAATAGTACTTCACATGATCTTGATTCTATGCTTCTGTTCATACCAACCCAGGATTGTATTAGCTTTTTTGGTTGCTGCTGCACACTGCTGGCTCATAGTCAAGTGTTCATCCACTAGGATGCCAAGGTCCTCTCACAGTTACTGTTTTTAAGCCATGTCTCTCCAATCTGTATTTGTGCCTTTGGTTTTTCCTGCCTAAATGTAAGACTTTGCTTTTCTCCACATTGAAACTCATTTTGTTGGATAGGGCCCATTGTTCAAGTTTGTCAAGATCTTTTTGGATCCTGAGTTTGTCTTCTGGGGTGTTGGCTACTCCTGCCAGTTTGGTGTCATCTACAAATTTGATGAGTTCTCCTTCAATTCCCTCATCTAAGTCATTGATGAAGATATTGAAGAGTACTGGGCCTAAGATGGAACCTTGTAGTACCCCAATGCTTATTTCTCTCCATGTGGATGTAGTGCCATTGAGGACTACTCATTGAGTACGGTTTGTCAGCCAGCTACAGATCCATCTGGTGGTGATGTTGTCCCACGTTGTCCTAGTTTACCAAGGAATAGGTTGTGGTCCACCTTGTCAGATGCCTTACTGAAATCTAGGTATACTATGTCCACTGCATTTCGCTGGTCTACTAGTTTATTGAAGAGTGAGAGGAGATTGGTTTGGCATGATCTGTTTTTAACAAACCCGTGCTGTCTACTAGTTATGACATTGTTTGCTTCTAGTTGTTCGCAGATCTGGTTTTTTTATCATTTTTTCTGGGATCTTCCCAGGTATTGATGTTAAACTGATCAGTCTGTAGTTTCTTGGGTCTGTTGTTTTTTTCTTTTCTTGAAGATGGGGACCACATCAGCCCTTTTCCAATCATCTGGTACTTCCCTGGTGCTCCAGGATTTATGAAAGGTGTGGTGCAACGGTTCTGAGATAACATCTGCCAGCTCTTTCAGAACTCTGGGAAGTAGCCTATCGGTCTCAGAGATTTATATTTGTCAAGGTTGGATAGGTGTTCCCTTACCATTTTCTTGCTTATTTTAATTTTTGTTTCTAGTATGTCTTTTGCAGGGTTTTTTTTGTGTGTTGGGCTATAGTTTCTTTTTGTGTGACACAAAGTATGAGTTAAGCAGCTCTGCTTTCTCCCTGTTGCCTGAAATTTCCTTGCCATTTTCTCTCTTTAGTGGGCCTACAGTTTCCTTGATTTTTTTCTTATTAATATGTTGGAAGAAGCTTTTTTTATTGTCCTTGATTATTGTTGCAAGTCTTTGTTTTTTCTGAGCCTTTGCTTTCTTGACTTCATCTTTGCATGTTCTGGCTGTCTGCTGATAATTAGCTTTAGTTATGTGCCCCTCTTTCCATTTTTTGTCTTTTAGTTTGTTAGAGAGTTATTTGTGCAGCCATGCTGTTTTCTTCTTTAATTTCTTGTTTTTCGTTCTCAGTGGTATTGTGCTGATATGGGTTTTTGTGATCACATTTTTCAGGGTTTCCCACACTTTCTGGGTTGTTTTCCCCTTTAGGATTTTAATCCATGGGATTTTTTCTAGGTTCTCTCTGAGTTTGTTAAAGTCAGCTCTTTTGAAGTTCAAGACATGGTTGGATTGTTTTCTGTTGCTAGTGTTTGCATTATATTAAATTCCAGTATGACGTGGTCACTTTCATCCAAGGTTCTGGTAAATTCAATTCCCTCTATCACTTTTTTTCTGTTTGTAAGGATTAAGTCCAGTATAGTTTTACATCTAGTTCCCTCCTCCACCTTTTGGGTGACAGAGTTGTTGACTAAGTTGGTTAGGAATCTGTTTGATCTTCTGCTTTCTGCAGAGTTTGTCTCCCAGTTGATATCTGGATAGTTGAAGTCTCTCATTACTACTGTGGTATGCTTCCTACATACATTTGTTAATTGGTTGGTAAAGAGTTCATCTATTTCATCTGGTTGGTTGGGTGATCTGTAATAAACACCTATGGCAATGTCATTTTTTTTCTTTTATATTGACTCAAATACTTTCTGGAGAGATTTTATTTTTGATCATGTGCATTTCTGCAGATATGTAGTGTTCTCTTACATATAGTGCAACTGCCGTTCCTCTTTTTGTAGACCTGTTCCTTTTGAACAATTTGTATCCATCCATCAGTCCATTCCATTCATGGGTTTTGTCCCACTGGATTTCTGCTATACCAACTGTGTCATGTACTATTGCTTCTAGTTTACCCTGTTTGTTCCCCAGCTTTGAGCATTTGTATATAAGCATTTAAGATTTTTATGCCTGTCCATGGGATTGTTTCCTGTGTCTCCTGATTGTTGTTTGAGTTTTTCTGTTTTTTCGTCTCTGCCTACCTTATTGTTTGATTTGTTTTCTTGGTTTTGGGTTCTAGAGATTCTAGAGATTGGTCACCCTGCCCTCTCAGTTTTAGTTTAAAGCACTACTGATGAGTTGGGCCAGTATTTTTCCAAATATATTTTTGCATGTTTTTGTGAGGTATAGCCCATCCCTTGCCAAGAGTCCTTTGTGTAGGAAAAGTAGGAAATGCAGTCCATGATCCAGCTTGTAAGCCGCCCTGAGTCTTCGGAGAAGGGCAGGATATAAATGGAATTAAAATAAAATAAAATAAAATAAACAATTTTTTTGGCAACACCAACCATTTAGCCAGTGGTTTATTTCTAAGATTCTTTTTCCCCCTCAAAGGGTGTTGGCCTTTTGTTGAGAGAACTGATGAGAACACTACTTGTGCTTCTAGCTTTTTGACTTCATTGCCTAATTGTTTGTAGTCCCTCACTATTGTGCTCAGGTTGTTTGTTGTATCATTTGTCCCAATGTGGTGGTAGAGGAGGGGGTAGTAGTCTGTGAGCCTAATTATTTTGGTTAGTTTCTCAGCCATATCTTTGATTTTTGCTCCAGGGAGACAGCGTACCTCCCTGGATTGTAAGTCTGGTCTACAAATGGATGGTTCTGTTCCTTTGAGGATGGAATTTCCTATTACCAACACTCTCCTTTCTTTTTTTGGGGGGGTTGCAGTCTGGGGTGCTTTTCTGTTTGTCTCGGGTGTGTTTGTTGATGTGGCTTTTTAGGGCTATTTGAAGTGACTTTTTAAGGTATATTTGAATTTGACTTTTTGCTAGGTGTCTGCATGTCTTCTTTGGGGGGGTTGTGGGTCTGCATGTTTCCATATAAGGGGAGAATTGATTGGTCAGTTTTAGTGGGGCTGTTTCTGGTTGAGTAGGATTGGGCAGAGGGGGTTTGTTTGTTGTATGCTGCTTCTTTCTTTGGGTGTTGTGTTTCCTTCTCTGTGTGACGTACCTCCATTTGTCTTCCTTTTAGGCTTTATCGGAAGGATCCAGTCCTCTGGGAGTTATTTGTTCATTGTTTGGTTCCATTTGGGTGGAGCTTTCTTTCATATGTTGGGGTTTGGCTAGAGTTGCTTTTAAGTCCTAATCTTTTCCTGTAGTAGTTCACATAATTAGTATTTGATGCATGTATAGTTTGCGTGTATTATTTCAGTAATATTCAGTAATATTTCAGAAACAGAAATAAGAATAATTACTTCAGTTTCCTCCCAAGGTCCATTTCACAATTATAATTTGCTTCTTCCTTGATCCCATCCAGGATTATACTTTACCTTTCAGTCCCTAAAGAAATAATCTTCAATCAAATAAGGTATCCAAACAATGATTTACCAGTAACAATCACTGTATACTTTTCTATGAGATCTCAAGATGATTTACATTGGATTTCCCTAATGTGATCCCCACAATATCATATGGGTTAGTTGGTCTCAGAAAGAGACTGGACCCCAAATCATCCAGTGATCTTTGGGACTAAAGTTGTATTTTACAGCTTTATTCTAAGATCATTTTTTAAATCTGCCCTAGGAGGTGGTGGAATTCTCCATCAACACAATCCAGAAACATATTACAGATATTTTTCAGAAATAAAGTATAACAGAAATAAATTATGAGAATGAATAAAGAATATTAGAGAAAGAGAAAAATGAGAGGGAGAGAGAAAAATGAGAGGGAGAGGGAGAGAGGGAGAGGGAGAGAGAGAGAGATGGAACAGAGAAGGAAGAAATTTAAAAGAGATTAGCAAAAAAGTGCCTTGCAATGCATGAAATTAAATTATAATTTATACAGTGAGTCACTTGATAAAACTTTGTTTGGAGTAATCTTAATTTATCTTCTGCAGAGATTATTTAAATTGTATAACGAGATTTCCTCAGCAGTATATATCAGAAATTCTGTGATTAATAATATGTTCTGTGGTGTTCCAGTATGATTATGTTGAACTAGTATATTAAATAGGCTAGTGTGAAAAATAAAAATCCAAAAAAGCGCAAAATTTTAGCTTCCTGTTAAGGGTCTCTATATTTAGCTATTAACATAGATAATATTCAGCACGTTCAGTTTAATGACAATTGTTTGAGGCAAAAAAAAGTGAAATGTGGCTTTACTTTGTGACAGATAATTAAATCCAATAAACGTGCTAAATGCTACAGATACTATAAATATAACCAATGATTCTAAAATGCAATAAATAGGGAAAAGATGCTGGTGGTGATAATAATGGTGGTGAAACGGAACAGTTGCAAACAATACATTATTTGATTTCTTTTTTTACTCTTAAATATAAGCTAGGTTGCATGCAGAAGGCTTTTCAAAACATAATGGAATGATTGCTCTTTCCTTGCAGCAGTTTATGGGCAAGTTGGTCTAATGAAGGTGACAGCTTATAAGCTGATTTCTCTATTATTTTCTTGGCAAATACTCCAGGTGCAACAATAGTAGTATTTTGAGAAGAAAGTGCTGGCACTGTGCCACTCCAGGCATCAGCCACATGTCAGAGCAAATGCCATGGGATCATCGGGCTTGTATTTTAACTGGTATAGGCAGGTAGCGAAGGTGTGAAATTGAAAAAAGGTACAGCTGTCTCCTGCCTTATTCCTCCTAGACAGGTTTCATGTTCTTACTTAGAGCTAAGCCCCCCACAAGGGAGTGTTAGAACCTTTATTAGTTTCTCTATAATGAGATTTTCTTTCTTTGGCTATGTGGCAAAATCACATTCTGTATCTCAGATGCAGGTGTCTTCTACTACAGTCACCGCTGGAATGGGAAAATTTAAACTCATGCTGTTCTGAATTTCACAGCTTCCATTTAACATACTTTATTCTAGTGTTGGACATGTAATTTCTTCTGTTCTCCCCCCTCCAACGCACATGAGTCTGATGGAAAAATGATTTAGAATTATCTTTCAAACAAGAAAATTTGGAGTAATCATAAGTGTGAAATATGGATGCATAAGTAAGCATTTATTTAGTTATTAGGTGCCCCATGGTTGTGTGAATGTTCTGCATTTTGTTGTAAAATCACTACTCCAGTAGGTTTCAGTCCCCCTACATTTTAGTTACTGTTATCCTGAGAGGACATAGAAGTAAACACCTTACATTGGGCCTTTTTAGTAATTATGTTTCTGTCACTGTTAACAGGAGTTCCCAGAGAAACTGTTACAGAAATTCTCCTTCCTCTAAAAAAGATGAGAAATTAACCTGTTTTCATAGATGCCCTGTATAAATGACACATTCTCTAGATACAATGAAGTGTCCAAAATTCCATCAGTGACCTGCTTATTTTGTGAGGTAGATAATACAGCTACAGACTGCTTTCTCCCTTGCTTGCTATTAATGTCTTTGGAGTCTATCAAACAGTGTGATCCTTTTATAAAATTATATTAATTCCACTTGTATCTCCATTGAGTCTGCATTTTGATACTCAATTCCAAGAAATATCCTAGGATTAAACAGAATGTGAATGAATTGGGACTGTGCTATTAGGGATGTCTACAGAATGGGATGTAGTTTCTCATGGATACTTGCCAAAGCAGGAGTGCATTTCCAAATTGCTTTTCATTTGATTAAAATAGCTTTTCATTTGTCACAGTTTACTTCACTTATTTAAACCATAAAAATATTACAATTCCCATGGTACTTTCCATAAAATGAATGTGAATCCAGTGCACGTCCAAATATTACATATCCAGATAATGCAGTCTGAGAATATAGTCATGCCTTAATTGGTCCTGAATGGTGTCTAGTCTTGAGGATTCAATAACTGGAATGGTACCATTGAGAAGTTGGTCTTCTTTATACTGTAGGCTTTCACATTATCTTTCATTGCTAGGAATCCATGCATGCTCATCTCTTACTGAAAACTGTTAACTACAGGCAGAACTTTAATTTCATACTTTAAGACTGTGCAAAAGAAGCAAGTAGGTCAAATTATAGTGTTCCAATTTGAATAACAAAACATAATTTCATATTCTTCATGTTTTTAAAAATCAAGATGATTTTTAAAAAAATCAGGAATTTGAACGTCTATGGAGATTGTGCATTTCACAATAAAACAATTACTGAACACAGACATAGGCATGGTCACTTGACCAGTGGGTCATCAGGTAAACATTGTAATCAGAAGAAAATAAGAAGATGGCCACAATAACTTTTATGTTGCTAGAAAGCTTGCACATGTACCAATGTGAATGTTGTCATCATTCATCCATCTATTTCCAACAGGTAGAGCTTATTTCTTTTCCTTAGAGAAAATTGCTAAAGCTCCCAAATCACGTAATGCCATTGAATCTTTTATAGTAAACTTTATGTACTTAGAGATGCTGCTATTCCTTATACCTTATACCTGCAAACTTGCAGAAGAATAAGAGATGGAAGAAATATAAGAGGTAAAAGGAAGAGAAAGCAAATCTCTGTAATGACAAAAATTGTGGGATAGTGTTAAAAGAGAGAGAGTGAGTAAGAAAAAGAAAACACTGGATTTTCTCCTTTCAGCTATATTTCAGCTATATATTCTTATAATCACATTTTTAAAGATCTCTCCTACTTAAGTGTGCTGGAATATTTTGTTACATTTCAAATACTTAGATAGCAAACCTGTGCTGTTCAGTGGAGCAGCTACTCTTATATTCATTAGCCAAGCTACCCCTTAGTTCAATTATACACCTCTTCAGCTAAGGAAGATAGATGAAGGTCATTTGGGAATCATAAAGCACAAAGCATTGAATGCAATTCTATGTTCTTAAGCTGATTTACACCTTGTTTTACAGCAAAGTGCTTGGATTGAAATACAGGGGCAGTGATTGAAAAGCTGTTCTCCCATTCTTGGTCTGGACGCCTCTCACTATAATTATTAATTCAGTGAAATGCAGGATAGTGAATATTCCTTTCATCATCCAGCAGGACAATTAAAAAAATAAAATTTATACCAACCAAATTCTCCTTCATCCCTGCATCTTAAATATAGCATTATTAGCACTTAGCCAGGAAACAACTATAGAGATTGAATGGAATTATTAAATTGAAACGTGTTCTCTCCAAGCATGTGTCTGTTGGGCCAGGCTCACAGAAAACATTTGATTGGCAAAAGCCATTTGCCTCTACCGAAGACCACTGTTTATACTGATTACCGCCTATATATTTCCCCATGTGAGGAAAACAATGCATATAGAGAAAAAGGTAATTAATATATAAAATGCAAATTAAATAACATCCTGGGGGGTAATCAAATCAATGCTTGCTCTATTTCTAGTCTGATGTGGAGGAATCAGGCGGTCTTGAGCACGTTATCTGGACTGAGTTCGACCCTGTTTCCCCTGATGATGTGGACAGGATCATGGGGAGACTGAGCACCACCACCTGTTTGTTGGATCCGTGCCCCTCCTGGCTAGCTTATGCGGCTCGGGAGGGAACACGAGGCTGGTTCCATGCAGTAATAACTGCTTCCTTGAAGGAGGGTGTCTTTCCTGCCGCCTTGAAGGAGGTGGTGGTGAGACCCCTTCTCAAGAAGCCTGCTTTGGACCCAGCTGTTTTAAACAACTATCGTCCAGTCTCCAACCTTCGCTTTCTGGCGAAGGTTGTTGAGAGTGTGGTGGTGCATCAGCTCCCTCTGTTCCTGGAGGAAACTGATTATCTGGACCCGTACCAATCGGGCTTCAGGCCCGGACACAGCACAGAGACGGCATTGGTCGCGCTGGTGAATGATCTCTGGAGGGCTAGGGACAGGGGTTGTTCCTCTGTCCTGGTCCTATTAGATCTCTCAGTGGCGTTCGATACCATCGACCATGGTATCCTCCTGCGGCGTCTCAGGGGGTTGGGAGTGGGAGGCACCATTTTACGGTGGTTCTCCTCCTACCTCCAGGGCCGCTTGCAGTCGGTGTTGACAGGAGAGCAGAGATCCGCCCCGAGGTCTCTCATTTGTGGAGTTCCTCAGGGGTCGGTTCTCTCGCCTCTCCTGTTCAACATCTATATGAAGCCGCTGGGCAAGATCATTCGTGGTTTTGGGGTGGGGTATCACCAGTACGCTGATGATACCCAGCTTTTTCTTTCCACCCCGAACCAACCCAGTGATGCCCTCTCCGTGATGTCCCGGTGTCTGGAGGCGGTTCAGGTCTGGATGGGGAGAAACAGGCTTCGTCTCAATCCCGCCAAGACTGAGTGGCTGTGCATATCGGCATCTCGGGTTAACCAAGTTATTCCATCCTTAATGATGGGGGGTGAGGTGTTACCCCCCGTTGATAGGGCTCGCAATCTGGGCGTCCTCCTGGACTCACGGCTCAATTTTGAAGACCATATAGGAGCCGTGACCAGGGGGACTTTTGCACAGGTTCACCTGGTGCGCCAGCTGCGTCCCTATCTGGACCGAGACGCCCTACGCACAGTTACTCATGCGCTTGTGACCTCCCATTTGGACTACTGTAACGCTCTCTACATGGGGCTGCCCTTGAAGACCACTCGGAGGCTTCAACTGGTGCAGAATGCGGCCGCGCGAGTTGTAATGGGGGTTTCCCGATACTCCCATGTAACACCTCTACTCCGCGAGCTGCATTGGCTTCCGGTTGCCCTCCGGGTAAAATTCAAGGTGCTGGTTATTGCCTATAAAGCCCTACATGGCCTGGGTCCGGGTTATTTGAGGGAACACCTGCTGCCGGCATCAAACGCCCTTTGCCCAGTGCGCTCCCACAGGGAGGGTCTGCTAAGGGTTCCGCCGGTGAGAGATTGCCGGCGGGTGACACCCAGGGATAGGGCCTTCTCAGTGGGAGCGCCTGCCCTCTGGAACCAACTGCCGGTGGAACTGAGAACTGCCCCCGACCTCCGATCATTCCGCCGGGGCCTGAAGACCTGGCTCTTTGAGCTCTCGGGCCCAGGCTGAGGAGAAATTTTTAATTGGGGTTTTTAAGAGTACAGGGTCAATTTAATATTTTTTAATTTGGTTTTTAACTTTTGTATGTTGGATTTTTTAATTCCCTGTAAACCGCCCTGAGTCCTCAGGGAAAGGGCGGTATATAAATGTAACTAAATAAATAAATAAAATAAATATTTCAAAGAAAATGAAAAGATAATTTCTGCTTTTCTAATTTTAGTAGCCAGCATTATATGCAACCCAGGAGACATATTTACAAAATGGCTGCCATGTATATGGGTCTAGAAGCAAGAAAGCGTGACAGCAAATAGATATAATGCTAGAGGCTGGTGATTACTTTCCTATTTATTTTATTTAAAGAATATTTAACAAATAGTTATAATAGTCCCTCTGTGAGGGGGATGCATGGTCTCTAAATTTAATAAATAAATAAATAATGGATGAGTATAAACAGGTATCAAGAAGGAGTACCATGCTGCTTTAATTATCTCATTACAAAGGATCTAGGAATCGAGAAACATCTTGCTTGAGAGAAAATTTAGATCAGTCATTTGCCTGGTGTGAGGTTTTTTTGCCTACCAAAAGCCTTTCTGCCAAAAAGCCAATAATTGATTGTCCAAGAATGCCCAGTCTGTGGCTGTTTGGCACATCATACGTGAAGCTACCCAAAGAATAGAGGCTTATAACTCTTTTGCCTGACTATTCCTCATAATCCCATCTTTTATAACAGATTTAGCTTTGAGATAATGTTTTCCTCAGAAACTCTTAATTCTTGCCTCCTTGTCCCGGAGTATTATAATTTCCTATTATGGAAGGGTTGAGGTGCCAAAAATTCCATAATTTCTGATTTTCTATCTTCAAGGCAGTTTTTTAGGATGGATGTTATTCATAAATAGTATTAAGCTAAAATATGGACATGAAAATAAACTTTCATTAGTCTTCAAAGATGTAGCATCATTACATAGTTATGCAGTATCTATGCCTCCCTATATCATACATTAATATACATTAGGAGCTATGGTTAGAATGCAATATTGCAGGCTAACTCTGTCCACAGCCAGGAGTTCAATCCTGACCAGTTTAAGATTGACTTGGCCTTCCATCCTTCCAAGGTCAGATAGTTGTGGGCAATGCGCTGACATTTGTAAACTGCTCAGAGAATGTTGTAAAGCATTATGGAGCTGTATATAAGTCTAAGTGCTATTGCTATACATTCCAAAAGCATTCCACAATATTCTATAAAAAACAACAACAACCACAGAGTGTTTTTAATGTGAAGCTGATTTTGTTTACACCTGAAAGAAAAAGAAAAATATAGTCATGTGTTGTATTGGAATGATAAACCCACATTATTAATTTGTTTCTTGTCTTATTGCCTTAAAACATCTCCTAAAACATCTCCAGACTATTACAGAATTTTAGAACTAAATTATTTCTTTTAAATCCATTTTATTAAAAATGCAATGCAACAAACAAATGGTGTGGAAAGATTTTCCCTTGTTTTCATCTACTGGAAGTCTAGATTTTTGCAGCCCAGATGCAGTAGTCCTATTAAAACATTATTTGGAATGCAGGAGTTCTCAGAATGTCTCTGTCCCAATGCCACATGAGCGGGGGAAAGAGGGATAGGATAATAGAAGCATTAAAACATTTTTTTCAGAGAGGAAGGACTCAATTCATTTTTAAATTCACAAAATAAACCCTCTACTATTAGAACAGTGATATGTAACAGACAGCAGTGAAACAGAGGAACAATTGACATAATTTTTCTCTGCAGAATGGAAAAAGGGTGAATAAATAGTATAAATGAAGACAATGTGGACACTGCAGTTCATACCAACTTTTTTTTAAAAAAATGTTTCCTCTGGTGTAAAGCCACAACAGCATAAACTGGATCAAGAGCACTATGGACAAAGAGGGAGATCCTAATATTTTGCTTAGCCCATTTTTTAAAAAAAAACTCTGAATTTCCCAAAATGGGTATTTAAAATAAAATAAAATTTATAGTTGTAAATACAGGACTTTTAAACCATTCTTGTCTGTCCGTGGGTGAATGAATATATCTGTATGAAAGAGAAGAGTAAAAGAGAAGATAAGGTAATAGAGAAGTGGAAAATGTAACCTTCAGGTCTGCATAAATACAGGTCTATTTATCAGAAAATGGTCACACATTAGAGGTAGTCCTCAACTTATAACCATTTGTCCGATGACAATTTAAAGTTATACCATGTTGAAAAAAGTAACCTATAACCTGTCCTAGCACTTACAATGGTCACATGATCAAAATTCAGGTGCTTGGAAACCAGTGTGTATTTATGATAACTGCAGCATTCTGGGGTCATGGGATTTCTATTTCTGACCTTCCTTAGGAATTTCTGGCAAGCAAAGTCAATGGGAAATGCTGGATTCACTTAACAATCACAGCAAAAAAGATTGTAAAATCAATTGTGTCACTTAATGATCATATTGCTTAACTATGGAAGTTCTTATCTTAATCATGTTCATAAGTTGAGGTCTGCCTTTATTTCAGGCAAAAGATATTCACTTCTCATCAAAGGATTTTGAGAAACTCCTGGGTTTCTTTGCTACATGTATACCCATATTTTGTTTATTTTTATGACAAGGTGTACCTGGCTTTCTCTTTCTCATTCAAAGCTAATAAATAATGGACAGTGACACATGAAACCATTACAAACTAATAAAGTATGAGATGGATTTGAGTCATTACTTCATTCTCTGTTGTTGATACTGATACTTTTGCCAACATGCTGCATTGATAATGGGGGTAGGGGCTATGGATGATGCTAATTTGAACTTGTTCTTTCATGCATAGAATAAAAAAGTTGTGTGAATGTTCATGTGACTCACACAGTCTCAATCAGGGTAGCTTATTTATTTATTTATTTATTTATTTAATTTTATTTATATACCGCCCTTCTCCCGAAGGACTCAGGGCGGTGAACAGGGCAGATATATAAAAATACAAAAATACGAAAGTTAAAAAAGAATTAAACATGTGCCCAGCTAAAAACAATAAATACATATAATAAAATGAGAATAAAAAACCCAAACCATCCCCCATCAGGCCAGGCCGGCTTGTTCAAATAAAAATGTCTTCAGATCGCGACGGAAGGAGCGAAGATCGGGCGCCATCCGGAGCTCAACTGGCAACCGATTCCATAGCTCCGGGGCGCCCACAGAGAAGGACCTCCCCCTGGGGGCCACCAATCGACATTCTCTGATTGGTGGCACCCTGAGGAGGCCCTCTCTGTGGGAGCGCACAGGGCGGAGGGAAGTTGATGCCGGCAGCAGGTGCTCCCTAAGGTACTCCGGACCCATGCCATGTAGGGCCTTAAACACCATTACCAGTAACTTGAATCTCACCCGGAAGACAACTGGCAACCAATGCAGCTCACGGAGCAGAGGTGTAACATGGGAGTATCGGGAGACTCTCAACACAACTCTCGCGGCTGCATTCTGTACCAGTTGGAGCCTCCAAGTGGCCCTCAAGGGCAGCCCCATGCAGCTTGATGGGGATTTGACTTTGGTGTTTATTCAGATTTTCTCTATTGAGATTGTCAATACATACATTTTTGTCAAATGTATGAAAACAATGGCTGCAAGGCATGGTAACCCAGATTTTCGAAGCCATCACAAATCCAGTAACAACTCTTGTATGAAGTCCCTACAAACAGTTGCCACAAGATGACCTTGTAAAATCCCTTGATATTATATCATATCTTTTGATGAAATGTCAACTGTGGATCTGGTATTTATCAACTCAAGACTATTATTATTACTATTTTTAAAAAAAAAGTTCTAGAAAAGTGTTCTACAATAGGTTTCTGAAGACTGCTGCAAAATTATTCTTTAATGCCCTCCCTCTACAAATCATTTTTGTCATTTGTGGGTGTCAGTCCATGATTGATTCCTTATCTGACAGCTCTGTCACCACCTTCTATGTCTTAGATTCATTCCCTGTCAAACTCTGGGCACATCATTTAAATACTTCATAGTTTTTTTTAAGACTGAATAACTGACATCTTTTATATTTCATTTTCAATAGACTATTTTCCCTTGAAACTTAATAATTATTTTTAAAAAAGGAAATAAAATTGGCTGAATAATTTCTTTGATCAGTAATTGATTTTTCGGGGGAAGGAAGAGAAAGATATTAGTCATTCTTCAAAAGACCTGCCATGTACTAAGATTTATTGGTGTTAATATTACTTTCAGGTTTAGTAAAACTTAGCCTGAAGATCTCCAAAAGTTCCAATGACATAAAGCTATCATGGCCACTTGATAATTTTATCAAAAGCACCTCCAGATAAGACGTGCTGAATTGCAGTTGGAGATGCAATTTATGGCCAAAAATGTTAAATTACATTTCTCTCTTTCTTTCTCTACCTCACCATCTACTAGAATTATACATTTTCATGAGATAATAAAAGTTTCAGATGTAATTTAGTTTTGTTTCATCTCTTATGGAAGAGAAAGCAGAGAATTCATAGACCGTTTGTCCTATTTAGAAAATGTTTGGAAGAAAAACACTTATTTTCATTTGAAAAGACATAGTTCAAAGCATTATGAGTAAACATTACAATAGAAATGCAAGTCCATATAAGTTTTAAAAACTTGATTTTACATATAGATCCTTTTTGAACTCTTAGGAGTTTTCTTCAGTACTGATCTTCAGCAATGTCAGTCATTGCATGAAGAAAATACACAAATATATCCTAATAAATAATGACTAGGAAAAAAGGCTCTTTCTCCTTTAGACGTAAGCTGTCTTCCAAGAAGTTTCTTTCAGTACTATGGTGGTTACCATGATTTTACCATTGCAAGATTCACCCAAGAGAAAAAAGTAGATAATGCAGGGGAGAGACATGTTAGTCAGTTTAACCACTTCATACAATTGTTGAAGGGAGCTATATATAGTTCACAATAAATTAAGATTTTTAATAAAATCTGCTAGACTCAAAAGGTGCTACTACACTCCTTCAGATCCAAAGTAAAAAAATATAATATAATAATAATATAATATAATATAATATAATATAATATAATAAATATAATATAATATAATATAATATAATATAATATAATATAATATAATATAATATAATATAATATAATATAATATAATATAATATAATATAATATAATATAATATAATATAATATAATATAATATAATATAATATAATATAATATAATATAATATAATATAATATAAAGTTGGAAGTGACCCTGGAGGTCATCTAGTCCAACCCCCTGCTCAGGCAGGAAACCCTATACCATTTCAGGCAAATGGCTGTCCAGTCTCTTCTTAAAAACCTCCAGTGTTGGAGCATTCACCACCTCTGGAGGCAGGTTGTTCCACTGGTTAATTGTTCTAATTGTCAGGAAGTTTCTTCTTAGTTCTAGGTTGCTTCTCTCCTTGACTAGTTTCCATCCGTTGCTTCTTGTCCTGCTTTCAGGTGCTTTGGAGAATAGCTTCACTCCCTCTTCTTTGTGGTAGCCCCTGAGATATTGGAACACTGCTATCATGTCACCCCTCACCCTTCTCTTCATTAAACTACACATACCCAATTCCAGCAACCGTTCCCTATATGTTTTAGCCTCCAGCCCCCTAATCATCTTGGTTGCTCTTCTCTGTACCCTTTCTAGAGTCTCGACATCTTTTTTACATCGTGGTGACCAAAACTGGATGCAGTATTCCAGGTGTGGCCTTACCAAAGCATTGTAAAGTGGTATTAGTACTTCACTTGATCTTGATTCTATCCCTCTGTTAATGCAGCCTAGCACTGTGTTGGCTTTTTTGGCAGCTGCAGCACACTGCTGGCTCATATTGAAGTGATTGTCTACTAAGACTCCGAGATCCCTCTCACAGTTACTACTATTGAGCAAGGTACCACCTATACTATACCTATGCATTTGATTTTTCCTGCCTAAATGTAGAAGTTTACTTTTTTCACCATTGAATTTCATTTTGTTAGATAGTGCCCAGTGTTCGAGTCTGTCCAGATCCTCCTGTATCTTAAGCCTATCTTATGGAGTATTGGCTATTCCTGCCAGCTTGGTGTCGTCTGCAAATTTGATGAGTTCCCCATCTATCCCCTCATCCAAATGTTGCCCACCCCATCCCATTCCCAACATTTCAGAGGAGATGGCAGGGGAAATATAGATAGATAGTCCTTGACTTACAGCCACAACTGAGCCCAACATTTCTGTTGTTAAGTGAGACATCTGTAAAGCAAGTTTTGCCCCATTTTACAATCTTTTTTGCCACAGTTGTTAACTGAATCATTGCAGTTGTTAAGTTGGTAACACAGTTGTTAAGTGAATGTGACTTCCCCATTGACTTTAGTAGGTCGCAAAAGGTGATCACATGGTCCCAGAATACTGCAATGTTCATAAACATGAATCAAATGCCAAGCATCTGAATTTTGTTCAGTGCTGTTGTAACTTTGAAAGGTCACTAAATGAACTATTGTAAGTCAAGGACTATCTGTATCAAATTGGTTCCTTTCTATTCTTTCAACAGTAAAAGTGTTGGAGCTGTTAAATAGTCTGGTAAAATTCTTAAACAGAATTACTTTTCTAGTAAAATGATTCCCAGGCCATCAAGACTGAATTAATAAGTGGAAGGACAGTTATATTTGTGAATATTATAGGAAGAAGAGACTCTTTACACCTGCTTCCTTCAATTCCCTTAAAAACAACACTCTGTTCAGTACATCAAGCTTTGCTGATTCATAAAAAATGCAAATAAATCATGTTAAAACAAGTGATAACATTACCAATTATTTTATATCAAAAAAATTGAACAAACCAAATGTACAGGCACAGATTAGGTGAAACCAATTGCAGTAACTGTGAGAGGGATCTTGGAGTCCTAGTTGACAATCACTTAAATATAAACTAGTAGTGTGTGGCAGCAGCCAAAAAAGCCAATGCAATCCTAGGCTCAATAACAGAGAGATAGAATCAAGATCATGTGAAGTATTTGTTCCTCTTTATAAAGCCTTAGTAAGACCACAATTAGAACACTGCATCCAGTTTGCTCACCATATTATAAAAAAGATGTCAAGACTCTGGAAAAGGCAGAAAAGAGTAACAAATATAATTAGAGGGTTGGAGGCTAAAACATATGAAGAATGGTTGCAGGAATTGGGTATGTCTAGTTTAGTGAAAAGGACAGTGTTCCAATATTTGAGAGGCTGCTACAAAGAAGAAGAAATCAACCTATTTTCTAAAGCACCAAAAAGCAATACAAGAAACAATAGATGGAAGCTAATCAAAGAGAGAAGCAATCTAGAAGTAAAGAGAAATTTCCTAACAGTGAGAACAATTAACCTGTATAGATTACTGCAACGGTCTCTACATGGGGCTGCCCTTGAAGACCACCCGGAGGCTTCAGCTGGTGCAGAATGCGGCTGCACAGGTTGTGGTGGGAGCATCCCGATACTCCCATATTACACCCCTCCTGCGTGGGCTGCATTGGTTGCCGGTTGCCCTCCGGGTGAGGTTCAAGGTGCTGGTTCTTACCTATAAAGCCCTACATGGCTTAGGCCCGGGATATTTACAGGACCGTCTGCTGCCAGAAATGACTTCCCATCGCCCTGTGTGCTCACACAGGGAGGGTCTCCTCAGGGTGCCGTCGGCCAGACAATGCCGGCTGGCGACCCCCAGGGGGAGGGCCTTCTCTGTGCCTGCCCTTTGGAATCAGCTCCCCCAACAACTTTGGATGGCCCCAGTTCTCCAGTCCTTTCATCGTGGCCTAAAGACATACCTTTTCCAACTGGTCGACCTGGACTGACGACGGGGTTTTTAATTTTGTTTTAATTTTTATTGGTTTCTAGTGGGGCTTTGTAAAATTTAATCTCTTTTAATATTTGTATTTACTGTTTTTATTGTTGTTTTATTGTTGTTAGCCGCCCTGAGTCCTTCAGGAGATAGGGCGGCATACAAGTCCCATAATTAAATTAAATTAAATTAAATTAACCAGTGGAACGGCTTGCCTTCAGAAGTTGTGGATGCTCCATCAGTGGAGACGTTTAAGAAGAGACTGGACAGCCACTTGTCTGGAATGGTATCGGGTCTCCTGCTTGAGCAGGAGGTTGGACTAGAAGACCTCCAACATGCCTTCCAATTCTATTATTCTGGTTGCATGAACCACAGTTTATATTTGAGAGCTAGAGTAAGAGATTGCAATAAGCACATTATAATGAAAATTATATGTCCACACATTTAATCTTTCTTCTCTCTCTGTTAAGGAACATATTTTTCCTGCCTCATAATAATGGACATTTTGGAAACACATCTAGAGAGGGTTCAAGAAAGGGAGGTTCAGGGGCTCCATGCAGTTTAAAGGTCACCTACTATCTGTCTATGTTCTATAATGAATCAAAATATTTTACCTTATTTAAATAATTTTCCTGAAAAGAAAAAAAAGAAAGCACTAAGCTTTCCATCAATCCACTGAGATTTAACAAACTCAGAATTAACTCAGTCACTCATGCTGTTTTATAGGAGCCATTTTCATTTCTATTTTCAAGGAAAGATGGATAAAGCTGCTTTCTCTGGAGCAAGCACAGGTTGCAAGTTGCAAAACAGATTGTGGGACTAATAATTGACAGAAAATTTCATGAAATCCTGAACATATCTCACAAAGTATTTAATTTTTTTAAATTTGAGTTTCAAAGAAGGGAAATATAAAACTACAAGGTGAAGACATCAAATGCATAGGGACATCCCCATTTCAGAAAAACCTTTTTATAAATCAAATGCTGCCTCTCACATTATAGTGTAAAGACAAGGGATTGCTTCCATCACTCTTTGACATGTCCAGAAATGTAATTTCAGGATGATCAATATAGAGCTTGGGAGAAAAAGCACATATAAAGCAAAATTTGTAGAACAGCACAGTAAACCTTGTGCTTCACTCTGAGCTAACCAAATCTTTTTTTTCCTAGTGAAAGGGAGAATTTTGTCCTTAATTTTCTGTATGAAATTAAGAAGAGGAACTTAGAATAGAATAGAATAACAGAGTTGGGAGTGACCTTGGAGGTCTTCTAGTCCAACCCCCTGCTCAGCAAACTAGAAAGCTCTTACTATTTGACCTGGAATGTCAGTAATGTAGGAACCATAGAAATAAAGAAGTGAGACACCAAAAGCTGGGTAAACCAGACCTATAAGTTTATGAATTTGCATCATTGAGATCTGCAAAGGGAAATACCTGTGCTAACATTCTGGAATTAACAAAATTTAATGCCCTTTTGATTATGCTTGTAGAAAAAGCTTTTTTATGCTGGGAAAGATGGAAAAAAAGAGGAAGAACACCAGCAGTAAGTTGGATGGAGTCAATCACAGTGGCAAAGAGGGTGCTGTTAGAAAACCCAAAGAACCATGTTATGGAGAACATCTGTCCATGTGGCTGCTAAACTTGATGGCACATCATAAGTCAGTCTTCTGATTACATGTTTAGAATTCAGAAAGTATCACCTGAGCTACAGTCCCTTATGTAAAAATGGTTTCTTGGAGCTTTTAGGAATTCATTGCTACTTTTATGCCTTATCTGAAATTTCCCTCTAATAGAATAGATTTTCTTAAATTATTCAATCTAAGTAGCTATGGCTTTTTTGTGGGTTTGTGTACATATGTTTCACAGCTGCATTGCAACCCTTTAAATTTAAAGCATTGTAGCAAGTTCTACAAGTTTGCTCATGCACTTTCTGGATTATAGTTTGGTCTTCAAATCCAGATCTCTGTACAACCTAATAATCATGTGGGAATGATCACTCTGGAAATGACTTCAAAGATAGATGTCCAGGCTTCATAGTTTACATCTCTATCTAGAAATTATGTCAAAAAGCTTGTCAAATCCTAGTTCATAATGATCAAAGTAACAAGGTATTATATGTATATATGTGTGTGAGACAGTTCTTTTGGATATGTGTGTATTGCATAATTTCAGACTGTTGCATACAAGACAACAAGAAAAAGACATTTGTGATAGAATCAGATAATCATCACATCTAAGTAATATTGATACACTATTGTCTGTTTTTATGATTCAGTTGCTGTGTTTGTTCTGGGGCACATGCAAACAAAAGACAATACAATTTGTAAAACAAACAAACACATCTTCTACAAGAGTAGTATGTAATTATGACATATGACTGCTCTATATGTGTCATATTATGACAATGGGAATGTGTTTTAACTTTGTATCCTTTAAGAATATTTATAAAGGCATTTACAAATCTTTTAACTTTGCAGATCAGCTTTCCAAGTGTGAACAGAATACAATATGTTAAATAAATGAAGCAATCTGAATAAGAAGAAAATTTATTTGTCTAATTAGTATTTATTTATTTATTTTTATTTTTATTCCATTTATATCCCGCCCTTCTCCGAAGACTCAGGGCGGCTTACAAGCTTAGCAGTAGCCTTCATTCTATGTATATGCCTGCTTATTAGGGCTTTCACACACACCCCAAGCTGCATTATTACAAAGTCAGCTTAATTGCCCCCAACAATCTGGGTCCTCATTTTACCTACCTCGGAAGGATGGAAGGCTGAGTCAACCTTGAGCCTGGTGGGACTCGAACCTGCACTAATTGCAGGCAGCTGGTGTTACTTAAGGAGGCACAGGCTATGGTGAACTAGGCATTGCTGGCTCCAATGAGAGGTTCTGTAAGTCATCTTTCTACAAAATGTACTGTGCCCTACATACATCTCCTAGGAACAACCAATTGGGTAATGCTTTCACTTTCCAGAAGAAAAAATCCATCTCTAGTCTGACTTACTTAGAAGAAAGGGATAATTCTTTTTTCTTCATTGCAGAACATACATTACCATGAAGTCAGTGCCTTTCAGCAGAATGAGTATCACTGAATTAATTTAGAATTCAAGATTTATTGTGCTTATCAAGGTCAAAGAAGTAGGAGGAAGTTTAAAATAAAATTAAAGATGTGTGTGGGGAAAGAAATTGACAATTATTTCTGAATAGGATATTATTATATTATTTCTTCCTCAGCATAGGATTACCTGTAAACCCATATTAGACATACTGTGCAGATTATAATCCTTAAAAAATTAATGCTGTATGGCATTGTAGTTTTCACTATACTTTCCTGATCTTCAACTGAAATTTCTAGCAGTTGAAACTTCCTTTCTTCCCAGCCAGCCCTAGAGGAGAACTGAGAAGAAAAGACAAAATATATAAGGAAAATGGATATAAGACCTTGTCTTTTCAAAGTGTGTCTATGACTATAACTTTCCTATTCCTAATAGATTTCTCAGAGATTCATTTTTGAAGACTTCAGATGACTATCATTTATTTGGATTGGTAGGTCAGGTTTTACTTAAATTCACAGTTTGAATCTCTTAGAATAAATCATTCTACATAAACTTGAAGAATTAAATCGATTTTGATCTGTACTTCCTCTATTTTAAGATGTCAGCCATACAATATTTATAATTTCAGTATCAATTATTTTTTTTTAACCTCTATCAGTACCTGTTCCTTATAATAACATTTTGTGTGATGAAAATATCTGGTTTTCACACATTTTAATGATCTCTAAGCTGGTATTCTTATGCACCGGAATAGCATTTTTGGATCTCCTTTAAATCTTCTTTGTTCTGTCCTATGATCTGCTTTTGTCTATCACTATCTTATGCTCCTTTGCTCATACAACAAAGGTAACACTGTTTCTTGAAAATTCTCTCTTCCTTTTTCCAACTTGTCCTGTGGTCTGCTGGAGACAGGAAGGGAACAGGTACACTAAAAGCAAATGTACAAAACTTTTGTGCAACTGCATCCTTGATTCCTGCATGTTCTTGTTTAGGCCTATTCCAATGGCTTGCTGAAGTTGGGAATAATGCCTTTGTTTTTCGTCAAAAAGC
Organism: Vipera ursinii; assembly: GCF_947247035.1. Taxonomy (NCBI): domain Eukaryota; kingdom Metazoa; phylum Chordata; class Lepidosauria; order Squamata; family Viperidae; genus Vipera; species Vipera ursinii. Next base: position 32,755,125 of record NC_139518.1, read on the forward strand.
CTTATGGTATCTTATAAAGAAGTTAGCCTATTATCCTTTCACTGTATGCTTGTATTATAGCAAGTTACCATGATTTCTCTAAGAATTCTAGCATATTGATTGACAACTTGTTCAGGCTAGCATGCTGTAAGTAATTACAGTGCTGGGATACTGATATGAGGAGCAAATATGACTTATAGTGATTTGTTTCCACTCTGTTGAATTAGGGGGCGGCCCTGCAGTATTGGAGAATCTGGCTAAAATGCAGGTCCGGTTCGGTGCTGTAAGTAAAGCATCATACTTTCTAGTCCTGTCTACCTATGGCAAAAATTAATAAAAATGGATTTTTTTCCTTTAGAACCTATGTTATAAATTTGCTGACTATGTTGTACCTTAGCTCTTTATTTTTTTGTTAGATTATTATATCCCATTTTATGGAAAAGATATAGTGACCTATCCACTAAACATATTTATAATGTGGATTATTGAATGTGATTTCCTCATTATGGACTTCAACTGTACTAGTGTTCTGCTGGCCATTTCATCTTTCTTCATTTTGCAAGAAAACCATGAGATTTTTATTTAATATTAGTATAAGTTAAGTGTCACCTCTGAATAATATAGGTAGAAAATAGTAAAACTCAGCTGCATTGTTCTTTCAGTCTTAATATAATCTTAACCAAAGACAAAAAAACAAACAAACATTAACCAAGTTAGTTATCATTGTCCCAGGTGAATATGCAATGTTCAAAAGACAGCCTCAGCTTTGCTTATCAGATAATTTTGATCAGAGTTGAGAAAGATAAATGCCACTATTAACTTCAACCCTAAGAGCAGAGCCATTCAGCAAAATGTTTACTTATTGTGGACCAAAGTAAAGTGCTCTTTGCATAGTAGCAGAAAATAAACTGCAATAAAAGAAACTTTTTTGTTCTAGTGAAATGAAGATGCACTTTGTCAATCACAGACTATTGAGCGGCCTGTCCAGCCTTGGCTGCAAATATTTAAAAGAGACTAAGTGGATATTTGATCATGCTGTGTCTTGTATAGACGAGTTGCATACAGAGGCTTTAGAGTTAAACACTAGCAAAACCACCATAGTTACTAAGGAATTCTTCTGTAATTATTACAAAGATGGTTTGTCAGTTTCCATAATCATAGATGCTTTAATTCAGAGTTACAATAGGGTTATCTACAATTGGGAATAAAAAAAGACTTTGAACCTGAAAAGGAGACTTCATATTCTAATAGCCAATGAGTGGATAGAATCATTCCATTTTTGCTCCTAAGCTCTTTATGGAATTACCCCCAGAGCAGCTAGACATCAGTAGCTGCTGATGTTCATACTGTATAATATTATTAACCTAAAAATAGGTTAATAATTTGCTCCCACAGAGAAATGTACATTCTCAAAAGGGTGTAAGAGCAAGAGAACTCTGATGTGTATAAAATTTGTAGATGCAAATCTGTATACACATATGAAGATTTAGAAGTTATTTCAGTTCAAGTGGACATGCAAAGCATAATGATAGAAGGATTCTGTTTTCCCAGTCTATTGTCCCTTCATTACTTCTGTTCTCACTTCTGTTCTCTTTTTTAATTCACATATGGACTGGGATGCCTTTACATAGAAGAAATCTTTAAATGCAGAACTATCCACTAATAGACCATTCAAATAGGCGATTGTGTCTTATACAATAAGATGTACAATCACATTATGAAACTTCACTTGATGTTATTTGAATATCAGTCATTGGATAGAAATGGATGCAGAAGAATAGAATATTTGTCATTAGATCATTTAGGAGGAAGGGAGGAACTGGAAGGACTGCCAAAGGCTGATGATAATATGTGGAGAGTCATGTGTGAAGTTCAGTGCTAGATTAATTTGTTTACTAACTTTTACCATTTTGTTCTAAAATAATACTAATACTAATGTTGGAAGGTATCTGGGAGGTCACCTAGTCCAACCCCCTGATCAGGCAGGAAACCCTATACCATTTCAGACAAATGTCCAGTCTCTTCTTAAAAACTTCCAGTGTTGGAGCATTCACAGCTTCTGGAGGCAGGTTGTTCCACTGATTAATTGTTCTAACTGTCAGGAAATTTCTCCTTAGTTCTAGGTTGCTTCTCTCTTTGGTTAGTTTCCATCTGTTGCTTCTTGCCCTGCCTTCAGGTGCTTTGGAGAATAGCTTGACTCCCTCTTGTTAACATTAATATCACTTAATAAATTTATATGGAATCCTGATGCTTAATACTGTCACACACACACATACACACACAATAAACACAACTGATATACATGCACATATACATTCCAGTTAAAATTATTGCTGCTCATTTTTCTACATTCCCCTTTTTCTATCTGAGAACGTCCTTATCAATCTTCATGCAACAGCTAAAGGACAGTATGGCAAGGCATTTTGGAATAAATACTGCTGGGAAACAGTTTTTAATAAAAAGACATCCCATGAAATTCTGCACACTTTCCCTGGTAAGAATTACTTTTTGGATAGGAGTCACAGGACAAAGGGTCATAAAGTATAAATAGAAAACAAGAACAAACTTACAGAATGCAGTCAGTAAACATGTTGCACTGTTTCACAAATAGTCTTTTTTTTGCACCATCCTTTGAGGCTCCAAATCTCCCCATTTGCAATGGTTTATTGGCTACAAAAGTCCAATAATGGCACCTTGAGATTGCTAGAAATGTAGTTTTGGACAACAGTCAAGAGTTGTAGAATTGGAATACATGTTCATGTCTTTTGGCAAGATAACAACCTTTCTATAAGCAAATGAGCACTGCATACTTAGCAGTTAATTGTACAGTGGAACAGTAAAATGGATGCAGAAAGGACAGCTACATAAAAGCGGAGCATTGCTTCATCCTTTGTGTAATCATCAAAGAAAGATGGTGAGATTTGTGACCAGAGCTAGGAGTATATATCTGATTTCATCTGCTCAGTACTGAATGCAAATGATTCTAGATCAAACTCATTGGCTTTGAGGTATGCAGCATTTTCATGAGGAAATGTAACTCTGTGAATGCACATAAAGATAAGAGGCTGGCATTTCTCAAATTCAGTGTTGATTAACCATTTACAAGCCTAAGGTGAAAAATGGGGAAAAAGCTACCATGAGACTTAGTAATAGAGATAGTTCTAGTTAGCAGATATAGGCTGAAAAAGAAGTTAAGAAGAGAAATAGGTTTCACTTCTGCTTTTATTGGCAGGAAAATGGAGTAGCTTATTTACTTTTCTTATCTCTTTGCAAACAAATATATATCCAAATCTCTGTTCTTTAAACCATTTCTATTTCTGGGCAGGGTAATACATTTCCTGGATTTCCTTTCTGCAACAGTGGCAGCAATAATCTAGTTGTCTGTGAAAACAAGTCTGTTATCTGGAAGCTGATTTTTCTCTATTTTAGGGGAACATTTGTCTCTATTTTCCCCCTTTGAACTAAATTAGATTCCTTTTGTGTTTATATACAGTCACATTTATGAAATTACAAGACATATCATGTAACATGCTTGAGTAAGGAAATGTACATATTTAAATTGCAGTGCTGTGCTTTACTGCAGCTGGAGGAAAAAAGCAGTTATAGTCTCCTATCCAGCTGCCTTATTCTTATTGTTCATCTGAAGGACAGACTACAAATGTAATTATTCCCAGAAAGCAGACATGTCAAACTTGCGATGTCACGTGATGTTGCGTGATGTATCGGGACAGTTTTGCCATAAAGGAATAGACTGAAGTTATTAGGAATTTTACTTAAGATCAAAAGTAGTTTACATGTCAGTGCAAAACCCTTTTTCTAGGCAAGAAGTAGGAAATATTTGACATTTCAGATGTTGCTGAACAGGGCTGTGGGAAATGGACTTGAAGAAAAGACCCACTTGAAACTGCTCTGCAAAGCAACGTGGTCCTTCTGCTTCTGAGAACAAATTGTAACAATATCCATTGGCCTCTCTTTTTCCACAGAGGTTACATTGAAGGAGAAGCCTAGGGTCCCAATTCTAGCTGAACTTTTCTAGATTAGGCAGCTTTTGCAAATGCTTTGGGATTGCCTGAAGTACACACTGAAGATTGCCAGCTTGGATTGCTTCCAGTACTGCTGAAGTATTTCTATGTTGGTCAAATGGAACACATACAATATGGCAGAAGCAGTGGAAAATCCTGAAGCATTTGCCAAAGCTATCAAGCCTGGAAAAACTTTATCTAGCACCAGGGAAGAAGGATCTTCTCAGTCTTTTCACTAAACACAAGATAGCTTGAAAACCTTCCAGGTTGAGCATCTTCCATGCACAGTACAAGCTGTTATAAAGCCACTTCACCTGGAAATACTTTAACTAGGGCTGGAAAATGAAGTTCCCACAGTACTGACCCAAAGTGGTTTAAAGTCATCTAGATTTGAAACAAACTAAGTTGCTGCTTCTCTGTAGTAAAGCAACTCATATTGTTCCCATGGTATAGCTGTTTCATCAAAATGAACCTAAGTGTACTTTATATACCTATTGTTGAGCTTCAATATAGTAGCTCCACTATTCTTAACTATTGGCTATGCCTCCTAGGTATACTAGTCAGATTAAGGAAGACTGAGCAGACTAAAACCTAGCTGTGACAAGGCTAAACATTATATTAATCATTCATCTAGAATATAGGAAGGCACACACTTGAAAAGAGCCAATATATATTTTATCTCTTACCCTGTTTATATCAATATGATTATGATGTTAGTACTCCTAGACTGTTATCTACACTAGAACATGTGTGTATATCATCACGCAATTAATGCAATTAATTTAGATACTGGTAAATGTTATGGAGGAGAGCCACTTTGGAGTAGTGGTTAAGGATATAAGCCAGAAACCAGGAGACTGTAAGTTCTAGTTCTGTCTTAGGCAGAAAGCCATCTGGGTGACCTTGGGCCAGTTACTCTCTTTCAGTCCCAGGAAAAAGGCAAATCACTTCAAAAATCTTGCCAAGAAAGTTGCAGGCAATCACAGTCACCACTGACTTGAAGGTACACACACACACACACACACACACACACACACACACACGTGGAAAAGCTGCCTTAGGCAACAGCAGAAAAATCTACCAAGAAAATTAATTAAATTAAGCTTATACACTGATATTTCTGTCTAATCAATACATTTTTAAAATAAAGATAATATGCCTTTCTTTGCTTCTTTTTTGACTTGACAAGTGGAGTGGTGGGAAAGCTGAGTAAGGAGTCAGATAATAACTATGAAAGCATCTGGCTTTAGGCATCAAGGCTTCCAAGCATCATGGAAGGAACCAGTTAATTCATGACAGAGGTGACAGGAAAAAGCAATGGGTTTTGAACTACTTTGTGGTGAAACCACTGCTGTTGTGGAAAGGGTCCTGAGAGGGCCAGTAAAGAGACATTCCAGCTTAGAATCAGTTTGGGGAGAAAATGTCTGAAGTCAAACCCTTGTATCTTTTCCTTTCCCAAGGGAATATGGATAGTCTGGTGAGATTCTTGTAGTAATCTGCTTGGGTCTATCCACAAGTGGATCTAGTTGCTTGTGTCTGAGATTTTAAGAGTCACTTGTGCATTTGCACTGGAAGTGGTCAGTGATTTGCCTGATTTCATTTTAATCTGCAGTAAGGATCCTAAGCTAGACTTGGTGAGTTACTGCTAAATCAAACTTCAAAGCTGTACTATGTGAGGTAAGTAGAAGCAAATTTGTGATGTTGTTCTGTCCTGGCTGGGGAATCTTGACACCTCTCTCTGTTTTCTTCCTTTAAACTTGCCATTTGTTTTCTTAACAGTCTTTCTTCATGTGCACCTAACCATGACATAAACACACAGGGACAATATCTTTTTTCAGCTGTGTTTCTTGAAGTTGCTTTCATTACATCTCCTTGAATATGAGAGATTTAAGTCAGATATACCTTAGAGGGAACAACAACAACAACAACAATAACAACAACGTTGGAAGGGAACTTTGAGGTCATCTAGTCTCTGCTAACTAGAAATAGAGGCTGTAGAAGCAGGATAGGGATCTGCAAATTTCACAACTGTACTTTTCTGTCACCTCAGAGATGAGTAGGAAGCACTTCAACTCATCAATGGGATAGAAAAGCCAAAGGCAATTCTCTGTTACTGAAACACTCCCTTCTAAAACCTCTTCTTTTTGTTGTTGTCACATTATAAGCCTGAGTCCAAATTGCTTTTTATGGCAAACTAACACATATAACATTAGAACTGCCAGAAACAACAAATATGAAATATTAACTTCTGTATCTGTAGTGGTTGACAGGCTCATTCATCTCCCCCCCCTGCCACACTTTTAGATATTCTGTCCCCCCCCATACTAGAACAAGTAAAGAAAGAAGAAATTAAGTAATGTTGATAGATTATTTTACAATTTTTTTACTTATAGTTGCATAGATGAAATAATGGCAAGTTAACCCCTTGTTAATCTTGATCACCATTCAATTTGACATTTATTTGTTTATTGCAATCACTCAGTCTCTTTCCCTTCTCCAGTGAGATCTGACCTTCTGCTCTTCTCTTTCATGCCCTATGTGGAACTAGAGCAAACAGTCCTTTTTCTTTTATGATGCTGCAGCTCTGACAAGCTGGTGGATAAGTTGCTTTTTTGTTGGCAAACCTACCTTTCCTTGCTTTCTGGTTCTGAATCTCACCATCCTTTTCTTAGACTCTGTCAATAATTACTGCTTAGAATATATTTTTCCTTCTTCCACAGCTATAGCACTATATAATCTGGTTATTAATATTGGGAAAACTCCTGGTTGCTAAATATTGGTATACTGTACTAGCTTTTCACCTTCACCATTTGCAAAAGGTTTCTAAATGTGGGAGGGAAAATAGCCTTATGCTTAGAAAGAATTTGTGCAGATGATCAGATAGCTGCACACAATGCAGCTAAACATGTGAATTGACTTTTTATTTCATCTGTCTTTTGTGTGGCTCAAAGGATGTCAGACATCTCTTGAAGTACGCTACACTGGAAGCAGGTATAAAAATGCACAGCAATCTGATAAGTGGGTTTGTTGCTAATAAAGCTAATACAGATAGCCCTTACTTAACAACTGGTCATATCAGATGCAAGTCCTGTTGATAGTGAATTCAAGATCTAAATTCTCCTGCTTTTTTCCTGCCTGTATTATGCAGTGGACTTGAAAATGCTCATTTCTGGGCAGGAGAGACAGATTTTACTTCTTCTTTTTTCCTAATAAACTACTGTGATTTCAATAGTAATACATAGCCAACTATGGCTTTGCTTGAAAAGCTAACCAAGGCTGGACCTGGATTTGGTTGTGAAACTGTCTGGAAATCCCTACAGCTGAAGGCTGGAGTGGGAAGTTGTTTTTAAAAAAGAAATAATGGACAATGTCAAGTCATTCTGTAGTTTTGCCAGAAACCTACATGAATTAAGGTCATGCAGTTTGCTGTAAGTTGAATTTGACCTGAAGGAGATTTTAAGTTCACTGATCAGGTAGAGACTTTCTTCAGTATTTTGAGGTTGGCCAATGATATAATGAATACACATACAAATCTGCTTTAGAAGTTTTGACAACTGGAATTGCTATTTTGTGGAAATGCCCATATAGTATTGAAGGAAACAGTATCACAAAGGGTACTGGAATCATACTCGTCAAGAACTATAGGAAGTAAATCATGCCTTCCAAGCACCCTTTAGTCTAGACTACCATTGCATCCATCTAGATGGATTCCATTATTCCATCTGGAATAATGAAAAAGAATCAAAGAAAAGAGAGACAAAGGACAAGAGCAAGAAAAGACAGTGAAAGAGGGACAGAATGATATGCTTAGCATCATTGTGCAATTTCAAAGGTTGGCAAATATGGATGTTTACTGTCTCATTTTTAGATATTAGTAACCTCACACAGTCCTATATGACAGGATAACTAATCAAATGCATAGATTAAACACATCTCTTCTGAATGTCGAATCAATGAGCCTTACTTCTAGGAAAATGTGTAGAATATTATAACCTAATAATGCAAGTTGGTCACTGCATAGTCGTAGTAATTTAATTTCTATTTTCCAATGCATTTCAAATTATATCATGTCTGCTTTCTTAGCTTTTATCAGCCAAAGTTAACTGAATATCCAAATTTATTTGTTGTTGTTGTTGTTGTTGTTGTTGTTAGTTGCGAAGTCATTCCTTAATTGTATTACAGGAATATTTGCTTCCAAACTATGTTTCTGTCTTAGTCTTCTGGATATTGAATTTTGATGAATCTGAGGCCTATATTCCTCAGATAACAAAACTATTTTCTTTGATATATTTATAATTTAGTTATTAAATAGGAAATAAAGTTACTATGGGTCTGAGTGGGGTTCCTTCTTTGTGTATCTTGGGCAGATATATTCAAATGCTGTAGTATATCTATACCTACAAATATCAGAATAGTGCAGCCATGATATTCCCTGTGACACTATGGAAGTAAAAGTTGTACTTTAAAGAAGCAAGAAAGGAAGAATGCTGACTTTTTTGTATTGTCTCTCTTTTATTTGTTTATAGTATGAAATACAAAAATACAAAAACAAATAGTAGGAAAGATAGGGGAGGAAAAAGTTTTGGGAGGAATGCAGAAAAGAAGGGGAAAAGAAAGAAAAAGTCGTTGACTTCAGACTCCCTTTGGTGCAGTAAAATAAGATAGTAACATCAAACCTCAACTTTTTACTTTACATAGCAGTATAAACTATATCAATAAATCTATCTAATTGGTAAAACCCAAAATGAAAGTTTCATTTTTTCCCCCACATCAAGCACAAAATCCAGAAGTGGTTTCCAAATAGAAACAAGATACTTATGTATTTTCTTTTCTTTTATCAAAGCAGTCAATTTAGCCATCTCTGCTAACTCCATCAACTTTTGCAGCCATTCGTCCATTGTGGGGATTGAAATGTCCTTCCATTTTTCTGCATAAAGTAATCTTGCTGTCAACATACATAACATCAAAGTTCCAATTTTTTTCCAAGTCTTTTTCCATTAAACCCAAAACAAAAGTTTCTGGCTTTATCTTTATATTCACTTTAAGAATATTCTGTATTAAAATATGAATCCTACTCCAATATTTCTTTGCTTTATCACATGTTCACCACAAATGATAAAAAGTCCCTTCTTCACATTTGCATTTCCAACATTCATTTGAAGTACCTTTATACATTCTTGATAACTAATCTGATGTTAAATACGAATGATACATCATCTTATAAACTTTCAAATTATAATTTAGTATAAATTTTAAACCTTTTGTCCATATGTTATCTCATTGTTTAAGCTTTACATTATATCCAAAGTTCCTTGCCCACTGAATCATACAATGTTTTACATATTCACTTTCCAAATTCAAATTCAATAGCATTTTTTTTTATTCCCATTTATATCCTGCCCTTCTCCGAAGACTCAGGGCGGCTTACAATCTAAGAAGCACAAATCAATGTTCTTAGCAATTTTATAAACCTTAGCAATAATATATTCATCACTCCTTGTTTAACTCACCATTAATAACAGCTTTTGCTTGCTGACTCTTTTGAACTTTGATATTGGAGAAAAGGATACCTTAGATAGCCAAGAAAACAATAAAAGGATACCACAGATAGTCAAGAGAACAATAAATTGATCATCCAACCAATCATCTCAGAATTCTCACTTGAGGCCTAAATGACAAGCCTCAAATTATCCTGCATGTCCTATCTGACACATTATATGAAGAACTAGCTCTCTAGACAAAGCTCTAATGCTGGGAAAGGTCGAAGGAAAGAGGAGAAGAGGGTGACCAGCAGCATGGTGGATAGATCCAGTTACATGATGATGGAGGCACCACTGGAAGAGTTGAAGGATGACATTAATTACAGATCTGCATGGAGAAAATCTAAGTGATCACTGAGTGTCAACGATGACTTGATGTCATATAATCTGTCCTGGAAAGAAAGACAGTGGAATGCCTTGCCTTAAGAAGTTGTGGGAGCCCAAACACTTTTAAGAAGAGACTGGACAACCACTTGTCTGAAATGGTATAGGGTTCCTGCTCAAATAGAGAATTAGACTAGAAGACCTCCAGGTTACTTTCCAACTCTGTTGTTCTATGTTATGTTATGTTATGTTATGTTATGTTATGTTATGTTATGTTATGTTATGTTATGTTATGGGATTAAGACTTTTTATATGCATATATTGCATATAGCTGTATGTTTGCCTGTGATAGAGTGATTTGCATATGTGAAAGGAAAGAAGGCGGATTTTGTAGTAAATTGAGGAGCACTAGGGGTTAGGCGTGGATTTCCAGGCTGCACGTGGCTTATGGGCCATTGATTATGCTTCAATGTGTATTTTTTCAAGAGAAAAGTATCTAATCTTTCTTGAACTGTTTCTGAAGTGAACTATTTGCTGCTCAAAGTATTGAATTTGAAACAGCTTTGGTAGTGAAAGTTCTCAAGACTTACCAGATATTATTCTTTTATTCCCACAGACTTCTTTCTCAGCAAATGAGCAGTGCAATATTTTCAATAGTTTACAAATACTGTGTAGAGCTCTAGATGTATAGTATATATTACTGGATCAAGTCACCCTCTTTCCTCCCATATATACATACCCCACAATTTGTTTATCCTGATAAAGACATTGGAAACATTCAAAATATGGCATCTATTTTTTGTTATTTTTTTTAGAGGGAGAAGGGTATATGTATATCCAGATAAAAACATTTTTACTTCTTTCCAGCCTCTTATAGTTTGACTTTCCTGGGCATGCATACATTATCCAAAATTGGATTCATCTAACAGTAAAACATGCATGCATACACTCACTGACTGTCTTATTAGAAAGATGAAAAAGTAGGGGAGGGGAGAAGGAAATGAGAAAACATCATACACATATTACATGGCAGCATAGCCTTTTGTTTCTCAGAGTACAGGCAATGGTTCAATGCCTTAAATAGGGTGTGAGAAGTTAACAAGGCAGCTAAAACTGATTGCAAGTCAGATTTTTCCATTTGGTGGCCATAAATATGATATATACATGCCAATTTAACTTCTGCTTTTAAAGCTTTAAGTATGCAACATGGAGGAAAGCTGGCTACACTTACATAATGAAATACAATTACTATGCTTTAAAAAAACGATGGGTCAGATTACTGAAGATGCATAGGAAATGAATATGCTTTATGTGAAATGGTAAAAGAGTAAATAAAGATACACAAAATTTTACAAATATTCTTATTTCTTTGTAACAAAGCCAGTAGAATCAGATTAGAGCAAGCACTTTACTGTTTGTCTATGGTATAAGTTCTTTCATTTCAGATAAGTTACTATAGGAATAAAATATTTTAAGTTAATATCATCAAAGCAAGTTTGGAAGATTCGGCGAGACCTGGCCCACAGAATCACCAAGAATCAGACATGACTGAATGGATAGCATCACCGTCAATATCATTTTTATCAGTTCTTATTGTTATTATTTTCACCTCTGATTGTGGGACAGGAAGCTCTTCTCTTAAATTTCTGGTAATTTGGAGCTTGGCTGAGTTTTAGTTTGACATTAAAAAAAGACAAGCTACATCTTCCGAAGTCTTTATGATTTGCTATGTAGATTAGAAGATAAATGACAAATTTTAAAAGATGACAAAAAAGTACTGGATCATTGCCATTACATGACCTGATTGGTTTTTCTTAAAATAAATAATCTCGCATACATAATACCTACTCAATGTTTCCTCTTGATTTTTAAGTAGGGGTAAACTATTGACAAAAGTTAAGAAGCAGAGTTAAGTTTTTATATTTACAGTACAATACTTGTTTCATTTGAGAAAAAAAATAAGTTCGCTTGATATTGACTCTCAGAGTTACCCTGAGGTAAAATGGATGGTCTATAAATTTTATAAATAAATAAATACTTTGCTACTGCAGTCTTAGATTTATTCTTTTGGTTCATCACTGAACATTAATTTAGTTCATTTATAAAGGAATTTTAACTTTAAATATAGGAAAATTATATGTAGCAAACTTTAACATATGCTCATACATAATAAATATGTAAATAATCCAACAAACAATAATCCACTTTCATGTCTAGTTGGTCTGTGATAGATGCTGTAGCTTTGTAGCTGCTGTAGCTGCTGTAGCTTTGTAGAATTTTATCAGAGAAAAGTGCTAATGACATTTGTGATAACTCCAGATAGTAATCTGTATGTTCTTTCAGTGACAAGTGAACATAATCATAGGGTGAATTCTGAAAAGATAGACGTGTGTATTTCACACAGAGGCCTAATTTTTTTTATAAAAGCAATCTTTTCAACCTTGCAATTTCTTCCCTCACAACAATTCTGCTTCAACTGATTTTTCAAATCCCAAAGGAGCTTAATGTTGAGCCTGCTTTTCAAAGCATTTGTTGAGGGTCAGGTTTCCATGTTCCTCTAGCAAAGAATTAAATAACCCCTTAGGGATCCAATATACTATATTTATTCATTAATGTGTTATAATATGGTGGATCTTTTCAACTTTTTCTCTTTACTATTCAACACTCCAATGCTTCAGAGATGCTTATGGTGATCCCTAGCTCATAATCAAGATTCCAGGCCAAGTCCTTGATAATCCTATGAAAGGTGTAGTTAGCAGAAGATCTGAAGGAGATGTACAAATTTCCTAAATCCTTATGGATGCTGTACTTATGGAAGAAATTTTGGATTTCTATTGGAAATTGTAATCTCATTATAATGATTTTGTACTGAAAATTGCTTTGACAATTAACCCTAACCCTTTCAGATATTGAAAGAAAACATCTTTCTACATGTGTATACTTTTTAAAAAAAATCTGCAAAAGGTCTAATTAAAATGCAGGCTAATTTCATTTGTTCAGTTTAGATATTGTACTGGAAAGCAAATCCTAAAACAGTTTATTTTCCCTTTTTGAGCTGATAATTACAGAAAATTGTCTTCTTCTGTGCCACATTTTGCTCCTGTAGTAAAGTTTTGATTTGATACCAGTATGGACAGGAAGGGTTTTTCTTTATCTTCTAATGAAATATCCCAACAGGAATGGTTTAAATCAACAGTAACATCCTTGGGGATTCTATGTATATAAATAATTAATAAATCTTAATTATTTTGTTTTTAGCAACAGTGTACTGAATCTGATATTATGCTACAGTTTCAGAAACCTGAGTTAGTGCAAAGTGTACTTGCTGCATTAGGAATATCACCACCAAAAAGAGCTGTCAAATATTTTTTTTAAAAATGAAGAGACATCTAAATCTGATTAGTATGGTGCAACCATCTAAACATGCATAAGATAGAAATTATATGTGATTACTTCACAGTCTACATTTTAATTGAATGTTTCATGCTTGATTTTTTTAAAAATAAAATCATTTAATTATGGAAATAGGAAAGCAATTTCAAAAGTGAAGTTTAAATAACATGCAACACAAATTAACAAAAAAGAGCTAAAAGGGACGTTCAGACCATCAAGTCCAACCTCCTTCTCAGTGTAGGAATCTAAATTAAAGCCTATTGTCATGGTTTCGACAGATGTTACTCTTCAAAGAACTTCAATAACATGGCATCGACACGTACATGGGCGAAGCCAAAATCTGAATTCTCCTCCCCTAAACACATAATATCAAAGCACAATTCCCTCCTCTAATTAACAGTCATAAATCACATTCTACAATTAGTTTGAAATGCCAACCTTCCTTCCAGTTCTCCGACCCCCATTCCTTATCATCTCTTATTTCAAACAGCCTTGGAAAAAACACTCTACTACGAGATTGTTATGTCTAACTAATTCCCATACACATTCTTCCTCCCCCTCCCCCCCCAGCATCATCTAATTCTAACTGTAAAAGTAACACACCAGTTAAGGGGGAAATGACTGCATTTTCATATATTGTCAAAGCAAGAATATCCGATGTTAGCAGCATTGACAGGTATAGTGAGGTAACCTCTGTTGGGAATGGTCTGATGCTAAACTGCTCTTATAAAATAGTTAAGAATATTTTTCTAACATTAAGTTAGATCTGCTTTTCTGTAATTTAAATCTATTGTTTCATGTTCTATACTCCGGCCTTTGCTTTTCTTTGTGTGATATTTCTTCAGGTATCTGTAGGATTTGAAGTCTCTTCCCTACAGCATATATACTCAGTTCTTTCAATCAATAGGAATTCATTCCTACCACCTTGACCATTTTGACTGCCCTAATTTCTCTGAATATCTTAACTGGGCACAGTATTCAAGGCAGCATCTGGACAAGGAAGGAGAAAATGGAATTATTATTTCCTAATTTGGAAGTAATTTTGAAATTATATTTCAGTTTATCTACTTACTATAAATTTATTGTAAACTTTACTATTTACTACTTATAGTATCTATTTATGGTATGCAATATAAAATGCAACATATTTTCAGAATATAATTATCCCTCCCAATTTTGGCTAATCTGAAGATATGATTAGTGTGTGTGTGTGTGTGTGTGTGTGTGCGTGTGTGTGTGCGTGTGTGTGTGTGTGTGTGTGAACAACAAAAAGAAGTGAGTAGTTTTGCCTTAACCATGTGAGGTCTTAGGTCTTACATTTTACCATCTTCACTGAGTAGCTAATGTTCCATCTTTTTTTTCTTTTTATTTTATTTTGATCATGTTGAAAGAAGCCTTTTTGTTATTGTTCACAATTTTCACCATTCTTAGTTCATTCTAGCTTTTCTTTTCTTGACATCCTCTCTCTATAAAACAAAAATGTAAAGCTGGCCAATAAGGAAATTTACGAGAGCAAAGCCAAACTTGCCTCTATGCTTTCATGTTCTCAGTCAGGCTGTGAAAATGGAAGGTTTATCAGCAAATTTTGAAGTGGTTGGAAAAATAAATGCTTTTAAAAATGAATGCTGTGAGCTTTTTAGAAAAGCAGGAGAGGCCTAGGCTATATTTGAAAAGCTATGCTTTTCCTTAAATCTAATTGCTACATTGCCAAATTGGAATGGAAATTGCAAAAACTGTAATAAAGCTGGGGAATGGATGTCTGTTGAGAAATTCCCTGAAACATAAGAAGGGTTTGTTGAATAAAAATAAAGGATCTTCTAAGTCAAGAATTACATGTATTCTGTAATTTTAAGTTTGGACAGAATTTGTCATAATTTCTCCTTAGTAGCTGATAACATCAGATATAAAGCTTGTGAATAAGATATTCCTTTCTTCCATGCATTAGCCTGTAATGAAGTATTATGAAAGAATTTTATCCTCTGAGCAATAATCTGTTATTGAAAGCTACCATTTTTTAAAAAAAATAGTGGATCCAATACTGGTATTTGGAATCCGGATGATCTTGGCATAGGCTATTCTAACCATATGTACTTGTAATTTAATCTCACTGAGCAGAGGAGACTTTACTTCGAAATAAGTATAACTAGACTATACATATTCTATTAATTTTTCTATTAATTTGTACCATTAATATCTAAAGAGAAAAGAATCTAAGAGAAAAGAACGGATTGTAATAAATGTGTGTGTTTTAGTAAAATATATATGCATACAACCTATAACATATTTTTGTCAATATAATATTTAAATGTAAGAGTGCTTACTTGGAATTTAGTCAAAGTAGGAACTGAAGTTTGGCAAATAGACTTTCATGGAAATTACATTACTATTATATCGTTTAGGTAAGAAACATTTTTGCATTATTCCTCTCCATTAAGTCTTAGTTTGTCAACCCTCTCTTTTATCTTTCTGTATAAAATAGAACTGCTGCAGAATCACCACAACAGCTCCCAAGCCGTCCCATCCAACTGCTTCTTAGTTGCACAACATATTTTTCCCTTTTGACTTAAAAGCAAGGTGATTGTTAACTGAAGCTCTTTACAATTATTGATATCTAAAATTTCCATTAAATGATCATTACACAGAGAAAAAGCTTTTACTGAATTAGTCATTTAATGGGCAATAAAGTTATGACAATAATTGGGACCATTATTATCAGTATAAACAGAATCAAAGCAATGACAAGTAAGTAAAGCATTTCCATCTGCCAATGAATCTTGATTTTTAAGTGGCATATATATATTCAAATCAAATTACACTAAGAACCTTTTAATAGATTATAAATAATCTTCAAAGGCTTTGGATTTATCAGAAGAGGTTTAAGTTTACCTCTCCTTTATTGTCAACATAAGCTGGCATGCTATAAGAGTGGGACTGAAACAAGGCTACTCTTAAAGTGGTGTCAGCTGAGTGTCCACTACTGATGTATTTATGATACTGAGAGCTGCATGTAAATGTATATTCAAGGACATAGTTTGGCACAATAGTCATTAAGTGAAATATAAGCAATTTAGCTTTAAAAGTAGGTGTGACTGAGCCAAAGGTAAGAGTAAAAAAAAAGGCATTTAGACAACTGTAGGAAAAAACAGCCAAATGTTCAAAGGCCCCTTCTCAAATGTTGAGGATCACTAGTTAACAGTATTGCAAAAATGAAAAGAAGAACAAAAAACACTACTGTGACAAGAATTCAGATATTGGAATTTTAAAATGTTTAATTTAGAAATGCCATTAGGATACAAATCTAATATTACTTCCAATTTCTATCAATGTTTTCCAATAGTTTTATGTATACTGAAAGTTCCACTTTTGGGTTTTAAAAGGTATTTCTTCTTTCATTGCCAATGGCTCATGGGATTTGGCTATGTGTTATATGACTTTATGGATAAGTTATGATTCAATTCAACTGTTTACATCTATTTAAAAACAGCTGATTTTATTATCAGGTAAAAAAATCAAATCTGGCAGATTTGATTCAGTTTTCTGTAATCACTGAATCAACTCAAAGTCTTCAAAGTTCTAAGGTTCCAAAGTAATTTGGCTAAAGCAGGGGTGTCAAACTCAATTTCATTGAGGGCCGCATCAGCATTGTGGTTGCCCTCAAGGGGCCAGGTGGGTGTGGCCAGGGTGGGTGTGGCCTATTGGGTTGAGCGTGGTTAGAGTGTGTATGGCCTTCTGGGTGGGCATGGCCAGCTCTACATCGTTCGCATCAAGGGTGCCTATGGGGACCTGGGCAGGAGTGGGACAGATCTGAGGGTCTCTGGCAGAAGGAGGGTCTCTGGGCCAAGGCAGTGGGGGCCATTCCCTCACTGTTTCCAGGATGGCTTCATGGGCCACATGAAACCACTTCGCAGGCCGGATCCGGCCCCCAGGCCTTGTGTTTGACATGTCTGGGCTAAAGTGTTTGACTGAATTGCCTTTGAATCTAATCTATGAAATGGATCTTGATTGATCAGCTTGATTTATCAACTCTATTAGTAAAACCTGCCATTGCTTTCTGTTTGTCAGGAGAAAGAAAAAGGAATCATCTTCCTTGCCTGGGCATTCTGTATTATGCTACATGCTTGCAATTTCATTGTGTGTCATAATTGTGGGGTATAATTTTTGTGTTAATCCAGTTGTGGTTACTAGGATCCTATTTGCCCATATTCTAACCAAGAGCAGTTTAACCATGGGCAGACAACCACAGATGATCTTTGAAGCAATATATACAAGAGTGTTCATTTTCTTCTGTCCAACAGGAATGAAGGATATGCTTACGTTTGGGTAATCAAAAAGAATAATTCCATGCAATATGGTTATTTCATTCTAGCTACTAGCAAAACTACTTTTAACAGACCTAAGACAGCTTGTATTGCTTATTGTTATATGAAGTCTTGCCAGTGGCACTCCTAGCTTACAACAGCTGCCTTTGGCATGATTTATATTTCCTTCAATCCACTAAATGAATATATCAATGGCACAGATATTACTTCAATCTACTTTATGTACTTGAGCCAATGGAACCAGGTTAGTAAAATGGCTAATTTATTATGAATCAAAATGTTATTATGGAATGATTGTCAAACTTGTTTAGAATTCTTGGCTGTGTCTGAACAATGTTTATTCATTAATATTAGATATTCCCAAAATACTTCTGCCACAAGACTGACTCACGCTAATAATAGATGCTAAGTATGAATTTATTGCTCAGTAATCATCACATCATCATTCATTTAAAATAACAAGCACTGTTAGGGTTCTGAATGATTTGCGGCAGAAGTCCAGGTAAAACATTATGTAAGCATATAAAAATATAAACAGGTTATAATTATTATATGATTTGTTTGTTATACATTTGTTTGTTATACATTTTTTAAAATGTATAATATATTTGAAGAATATATTTGAAGAATTGGTTTCAAAGATCCAAGTTCTTTAAAAAAAATAAAACAAATGGGGAAAATATTCCTCGTTATTGTTCAGCCAAAAGTCCATAAATCCATTTATCCTACCTTCACTGTGCAAAAATATCTAGAGTACAGCCAGTAATGACTGAAATGGCGGAAGCAGGTCCAATGCTTCCACTGCTATGCTATTTTTTTTTAACAGGGACAATGTAACTTCTGAATCAGACCTTGATTTCCATTTAAGTGTCCTTGACCAATGATACTAGCCAAAGTTTGTTGAGTAGACATCACATTATCTAAGCACAGAAGACAGTTAAAGGCTTTTTTTCTGTATTGGTGACTTCTATGGAAAGTCTGTAGTGAAAATCTTATCCTATTGAACTGAATATGATCATAAATCTCCAAGGGATTCAGAACCTTGACAGCTGTAATTTAGCTGCACATGTGAGACCAACAATTCTTTGCTTCAGAATTTTAAACCACAAATTTCCTTATCTATATATTAAAAGCAATCAATTCTGTGGTTTGATGTGGGAAAAAATTAAAGTTATATTTAATTCCTGCCTTGAAAAGGAAGGGAGGCCCTAAAATGCTTACTTTCTGATAAGTACTGGTAAAGCTATCAAGGACAGAATACACTGGCTTTAAACAAATATAATATGAAACTAGAATGTTTCACTTTAACTTTCTCAATTTTCTTATTTAACTAAGATAAATTAAATAGACTTATCACAAAGAATTTAAAATCACTAGTAATTTAAGAAAGCCTCTTGTAACAAGAATCACAGAACAAATATATTAGGGTCCAGTAGAGAGATCATATTTGTTCAATTTTTCTACCCTGTTAGGTTTTTATTATATATATGATTTTTACTGTAGATAGCTTTCACTTCAACATTACACTTTTTCTTAGAAGCAGATTAATGCCTATTACAGAGATGGATGGGAGATTGTGTGTGGAGTGCAGCACTGCAATTCTGAACAAGTGACTATTTTTTTTAAATAGAGAGAAAATACAAACATTAGCATGAACTTGTAATAAAAATACGAATGTTGGGCTGCAATCTAACACATACCAGTATTCACTTAAAAATGAAAACCTGCTGAGCTGAGATAAACTTCATTTAAGCAAATGTTCTGTTAAGATGTGTAGACTTCAACTCCCACAATTTCCCAACAGCAAGACTCTTTTAGGACCTTTGTTGCAGCAGGTGCAGTTATATCATGTTTCCATTCTGATGTTTTCCAGATTTATTAGATGCAAATCTAATATGCCAGCTTGCAATTATGGGAACTGAAATTCGGCCCATATAGAGTACTATGGTGAGGCAGCATATTCTTTGTAATTACGTACAATGTCTTTCCCCATTTTTAAATTGAGAGCAGAGGCTCTCTTCGTGTTGTCTTTTCTTTTAAGTAAAACATTATTTTACTTTACTTTACATGAACTATGGTGCTGGAGAAGACTCCTGCGAGTTCCTTGGACTGCAAGGCGATCAAACCGGTCAGTCCTAGAGGAGATCAACCCTGACTGCTCTTTAGAAGGCCAGATCCTGAAGCTAAAACTCAAATACTTTGGCCACCTAATGAGAAGGAAGGACTCACTGGAGAAGAGCCTAATGCTGGGAAAGATTGAGGGCAATAGAAGAAGGGGACGACAGAGAATGAGGTGGCTGGATGGAGTCACTGAAGCAGTAGGCGTGAGCTTAGATGGACTCCAGAAGATGGTAGAGGACAGGAAGGCCTGGAGGAACATTGTCCATAGGGTCGCGATGGGTCGGACACGACTTCGCAACTAACAACAACAAAAACATTTTTATAAGCCATTCAGGCATGAAAACTATAAACTAATCAAAGTTCATTTCTTATCACTTGAATTTTTATATTACTTTATAGGTATCATATTGCATGATAGTCTGATTCAACTATTAGACAACCAACATTAAACTGATTAACGTATGGTCATTATTATACTCAATTGGTAGTATGATCATAATAGAAGAAGAAAAATTATTTCCCCAGAAACAAATAATTTCTGACATCACCTTTGTTGAACAATTCCCTTCCTTCCTTCCTTCCTTCCTTCCTTCCTTCCTTCCTTCCTTCCTTCCTTCCTTCCTTCCTTCCTTCCTTCCTTCCTTCCTTCCTTCGATAATATTTTTTCAGAGATCATGCCTAGTTATACAGTTTCATTCCTTGTGGAAGAGCAAGTGGATGGGGTTCAGGCACTTGGTTTTAGATGTTCATATTTGACTAATACTTTGTATATTTGTATAACCACTGAAGATTATTCCATCTGATTCAGTTACAGATGAAACAAAATATAGGTGTAAGAGGTAAAAAGGAATATAGTTCCCTTACTTCCCTGATTATTAAAACTATTGCTAGAATTAGGCCTGTCCACATTAACTGCAATTTCCATTTAGGATACAATTAACTCTTTAAAAGGAGGAGGAAGAGGAGGAGGAGAAAGGAAAAAGATGGCATGCCTTTAAAATGTGTGAAGTGGTCCTTTGCAATGTAAGATGAACACAACCAACACTTTCTAGAAGTGTTACAGCATGATAACATGCTTTTCTATTTTAAGCTTCACTATCCTTTTAGAAATTAATTCCTTGATCTTTTATGTCATTTTGGTGCCATATGAAATAAATGTTTGTGAGGAAAATCAGTGTTGTTTTATAAAGATGCTACAATTAAATTATATATCAACTTGATTGTATAGCATCTTAATGTGCACATATGATAGAGGAAAAATCCTTGATAATGTACTATCATACAGTAGGCCACCAACTTGGTGTTCTCCAAATATTTTAGAGTGTAATAGTTTTATGCTTCAACTAGCGTAATCAAATGGTAATGCATTCTGAGAATTATAATTAATGTACCAAGAAAAATTGGGTTGGCTATGAACTATGGGGGAATGCATGATGGAATGTTTTCTTTATAAAAAAATGTAGCCTGTCAGGAAAAAAAATATAGATATTTATAGAAAAAGAGCTCACTCATTCTCTTTCCTCCAGAAGCATGAAGGAGTATAAATAAAGACTCGATTTACTATTTTATATATCTTTGTATAAATTCATACTGCTTTTTATCCTTTTTGTATAACTTCTGGATAAAAAAAGAAAGGTAACAACTGTTTTAAAAAATGAAGTCAATTTATGCTCTATTACTGGACCTTTGTTTTCTTGGGTAATAACCAAATTACCAGCAGAGGGTACCCTTGGCACAAATCTCCCAAATTTCCTGTTGCTACAAATACCTTCCACCAAAGTATGCCTTTTAGAATGTGTTTGGAAAAAGTATAGATCCTTCACTTTATAATATTGTAACACATGCTTTACTGCAATACAATGAAGTAATATGTGGTACAATTTTTTTATATATATATATTTTCCAGCACCACCACATTCTGATGGTTAAATCTTTTATTCATGCCTAAATGAAGAATCTGTAGATAATACATACAATTATTTTCCCCCTGGTTGGTGCTGAATTGTCCATACATAGTTGCCAATTGTGCATGTTTAATTGAAACTTTGGACTCATGTTTGCATAGAAATAAACATATGTAAGTCTCTTCTCTACTTCAGCTGAATACCCTGCTTTTCAGGATACCTGATCATGATGACTGAACATTAGTCATGTGATCTGACTTTTCTACTCTTTAAAATTATATATAGAGAAAGGGATTAACTATTTACTATTATCTCTTACATACATGAATTTTATATAAAAATGTCTTATTGTCCCTCAATGTTTATGTGAATTCTCAGTCATCCAAGTCATAGTTGTCCCAAAGGTGCTTTTTCAAAAGGCAACTGGACTTTTTCCTTGAAGACATTCACTTCTCATCCAAGAAGCTTCTTCAGTCCCTCAATAAATTTTTCCCAAAATAGAAATAAACTATCAGGTGGCAACATCTGCTTGGATAAAGGAATGTATACACCTAAGGAATTGGAGACTGTTAGCATTAGAAAGCCACAACATGCAGATAGGGTGGCATGCGATTCTGTGGGATGGGAAACATAAGGCACACCAGTATTTTCAGAAGCATTATATAAGACGGGCACTATTAGATGTGTGGACTAAAATTAAAAAAAATAATTGCATAAAAATTCCCAATTGGATATCGACATTGGAGATATTTATGCACCCAAACTTTATGAATTTAGGAAAGGTAATTACATATAAAGACATTTTAGATGAAAGTGGAGAGTTGAAAACAAGGGAAAAATTATGGCATAGAGCTCGAATGGTAGGCATATCTGCAAATACAATCACAATACAGAAAAGATAAAAAGGAACCCGGGATAAAATTAGAACGCACAGAATTAGATAAAATTCTATTAGGAACAGAAGATAAAATGATAAAAAAGATATATAAATATTTATTAGAGCAAGACATACTAGAAGAACAAGCAAAAGACACAATACTAATTTGGAGCAAAAATTTTGGCTATAGTATCGATCTAGATAATTGTCAATTATTATGGGATAGGAACAGGAGGCTAATGTTAGCCACCACCTATAAAGAAAATCTATATAAGATGATTTACAGATGGCATCTTCCCCCCACAAGACTAGCAAAAATGGATAAAAATACCCTCTTCGATATGTTGGAAATGTAGAAAACTGCCAGGGACCTACTTTCACATGTAGTAGGAGTGCCCAAAAGCTCAAGAATTTTGGCATCTGATAAAAAATTGGCTGGAAGCAAATCGAATTAAAACCAGAAACTTTTTTATTAGGGATTACTAAGGATAAATTCAGTAAAGAATCTTTATAGTGAGTACTGCACATTCTAACTGCAGCAAGACTAGCCTATGTTCAGAAATGGAAGAGAAAAGAAACCTCCACTGAAGAAGAAGTAATAAATAAAATCCTATCCTGCACCGAAATGGATAGGTTAATATTAGAGTTTAAGAACAAAACTGAAACAGACTATTATGAAATTTGGAATGAAGTGTATAAATGGCTAGAGTTAAGGAGGAAGGCTGGGACAAATATTGATTGATAAGTCGATAGCTTAGAAATCTTTATACCAGTATTCTCTATAAGATAGAGTTGAAAGTTACGTAACTATAAAGTACATGATCGAAAGAATATTTACTAGAGAGTTTACAGATTCTATACGTATATTTTGCTATATTGTAAAGAGACCTTTTTCTTTTTCCTTTCACAAGGTAATACTAATAGTATTGTTTAAGCCAGGGAAGTTGTATCATGTCCACTGTGTTTTCTGTTTTTTTTAACTGTATATTCAATAAAATGTTGTTAAATAAATAAATAAATAAATAATATATAAATTTTTCACAAAATAATTTGAATGCTTTTAAGTCTGAAAAAAGAAGATAGACTTATTTCTTGTTAAAAGAGGGACAGTTTGATTCTACAGCCAAAAATCATCTCCACGTGTTCCAATGCTATACTGTGCCAATATAAGAAATAAAGCTTGCTAACATTAATGCATTTATTTTATCCAAAAGCTTTTTCTAATTCATAAATAAGAGTCTACACATTTCTCCCAAACACAAACATTTTGAGAGTTCAAATGGTCATACACATTGAAAAGTTGACAAACTTGTTACCAACTTTCTGCTGTTTAAATATGGTATAGATTTGAGAGACAAAAATTAGATACTCAGATCACAGTAGTAGTCTAAAGGTCAACACAATTTTAGACTGTTTTCTTGATTTCAATGGAATTATCATGTATTAATCCTAAATCATTCATATAATCATCTTAAATAATAATATTTTGTTCTAGGCTAATTAATAAAAGTGGCAACATGGACCAAACTGTAACCCTATAGTGAGAAACTAAAATAATATGCACACATGTGAGACTTGCCACAAAATACTTTAGTGAAGAGTATTTCTGTTCTATATTCTAGCCAGCTAGTTGGGCTCTTTGCCAAGTTTATGTATTCTTTCTCCACTAAAAAGTAGCTATTATGGTATGGCCATTACGTATAAGACAATTTTGGGCATCCCCTTTAACCTTTTTAGAAAACCATGAACCACTCATAACCATTAAATAGGTGTAGTTAAAGAGGCGCTAACATGATGAAGACACCTTTGGTCATTACTTTAATGACAAAGTGGTATTACATAGTTAATCCTATACAAGCTATATTATAACTGGATTCCTTTGAAACAGCTATGTTAGTGGCCTACAAATCTCTTGCATTATATAGTCTTTCATTGGAAACCACATGCAAATACAGATATCAGTGACATATTATTTTCTGCTACAATTATTTAACTGCAATACAAATAAATATCAATATTATTGCTACCTTTAAGTCTTCTGTTATGAAGATAGTGGCATAGAATCAGATGTAGCTACTTAACTCTATAACTAGATCACAGTTTTATAGATTAGTTCCACAACAGGAATGAGAATAGTTCTGATTTTTCACACTGCTGCTTTGCATCTAAATAAATTCTGTCCTTTAAATTCCTTAAAATGAGAAGGGCAAATTTCTTAGTGGCTCACTTTCTCATTAGGTCACAGTATAGCTTAATCTTCAAAACTTATATTTGTATAATATCATTTCATTTTTTTGAAAGTAGCCTTTTCTCAAAGAGTGTACACTCAATTACTAATTTAAAGGGATGGAAAAAGTTGGGATAGAGAAGCATAAATCACGAAGTGTGGAGGAAAAAGGATGGAGGGGGATACAGAAAACATTTCTGCTGTTGTAAAACTAAAATGGGTAATTATGTTCTGCCAAGCACATCACTACTGTCCGGCACAATTAAAGAAATAGCTGATCAGTTCCAGTTATTGATTCTGCTAACATGTTTGTTCATGGTTTCCTCTGTTCTAATTAGCTCTTACCGCCCCTACCTCAATCCATGTCTTCTTTCTCAGTCTGAGAACATACTTTTTAGTCAGATCATTTTACAGACAGTACTATGCACTGGCCATATTTTTGTATTAACAAACACTATACAATTGGTCCTTCTTTTATTCTTGGCAGTAACTGGGGATTCCTTAGAACAAATATAGTCTGTAAATTAGAGACTACATGTCCATGTGGGTGTGGTGGTTGGGTGCTCATGTGTGTCTTTGTGTGTAGCATTTTCTCTGAAGAAAAGATTTTTGGAAGAAACATTTCAGCTTTTTTGAATAGCTCATAATTGGCTATTTCATAACAATGAAAATCAATATGGGTAAATATTGTATAAGATGCTTAAAAATTAAATTCAATAGCCTAAAATAAAGCAATATACTAGAAAAAAATGTAAAAATACAAGAATAAAATGAGCACAATAAAAATGGAATACCAAAGCTAACTTCAATAAGATAGCAACCAAATACTATCCAAAATATTTCAGGTCAAAATATGGGTCTTAATATCATCCAAGAGCATCCATCTAAAATCAGAGTTGTAATTAGGAAAGAGATGAGGATTTGCGTATTTAATTTCAGTATATCCAATTTTCATTATACAAAGCCACACGTATTAATTTGACTCTTAATGTGTTCTAAAATATTTTTTGTTAAAGCTTTGAATAGGAGAATGGCTATCTCTGTTCATAAAAGCTAGAATTTATTTCTGACCCATACTCCACTGAAATTACAGTGTCTCCTTAAATAGCTTTCTCTTTTAAGTGAGGGTTAATCTTTAACCCTCATAAGCCACTAGTCAGTACAGGAATTGTGGCCTAGCATATCTGCATATTCAGTTCCGAGTTAGGAAGAGTTGGATTGAACTTCACCACAGTCCTCAAATGCTTTCCTTCATTTAAAGACAAATTCATCCAGTTTTGCATAAACCTCGAACAAATGATGCCTGAACACATTTGGTTCCCTAACCAAATGTGGAAGTGGCTATAATTTGACTGATGGCACTTCTGTGAGATTTCTGAGAGCTTGTCTTCAAAACTAAGTGTGAGGGGATAAATTTTACCAAACTTAAAACACACTGATGGGAAACAGAGAGACCTTTGAACATGAAGAGCAGGTTGCAAATTCTTTAACATAGAAAGTTGTTGCAAAGTGGGAGCTTAGGTCGGAGGGAGATTTGAGATACTGTAAAGTAATTTTCATTATTTCATTATTTTTATTGGAAAAACTAAACTATACAAAGCCTTGCTTATTAAAAAATTCAACCTCATATCTAAATGATTTGATTATTATATTACATGAAGCAATTAATAATGTCCTAAATATATTGACATGAATTCAATACAAACAATTTTTACTTTATCTGTAATTGTTCCATGTTCATATTATGGGGCAAAAGTGAGCCACTTTGTTAAAAGTTAGATTTTCAGGCAAAAATATGATTGATATTTTAAATGTTAAGTTGGACAAAATTATTTTATATATATTATTTCTCTTTTAATATCATTTTACAACAATTGCTGAGGTTGCATCAAATGATAGTTTAAGATACATAATGTTTATTAATTTATTTGTACTATATAAATCAAATAACATTTTCAAAGGAATCCGATTTACCAGAGAAGAAGAAAGAAGAAAGACAAAAGAAGAAAGAAGAAAAAGAAGAGGAGGAGAAGGAGAAGGAGAAGCAACTCATTACCTTTCCTGGACATCCTGATGGCACAATGGCGAACAAGAAACACAAGTTTACAGAAAAACCACTCACACCAACCAAGTAGTTCACTACAATGCGACAAACCAACCTCCCACAAGGGAAGCTGCCTAAGGACTTTATTTAGACGAGCCCAAACTCACTGCAACAACCCAGAACAGCAGAAAAAGGAAACAGATTATCTATATAACATATTCCAACAAAATGGATATCCACACAACTTTATCAAAAAGTGCCTGTCCACTTAACCTAATACAGCAAACCAACAAAAACCCTAAAAAGAATAACACTGCCATACATCAAGAATATCTAAGAAACCACCAACAGACTACTACAACCACATGGAATCAATATAGACAGAAGTCAACTAAAGTGCTTCAAAGCATCTTAAACAAACCAAAAGACCCAACAGCTCCAAAGTTTTAAAACAAACAAACCAGGAATCATCTACAACGTACAGTATAATGTGTGCAATAAGACAAACAGGCAGAAGACTGGCAGAACGCATCCATGAACATCAACTAGCAGTCAGAAAACATATGGACAGATGTAACCATAGTTTCAATATAATAAGCAGGTTGTCATTCTTGTATGTCTGATAGCAACATTGTAAAGGACAACAGTTCTGGAAAGTGATGTATATGAGAATGAAATTAATATTAAAAGTTCAATTCCCATTTCAACCTGCAATGATCTCTTGCTGGTCTAGGACTGAAATAAAGATTTGATTGACAAATTTTCTTAAAGTATACTGAATTAGCTTCTACATGCTAATTGCTATAATAATATTTATACTTTTTATCAGAAAAGTTATTTAACTCCCACATTGGAAAAATGGTCAACTAAGTTGTAGGTATGTGCTTTGCTATCTAGAATAGATTCATATTTTAAAGTTAAATTTGATATTTAATAATTAAAACTGGAAACCATTAATACATGGATTTGTACCACGTGCTGGTATCTATACTTCAATTTTACAGTATTGAAATGCTGGCTGGCAAATTCTGGGAGTTAAAATCTACACATCTTAAAGTTGCCAAGGTCGAAAAATATTGTACAAAATGGATGGCTTGCTTTTTTGGCACTACATAAGAGGTGAAGCAAAAAAGCTTTCTTAGTCTGTTATACTTGTATTCAGTGGCTATGACAGCTGCCAGGGAATAAGGGGCTGTTGATTTCACGTTGAAAATTTTAAACACTTCAGCAGGGATACAGAATAAAATACATGTGTGTTGTTAAATGCTGCTATTTTCAGACAACTCTTACTCACAGAAGAATTCAAAATAAGGCTTTAATAATTTATCCTCTGTGTCTTACACCTCTAGACAGAGGTATGGGAAATATATATAAAAATGTGTCTTCCTTTCTTCTCTCTCTCTACACACACACACACACACACACACACACACACACACACACACACATTCTTTTTTCATACAGATTTTCAGACTACAAAAATGGCCATTTCCTACTTCACATTCAGCAGATCATCATCAAACTCTATATATCACATATGTCAGTTCACTGCATATTCCTCCTAATTTGTAGAAATAATTTGTAGGAATAATATTGCAAATGGCTCCAGCAGAGATCCTACTTGCATGAAATAGCGTGACCATGCTAATCTGGAGCAAAAAGTTTGGTTACAGTATTGACCTAGATCAGGGGTGTCAAACTCAATTTCATTGAGGGCCGCATCAGCATTGCAGTTGCCCTCAGGGGGGGCAGGTGGGTGTGGCCTGGGTGGGTGTGGCCTATTGGGTGGGTGTGGCTAGAGTGCGTATGGCCTACTGGGTGGGCATGGCCAGCTCTATGTCATTGGGGGCCTGGGCAGGAGTGGGACAGATCTGAGGGTCTCTAGCAGAAGGAGGGTCTCTTGGCCAGGGCCAAGGCAGCGGGGGCCGTTCCCTCACTGTTTCCAGGGTGGCTTCACGGGCCACATGAAACCACTTTGCGGGCCGGATCTGGCCCCCGGGCCTTGTGTTTGACATGTCTGACCTAGATAATTGGCAATCATTATGGGATAGAAACAGGAGGTTAACCGTATTTATTTATTTATTTATTTATTTATTTATTTATTTATTTATTTATTAATGGGATTTATATCCCACCCTATCTCCCAAGGGACTCAGGGCGGCTAACAACAACAAAACTTAAAGGTCTCTGTACAATAAATTAAAAATAAAAATTTGAAATAAATTAAAATAAATTAAAGAATAGAGTTAGAATTGTAAACATAATTAAAATCCCTGTCAGTCTAGGTCAGCCAGGTGGAAAAGGAGTGTTTTGAGGCTGCGGCGAAAGGACTGGAGATCTTGGGCCATCCGAAGCTCAGGGGGGAGCTGGTTCCACAGGGCTGGCGCTCCCACAGAGAAGGCTCTTCCCCTGTGGGTCGCAAGCCGACATTGTCTAGCCGATGGTACCCTGAGGAGGCCTTCTCTGTGTGAGCGTACTGGGCGATGGGAATTCGTTCCCGGCAGCAGATGGTCCTGCAAGTATCCCGGGCCTAAGCCATGTAGGGCTTTAAAGGTAAGAACCAGCACCTTGAATCTCACCCGGAGGGCAACCGGTAGCCAATGCACCCCACATAGGAGGGGTATAATATGGGAGTATTGGGGTGCTCCCATCACTACCCGTGCAGCTGCATTCTGCACCAGTTGAAGCCTCTGGGTGGTCTTCAAGGGCAGCCCCATGTAGAGAGCATTGCAGTAGTCTATACGGGAGGTAACGAGTGCGTGGGTGACTGTACGTAGAGCATCTCAGTCCAGAAAGGGGCGCAACTGGTGTACCAGGCGAATCTGGGCAAATGCCCCCCCTAGCCACGACTCCAATATGATCTTCAAAACTGAGTCGTGAATCCAGGAGGGCGCCCAGGTTGCGTGCTCTATCAATGGGAGGTAATATCTCTTGGACTAAACAAGATGTCGGTATGTAAAGCCACTCAGTTTTGGCTGGGTTGAGCCGGAGCCTGTTTTTTCCCATCCAAATCTGTACCGCTTCCAGGCAATGGGACATCACATCGAGGGCATCACTGGGTTGGTTTGGGGTGGAGATGAACAACTGGGTATCATCTGCATATTGGTGATACCTCACCCCAAAACCACGAATGATTTCACCCAGCGGCTTCATATAGATGTTGAACAGGAGGGGCGAGAGCACCAATCCCTGAGGCACCCCACAACTAAGGGGCCTAGGGGTTGACCTCTGCCCCCCTGCCAACACCGTCTGCGAACGGCCTGAGAGGTAGGAGGAGAACCATTGTAGAACCTACTCCCAACCCCTCAAGACGACGCAGCAAGATACCATGGTCGATAGTATCAAAAGCCGCTGAGAGATCTAATAAGACCAGGATAGAGGAGTAACCCCTATCTCGGGCCCGCCAGAGATCATTCACCAGCGCGACCAATGCCGTCTCCGTGCTATATCTGGGCCTGAAACCCGATTGGTATGGATCCAAATACTCAGTTTCCTCCAGGACCAAAGGGAGTTGCCCTGCCACCACGCTCTCAATGACTTTCTCAAGAAAGCGAAGGTTGGAGACAGGAAGAAAGTTGTTTAAAATAGCTGGATCCAATGCAGTTTTCTTAAGGAGGGGCCTTACTACCACCTCTTTCAAGGCGGCAGGGAAGTACCCTTCACTCAGTGGGGCATTGATAACTGCTAGGATCCAGCCTCGTGTAACCTCTCGAGACGCATACACCAGCCACGAGGGACACGGGTCGAATAAACACATGGCGGCACTTAATTTCCCCATGATCCTGTCCACTTCATCTGGAGTCACAGGATCAAACTCTTCCCAAATGTTCTTGGCCACACTCATCGTTTTCCTCTCGTCAGATACTGCCCAGTCAGAGTCCAGACCAGCCCGAATCTGAGCAATTTTGTCCACCAGATATTTACTAAATTCCTCGGCCCGTCCTCGTAAGGGGTCCTCTCCTGTCCCTTGATTTAAAAGGGAGCAGACCACTCTGAGCAGGGCGGCCGGGCGGTTGTCTGTGGATGCAATGAGGGTGGTGAAGTAAGTGTGCTTTGTCACCTCCATTGCCACAAGATAAGATCTAGAAAAGGATCTTAACTGTGTTTGGTCAGACTCGGACCGACTGGTTCTCCAAATGCTCTCTAGGCTCCTGCTATCCCTATTATGGGATAGAAACAGGAGGTTAACAGTAGCCACCTCCTATAAAGAAAATTTGTACAAGGTGTTTTATAGATGGCACCTTCCCCCTACAAGGCTAGCAAAACTAGATAAAAAAAATCTCACCAACATGCTGGAAATGCAGAAGGCTTCCAGGGGCTTACTAACACATGTGGTGGGAATGTTCAAAAGCGCAAAATTTTTGGCATCGGATAAAAAATTGGTTGGAAGAAATATTATTACAAAAAATGATTTAAAACCAGAAACCTTCTTATTAGGGATTATTAATCATAAACTCAGCAAAGCATCTTTCTACTTACTATTGCATATTTTAACTGCAGCAAGATTGACATATGCCCAAAAACGGAAAAGAAAGGAAACCCCCACTGAAGAAGAAATAATTAATAAAATTTTGTCCTGCGCCAAAATGGACAGGTTAACTCTAGAGATTAAAAATAAAACTGAAACAGAGTATTATGAAATTTGGCAAAATTTGTAGGATTACTTAGAGATAAGGAGGATCACTGAGATGACTATCGATTGATTAGTTGACAACGTAAGGACTTCTTATTAGTACCTATATCAGGACACAACTGAAAGATAGGTAAATACAACGTTGATGACTGAAAGATGGTTTACCAAAAAATTTACAGATGTTATATGTACAGTTTGTTATACTCTGTCCTGTCATAGAATGTATTTTAAATTTCTGTTTTTCTTTCTGTAATATAAGGTAATACTAATAGCAGTGTTGTAGCCAGGGAAGCTGAATCATGTCCACTTTTGTTTTTAAATGTACATTTAATAAAATTTTCTAATAAAAAAAGAAAAATAGTGTGACCATGCTTGGGTAAAACTGGTTGCAAAAATATGCCAAAACTGACCAATAATCTCCTTACTCTTAGCATGTGGCATAGATAAAACTAAAGCTGGTAATTTACTCTATACCAGACATGTCAAACTCGTGATGTCACATAATGTCACGTGACGTATTGGAGCTTTTTCCCCATTGCTGGCAATGGGGTGGGTGCGGTTTTGTTGCGACACGTCCGGCCCGTGGGCTGGCAGTTTGACACCCCTGCTCTATACCTTCACTGTCTTATGGAAAAGCATTATATGAAAGCCTTGACAGCTTAAAACCATGATGTACATCAGAAGTAAATGTATACCTGCCCATCTGGTGATGTTTAAGGTCTGTGGAAGAGCGTGATTTGAAATGTATTGCTAAATGGTAATAATTTTCTTAAATAGACATGTTAATTTCCTATGAATAAGGGGAATGATATTAGAGATCTGATTGAATGTCATCTGAGCTTGTAGAGTGGTATCTATGAATGCATGTAGGAAAATGAAGGTATAGGTTAACTGAATGGAAGAGATAAAACCATGGATTGATGCCATGTAAGCTGTCATGATTGTTTGTGATAGTAGGAATTCATTGATTCATGACAGGTCATATTATGCTGTGGTGAATGGTGAACTCTAACCCTAGCCATAATCATGCAAGAATGAGAAATAAGCAGAAGCAAAAAAACAAAACAAAACAAAAAACCCACCATCTAGCTACCTTAGAGATTCCAAGAACTTGTGTTCTGTGCAAGGCTGCCTAGGAAGAAAGGCAAAAAGAAGCTACCTCAGGTTAGCTGACTTTAGATATCCAGCAGGCAGAATGATAAACAAACAGAGTAAATAAAAAATCCTTAATTCTTTCCCTATACCCTTCATGTCATGTAGTGTGAGCAATGGATTTATACGTGAAAGTGTTTGACCATATCATCTAACTTTCATTGTAATAATTTGGGTTCTCCGTCAAAACCATAGACTACTCTCTAGTCACAATAGCCAACCAACATGTTTTTACATTACCGTAAATAGCCTTATATTTTAAACAACGAATACATTAAATAATTAAGATATTAAATAAGTAAGATAAAGATATTCTTTATCTTACTCGTTGCTCAATGTTAAACCAGTTCCTCAGGCCTGAAAGATGACACTGTTTGATTGAGGAAACCCGGAGCTGAGCCAGCTGTCTGCTCTTACTGGCTGTGCAAAAACACCAGGGGAAATGGAATTCTTCAAAAACCTGTGCCCCATGACAAGCAGGGGCCTTATAAGTAATAACCAAAACCTTGAATATGCACATATTTAAGATGCTGCTTAAAACAAAGTGTGGTGCTCTCATACCAAGAAGAGAAAAAAAGAAAGAAAAGAAAGGTCATTGCTATATGCCATGTTTTTAGTTTTAAAAACTTCTCAATCTAAACACAATTATTGTGGCTATTGGTATAAACAGTTGACAGGCTAAGTAACTAAATGAATCTATCTCCCTGATTGCATAGTGTTTTATTTAATTGTTACATAAACTACATGTTAGGACTGAAAACCAGCACAATGGTTTATAAAATAAATAAACTAATCATGCTGCTGGTAAGAAATATTACTTCAGAGGCAATAATTTAGCTTTCACATGCTTTCTGTTGTGGCTTTATTCCTAAGAACTAAAATATGACTGTATTTTTACTGGATAATCACAGCAAGAAGAATGCAGCTGTAATGGAGGTTTCAAATAAATTATACTCTCCAACACATACTTAGCCAAATATGCTTGTAAATCTGATAAGACCTCTACATTACTGCAGAGTATAACTTCAAAAGGTTTAATATATGCAAGAACGAAAAATTGAATAGGCTTATACAAACCTTGCTGCTCAGTAACAAAGAAGACTTAGCCTGAATTCCATCCTGCATTAGAACCATTTTTAGCAATTGCTGCAGTGAAAGGGAAGGCAGGGGAGAAATTCTTGTATTGTCCTTGTAGTCCTATTTTTAAAAAAATAATTTCTACTTTAAATAATTGACCATTTTTTACCATTCTTTGTGGTAAAAAAGTGAAGCATTTAATTCCCCTATTAAATTTTTTGTCAAAGTTGGCAACTTTAAATTGTGTGGACTTCAACTCCCAGAATCCTGTAAACAGAAGTCCACACATCTTAAAGTTGCCAACGTTGCCCTATAGCTAGCTGTGTTGCTTTTTATTTTAGCACCTTTTATGGTGCTAAACATGAAAATTCCTATACCATCAATGTTCACCAAAGATCCCTATATCCATGTAACAGCAAACTATAGATAATAGTACAAGGGGAATTCACTTCAATCCTCTAATGGTTTGCGAACATAAGGGGAAATTGGTCCTTATTAGCACTGGATGAATATCAAAGGGTACAATGTTTTAAATTGAAGGATTTTTACCTCTTGCGGAATGGGTATGCCAGTATTCAGCAAAATGAGAAGGTAGAAGGGTTCCTTATCACAGGGACAAAAGAGTATTGCAGGACCCATGAAATAATAGGCTTGTACCAGGTAGCTATGATTCATTGCATGTGCTGTGTAGATGTCATTATTGTCCTCATCAAGACACTTTGGGTTATACTGAGGTTCTGGCAGAGTTGTAGCAGCTGGACAAAGCTGCTTCATGGACTATACAGGGGCACTATAGCTTGCTGCCAGAGTCCAGTATACAGTAGTTAGCAAAACTATCCCATGAGACTCAGAGGTTTGCTTTTAGAATTAGATGTGCACTATTTTTGCTAAGCAGTTTCAAAAGTGTGCTTGATATAATTTTTTGTCAAAGGCACCTTTTCAATGCTGTCCAACAATATATCTATGGTAGACCATAAAAAGAACAAAACTAAGTTCTCTTGGGCAGCAGAAGGATAATAATAATAATAATAATAATAATAATAATAATAATAATAATAATAATAATAATAATAATAATAATAATAATAATAATTTTATTTATATACCGCCCTTCTCCCGGAGGACTCAGGGCGGTGAACAGGGCAAGCATAAAAAATACAGAGATACAAAAGTTAAAAGGGATTAAATATATGCCCAACTAAAAACAGTAAATACAAATATTAAAATAACAATAACCCCCCCCCATCCCCCATCAGGCCAGGCCGGCTTGTTCAAATAAGAATGTCTTTAGATCGCGACGGAAGGAGAAAATCAGTGACTGTCATTTTTAGCATTATAAAACAATCTTCAGCCAAACCGAGTTTGAAGGATTAGACTTATATAGGCATAACAAAATCGGAGAGAGCCTGTTTGTTGTAGTTATTAAAGGTACTAAGCTAGAAATCAGGAGTCTTTAGATTAGCCAATCTCTCTCAGCTCTAGGAGGAAGGCAATGTCAACAATGTTATCAATGAAATACATGGACTTGTCTAGATATTTGTCAGGAGTCAAGACTGACTTGAAAATGCACAACACACAGAAACACAGACACAGAAACAGACACACAGACATAGACACACACACGCACACACAAACATATAAATGCACACACACACATGCACACAGAGAGGGGGGAAAAGAGAAATTTTATGTGGATATACCATTGAAATGGCATGGAATATCCTATTTTCTTCTTTCATGGATCAGTTTCCCCTAAGTAGCTAAAAGCACTGAAAAGCACCTTCTGTTGCTATAATACTTGTTATTCTGCCAAGGGCAGAAAGGAAAATAGGAGACCATTGGTCTCTTTTTACATAAATACATTATTTTGGAGAAGACAAATACTATATAGATCTTTGGTAGGAGAATAGACACCATGTCCATTATGGACCTAGTTTATTTATAGTTCATATTTATAAATGTTACATAAAAAGATAAATTATGATAATTTGTCCTGAGTATGCATCTGGAATTCTGTGTTCATATGTAATAGCTATGGAGCAGCATGGGCAATTATGTGTGCCCCTACAAGGATACATTACATCTCTGGTTTCTGAGCTGCATTGGTTAGTAGTTTGCTTCCAGATCCCATTCAAGGTGCTGATTTTGACTTTTAAACCCTACAAAGGGCTATATTATCTGAGAGACAGACTGTTTCTAATTATATCTACCCATCAGGTCAATCAGGAAAAGCATGCTATGGGTCTTGTCTGTGAAAGAGTTCCATCTGAAAGGATCTAGGAAGCAAACCTTTTCTGCCATGGCACATGCCCTCTGGAACATCATCTCTCTCAAGATAATCCCAGTCCTTATGCACTTCTGGAAATCCCTTAAAAATACGTTTTTTCAACAAGACTGGAGATCAACAAGAGTAGTAATTAGTAGCCTCCATGCTGGCTGTTTTACTGTGGTGTTCTCTTGCTTGTGGTCTTGTTTTTATCTATGTTTACTATTTTGATAGTTTCCAATTGGTTTTGTAGTAAGTTTTAATAGTAGGCTTTATTGTATAGTGTTAAGATTTACTTTGTGTGAGATGGGTAGCCATATAAATTTGACAAACAAACAAGCAAAACACACCTACCTACCTACCTACCTACCTACCTACATACATACATACATACAGAAAATAATATTGGATGGCACAATGACTCAGCAGTTAAGATACTGGGCTTGTTGGCTGGAAAGCTGGCAGCATGTTTCAGGACCCAAGCACCACAGGATGGGGTAAGCTCCCATCCTTGCCCCAGTTCCTACCAACCTAGCAGTTCGAAAGCATGCAAATGCAAGTAGATAAATAAGTATCACTTTGTTGGGAAGATAAGAGTGCTGTGTGATGTCATGCTGGCCACATCACTGTGGAAATATCTTCAGACTGTGCTGGCTCAATGCCCTTGAAATGGAGATGGCCACTGCCCCCTATAATCAACAATGACTAGCAGAGTAAAATCCACAGGGTTTTCTTTTATACAATAATATACAAAATATTCACCACTACTTTTTTATGTTGCATGGAGACATTTTTAATCAACAATGATCTATCCCATGTGTTCCAAAGATCTTTCTCAAAACATGCCCAACACTACTATTCATCTATCCATATTTCCATCTATCCATATCTTTTGGAGTGGGTGGCCATAATCAGCAACAACATCAATATCATCATTCAGAAGTATTACATTATAGATAACCTGTATTTTATTATTATTGAGGAAAGGCCTATTTTGATTTGAGTTTGAATCCAATGAGTCCTATTTCTGGGTAGGAGTTTGGAAATGGTCTGCCATTGCTGTCTTCTGATTCTGGCTCACATATGAACATTCTGGTCACACAGTTAGCAAGGCTGATTTTAGTTGCCTCCAGATACATTTCAGAAGAGAGCAGAAAGGAGAAGAAATGTGACAAGAGATTGTTATATGCTGATAACATGTTCATTGTCATAGTTAATTTACCTCAAACTCCTAATGCCATAAAGATTAATATAAAATAATAAAATAAAATAAAATAGGGCTTTGCAACAGGACATCTATTTCATTTCCATTATAAGACACACAAATCAACCAACCAACCAATCCTATTTGTGAGCATAAGTTTTTACATATAAAGTTCCTCTTGAAAAGTTATCTGTATACAAAGCCAAGAACAGCCTTTGTTTTCTTTTGACCTACTTACATAAAATATCCTGATAAGACTGTGGTTTGGGAAGGCTTTACAATCAACACTGAACACTGAGCTGGTTTCTGGGCTATGGACAGCTCACATTCAGTGTAATTCTACACAGGAAATTAAGCAAACAAAGGCAACAGATAAATGAGCAGGAATGGGAATTAGAATGAAGCATAATTTAAAACTTACAAGATACTAAATGTACTTCTAAGTTGCACTTTTCTGGATGGAAAAAAATGTTACATAAATCTATACCAATCTCTGATCCAGGGAATTAACATATTAGTCTGCTTCAGCAGTCATAACAAAAGAATATTGTGGCACCCTGAATACTACCCACAATGCTGTTAATTGTTTTTGTTCTCTATTACGGTAACTCAGATGAACGAGGAGTTAAGGCAAGGTAAGGTGGAGATGAAACAAAGGGTAGATTCCTGTTTGTGGTAGAGATGAGTATGTCTGCCAATTCTGATTTTGTTCATTTTTCCATGTTATGGAAGTTTATTTGCCTTTGTCTAAAAAAAAAGAAGAAAGACTAAAAGTATCTGTAGAAATGTTTGCATGCATGTTGGGATTGCCTCGTTCAATATTTGCATTTTTGTATGCATTTTCATAAGCAATTTTCCTAATCTATGCATTTTACGCAAGTTTTGTGGGAGAGGGTAGCTTTTTAAACTTGAATTGTATTAAAAATATTGAAAAGTGCAAATCTGGGCCTGCGAGGTCATTCAGCATTTCCTACAACTTTAGGAAGTATGGATATAATATTTTTTTATGAAAATCAGGATGAAAATTTATTCATCTCTCGTTTCTCTGGACCTAAAACCAATAAAAGTATTTTTTAAAAATAAAAAACAAAAATCCTCTACAAACATGATTTTATAAATTATAAATCACAGCATATATACTATTGTCAATATGTTCTTTTTATCTTAGATATGCAAAACAGCTTAGTTTTTTTCAGATTATCTCATAAAGATATATGTAAAGCCAGGAAGGTTGCAGAACAATGGATAGATGATCATTATATAGTAAACATTGATACTCACCTCATAAATATTTCAAGAAAACCATACTGTTCCCATGAGAATTTAATAGAAAATTCTTTCTTCATTGAAATAATTTCTGCAGCAAATATCTTTTATGAAATGGAATCAAAATGGATAGAAAAAATGCAAATGATTTTTCTGCTCATCTAATTTTAACTATCTATTCTATTCCAAATAATAGTTTAACTTTACTTATAAACTGCATGAATACAGAGGACTGCATATTTCTTCTTAGCTAAGGTGTTATTAAGGATCTAAATGTATTGAATTATGATAAAAAATGTTTGGGAAGAATAATGTTTTTCCAAAATATTCACCGAGTGAATTTGGAAAGGACAAGCAATCTTTCCATTTTATATCCCAAACCAAAAACAAAATAAAACAAACCTCATATAACAGTGGAAAGGGGATGTTTAGGTTTTCAGAGAGCTAATACAAGTAATGACAATAAGTTGGGTGAACGCCTTGAAAGCAATTCTGTAGGTATTCTGAAATGTTGAACTATGCGAAGGATTTTTCCAGTTGTCTTAACTTTAGATTAAAAATAATATTCCAGAAAATGATCATAAAAATTATGACAATGGCAAGCTGGATCTTGAAGGTTACTGATTACTTTTTATATCTGGCTTTTGCAGAATGATAGCAGAAATAAATTGGTAATCAGATAAAAGTATAAAGGCAAGATTACATTACATTACATTAAAATAAAATACATAGTAATGTCTGACACCTCAGTCCTTACTTTCATGACTGAAACTTCCAAAAAATATGCTTATGTTTGAAATGTAGGCCTGAATTGTCCACATATACATATAATCTCAACAAAATGTAATGTTATTCCTTTTTCATTCCTCTTTCCTTAGTTTTTCTCGTTCATAGACTTTTTCTGGCATTATTGAATAGTAATAGTAGACCTTATGGAAACTGCAAAAGGAACCTGATGGCAGAGGTTAAAGTGCCCAAAGTCAGATTTTCAAGCTTTAATTGGATTCCAAAATCTCAACTATCTGAAAGAATGGTGATGTTCCCTTTGGGCTACACACAATAGAGTGTGTGGGTTGGTGCCATCTGCAGCCTAGAGATGAACAAAAAAGATGTTTGAGGAAGAAGGGAATTTCTCAAAGATATTATAGAATGGGAATTATCTAAAAGTCATCCATCACATCACTGACATAAATCACAACACACAACAGCCCACGGCCTTGGTGTCAGCCATTGCCTGCAGGGTGTCTCATTGGCATCAGCACTTTTGTGCCTTCTGCCCCTGTGTTTTGGACAGGCAATAATTTCATTGGATGAAGTTATCCAAGTCTGCCACAGTGATCAGTGCTCACTAATGTGGTCTTTATGATTGCGCACCCTAACATACACTCGTGATGCATTCATCCTTTGACTCTGAGGGACAATAGATCTTGAGCTGGGTGCTGAATTTGCCAGATGTTGCTCTATCTCGTAATTAAGTTAGCACTATTTTGGTTGCTTAATGATCTTGGGGCAATATAAGCTAACCAAGAGTATAAAAAGTCTCCAAGCTCACTTGATGATTACCTGATTTCTGGCTGATCTTTTAAATCAGAACATTTCATTTTTCAAATGAAACCTTGACTATAAATCAATTTTTCTGGACATTAAATAAAAATAAATAAATAACAAGATGTTGACTGAAAAACAAAATATATACTATCATTAATCAATAAGAAAGAATCAAGTATGCATACAGTATATTTATGTGAGTGTGCGTATGTGTATGTGTGTATATCAACACACATACACATTTGCTGTTTCTCAAAAAGAATAATAAAATCATATCAATTATATGAAAGATCTATTGAAAATATTAGTTAATACAAGGTTTATGTTAGATAAGAACACTGTTTTTAAATATCTGATTTGAATTAAGAGAAACAAACAGAATTAAAGTGGATTTACAGAGAAAATGTAAATATTTACTTAAGAGTAAGATATACTAAAGTCAATGTGATTTACAGGATTATAATACTAGTAATGTTTAATTTTCAGATAAAATAAAATATAAAACACCACTGAATTACCAGATTAATCAAATTATATTTTAAATTGAGTTTGTTACAGTTTATGACAAGAAAGCTGTAAGTCCTCATGAGTCACTCTGTGCTAAGGTAACAATAATAATTCATCTGAGAAGGTTTTTAAATCAGATTTAATATTCCAAATTGGAACAATGCTTCCATCTTAAACTTAAGTATAGACAGCCTGAATGACAAGCCTTTCAATCTTCACAATAAAATAACTATATGTAAATTGCTACTTCTACATTATCCTTTAGCTTGTCAAACTATCAAAATTTGACTAGAGAAGAAGATATTCAGCATGTTTAAGAGTGCAGTGCAATGCTCTGCACATTTATCTAAAACAAAGTCCTTTAGAAATCATAAGTTATAAAAAGTCTTCAAATCTTGGCTTCTAATCCATAAGATCAGCTCACATTTATCAGTTTTAACTTCATAAGCACACAAGTGTTTATGTGTGCTTCTGATATGACTAAACACAAGTTTTAGAAATTTCTGTTCTAGTGCTTTGATTTAGCAATATTCTATTCCTCTCTGCCATTGCTGACACCAATATTGCTTGTTTTGGTTGACCTTTTAGCTGTTAGATGAAAGTGTTGTTTTGGTATTTCTTTAGTGGTGCAAAGAATTTTCAGTGGGAAAAAAAACAAAATTCACTACAAAAATAAGGGTTACAAATATGTGGCTGTTTTTAAAACATAGACTTTGCTCCTCATTTCAACCAAAAGTCTTTAGAAACTTTGTAGATCTTAACTTTTTCAGCTGTGAAGATTGCCTGTATAATGTAAAAATATATATTTGGAGATAAAATCATATTAAGTTGGAGGAAAATTAAATTATGTTCTAGCTAATTTCTAAATTCTCATCATAATAAAGGTGAAAACACATTGATAATAATAGAATCGTGAAGTTAAAAGAGGCCTTGGGAGGTATCTACCCAAATTTCCTGCGCAACTCAGAATCTGTAAGGCAAAAGGTAATTACAACATACCTGACAGATGGCCAGTCATCATTTGTTTATTTTCTCCAGCAAGGAGAATCTACTATGTTACATGGCAGTCTGTTTCACTACTGAACTCTTCGTAATTTTAGGACATTTCTTAAATTTAGTGGAAAATTCATCTCTTACAGTATCCACATATTAATTCTATTTCTGCCTTTTTGTAGCAACAAAGAACAAAGAGTTCCAACTTCTCTGTGGCAGTCTTTTAGATATCACTGCTGACATGTCTCTCATGAAACTTATTTTCTTTTATAGATTAAACATCTGCTGGTTTGTTTTTGTTTTTTTTGTTTTTTTTGCTTTGCTTTTAATGACCCTAACAGAATTTGGTTTCCATATTCCTTTTCACCCAGCTCTTTTCTCTGAACATATTCCAACATTTTATGAAATGACAACTGAACTTTGTCAGAATTATCCTTTATATCTTTTGGCTTTATAAACTCTGACTCTTCCTCCTCCTTGCAATATAAAGTCTGAACTAAGTTCTGCACCTCTCAGTAGATCTTACCAAATCTTAGCATGGAACTAAGTGTGAAGCAACCCTTTCCAATTATTTTCTTTTTTTACAACTATGAAGTCCAACATACATGGATCAAATTATGTTAGTTTCTCTGCCAAGTAAGGCAACAATAGGCAATTAGTGTTTGAATATTTGATTTAGAAAAATAGTTCAAAGGCAATTTAATTGGATCCCTAAATTGGATTGGATTTTTGAATAAAAACAATGATGTAGTCTGAATTATCATACTGAATTGGACATCACAAATGAGATTTGATACAGACAGTTTAGATACATGAGCATGTGTTTTTAATATATGAATTTATTCAAATCTATTTATACATTTAAATCAAATTGGACAAGTTTTCCAACTCAAATCAAGAATTAGAATTACTCTGATTCAACAATCTAAATCATATTGTCAATTTGAATTGTAATAGGTCAAGTAGTACTGATTTTAAATACTGTTTCATTGACTTCTTGTTCCTAATCTTACATAGCTCATACCTAAGGGAAATAATTCAAGTTTCAGAAAAAGCTGTAAATATGCTAAAAACATGTGTAATAGTTTAGTTTAAACCCAGATTTTGCTTTGGAAAATTCTGAGACAAAGAGTCCTAGAAATATATTACTAGCAGTAAGTCTGAACACCTTTTACCCAGTATATTGACTATACAAAAACACTATTTCCCCTCATAACTATTAATTTTATTTTGATTTGTTCTCAAATTCTTGAAACTACTGATTCAGTGACAAACTCAGGTGGGAGTAATTGTCCTTCACTACTTCCATCCTATATCTATTTTCTATTTAGGCTATAAATCTGCGGGATGGACAAATTACTTTAAAGTTCATTTCCAGAGTGCTTTGTTGGAGATGTCATACAAATGATTATAGTTATTTTACTGTTTCTATAAAAACTGATTTGCTTTTTCTATTGAAAAGTACCTTGAAGGAATTTTACCCAATTGGGAAACATTTTAGTTGTGCAGAAATGATCTTATCCAGACAAGAGACTATACCACATTTGCAGAATGATAGAAGACAACTACTGTAATACAACAATTTGATGTCTTGCCTAGAGATACATCTCTGTGTGTGCATGTATATGTACATGCCTGTAGGTCATTAAATTAGGACCCTAGCCTATATTGCAAAACTTTTGAGTTTTGACATATAATCTGTGATATATTGTTCTCTACATGGCTCACTTACCTTTTCAGAAACAAAATATATAGCCATGCAAACATATTAAACTTCTTGAGACTACATGCCCACAGATCCCACTCCTGACTACATCAGCAGCCATATTTGTTATTTCAATAGAATATATTTTTATAATTTTCATGATATATTGTAGTTTCACGTATGTTTTCATTTAGCTTCAATATTTCATCATTATTAAGACAATAAAGGTTAATACTACCTTATTTGTTAAATTTATTTGTTGCCTATCTCACTATAGTGTTACTCTAGGCAGTTTTATATTTATATCTGTGCAAATGAATTTATATATATATATATATATCTATTTACAGTATATTTGTATTTGTATATGTGCATATAGATAACAGGCACAGATTTATTTCATTATCTTATTTTTTAACTCTTATAATTCTTCTGCATATTCTTTGTTTGCTTGTTTCTATAATTTTTTCAAATTATTTTTAATACTCTGTATGCATATGAATTAATTGATAGAATGATTTCCATCCACATGATCACAAAAGAATTTTACTCTTGGGACAGTCTTGTCAAAATAGCTTAATTGAGGTCATAAAAAAGAGAATTAGGATGTAGATGCCTTTTGACTGAAAGAAATGTTTAGTATTTCATACTGAGACTTGGCTTGGA
Source organism: Vipera ursinii (assembly GCF_947247035.1). Classification (NCBI taxonomy): domain Eukaryota; kingdom Metazoa; phylum Chordata; class Lepidosauria; order Squamata; family Viperidae; genus Vipera; species Vipera ursinii. The sequence continues at coordinate 32,798,892 of NC_139518.1, forward strand.
TGTAGTTTGATTTGAGTTATCATTGCATAAATCATTTCTAGAGAATCTTTGTCTCCAAACACATAGAGCAAACACAAATTAAAGCTCCACAGCTGTCACATCTGTCATGTTGGTTTTTAAATGAATTTGCCAAAAAAGCAATTTGTTGAAAAGTTTTTTTTTCATAGACACTCTAATGAGCTGATGTTATGGAGTTTGGCAGCTTTACTATATTAACATTTGAGTAGCCCAAAAGCTGATAGCTGCTTATGATGGGCGAGGCAATCAGGATATAACCAAAAGATACAAAAGACTTTTGTTATATTCCATTTCTGAAAAGTCTTTTCATATCCAGTGCTAAAGGCAATTGCCCTTATCAGAGACCTTTGGCACAGGAGGATGGATTCTACTTCTGTACAATGGCTCCTTAAGCAAAGCAGATGGGGTTTTATTAGAAGGGTAATACCTTTCAATAGTAAGATATGGGCCAAGGAAAGAGTAGCCCATATTGACCGAATGCCTGAGCAACATACTGTATAGGGGGAGGGCAGACACCTGAGCTCAGGCTGATCTATTTTAATACCAGGTCTGTTGTGAATAAAGCTCCCCTCATCCATGATTTCATTGAGGAGGAAGACGCAGACCTGGCGTGCATCACGGAAACTTGGTTGGGCCCAGAGGGAGGGGTCCCTCTGATTGATTTATGACTTCCAGGTTTCCGTGTGCTGCATCAACCTCGGGCTCAGGGTAGGGGAGGTGGCGTGGCGGTCGTTATCAGAGAGACCCTCCATCCATGGGAGGCCACTGCCCCTCAGATAGACGGATGTGAATCCCTCCTCTTAAGGTGGGGTTCTGGTGGTCAGTTGGGCCTACTGATGATATACCTCTCTCCAAGCTGCGTAGCAACGGCTCTACCCAGGCTATTTGATGCCCTCTCAGGATTGGCAGTTGAATTTCCAAGACTTATGGTTCTGGGAGACTTTAATCTGCCTTCCCTGGGCAGTGCATCGGAGGTGGCCCGAGAGTTCATGGCTTCCATGACGGCCATGGACCTGACCCAAATTATTCAGGACCCAACTTACGAGAGGGGAAACACGCCTGATCTTATTTTTATTTCTGGGCAGTGGCTTAATGGTCTGGGTGGGGTTACTCCAACATCTCAACCCCTTTCATGGACAGACCATTATCTCCTGCAGTTGGGCCTCTGTTACATCACCCCCCGCTATCAGGAGGCGGAACCGACCAGATGGTTCCACCCCAGGCACCTGATGGACCCAGATAAGTTCCAGATGGCACTTGGATTGATTCCTACCTCCCTCTCCCACAGCCCGCTTGAGTCCTTAGTTAATGCCTGGCAACAGGCTGCTTCGGAGGCTCTCGACCGCGTTGTGCCTTTGCGTCCTCTGACCCGGCGCAGGTCCCGACTCACTCCTTGGTTCTCCAAGGACCTGCGGGAGATGAAGCGCCGGAGAAGGGGCCTAGAGAGCATTTGGAGAACCAGTCGGTCCGAGTCTGACCGAACACAGTTAAGATCCTTTTCTAGATCTTATCTTGTGGCAATGGAGGTGGCAAAGCACACTTACTTCACCACCCTCATTGCCCGGCCGCCCTGTTTAGAGTGGTCTGCTCCCTTTTAAATCAAGGGACAGGAGAGGACCCCTTAGGAGGACGGGCCAAGGAATTTAGTAAATATCTAGTGGACAAAATTGCTCAGATTTGGGCTGGTCTGGACTCTGACTGGGCAGTATCCGATGAGAGGAAAACGATGAGTTTGGCCGAGAACATTTGGGAAGAGTTTGATCCTGTGACTCCAGATGAAGTGGACAGGATCATGGGGAAATTAAGTGCCGCCACGTGTTTGTTGGACCCGTGTCCCTCCTGGCTGGTCTATGTGTCTCGGGAGGTTACACGAGGCTGGCTCTTAGCAGTTATCAATGCCTCACTGAGTGAAGGGTACTTCCCTACCGCCTTGAAAGAGGCGGTGGTAAGGCCCCTCCTTAAGAAGCCTGCATTGGATCCAGCTATTTTAAACAACTTCCGTCCTGTCTCCAACCTTCGCTTTCTTGCGAAGGTCATTGAGAGTGTGGTGGCATGGCAGCTCCCATTAGTCCTGGAGGAAACTGAGTATCTGGATCTGTACCAATCAGGTTTCAGGCCCGGGTACAGCACAGAGATGGCATTGGTCGCACTGGTGAATGATCTTTGGCGGGCCCGAGATAGGGGTTATTCCTCTGTCCTGGTCCTATTAGATCTCTCAGTGGCTTTTGATACCATCGACCATGGTATTTTGCTGTGTCGTCTTGAGGGGTTGGGAGTGGGAGGCACCATTCTGTGGTGGTTCTCCTCCTACCTCTCGGGCCATTCGCAGACGGTGTTGGCAGGTGACGGTGTTAGTTGTGAGGTGCCTCAGGGGTCGGTGCTCTCACCCCTCCTGTTCAACATCTATATGAAGCCACTGGGAGAGATCATCCGTGGCTTCGGGGTGAAGTATCATCAATATGCTGATGATACCCAACTTTTCATCTCCACCCCGAACCAACCCAGTGATGCCCTCGATGTGATGTCCCGTTGCCTGGAAGCGGTACAGATTTGGATGGGAAAGAAGAGGCTCCGGCTCAACCCGGCCAAGACTGAGTGGCTTTACGTACCGACATCTCGTTTAGTGCAAGAGGTTCCATCTTTGACTATAGGAGGAGAGATGTTACCTCCAGTTGATAGAGCACACAATTTGGGCGTCCTCCTGGATTCACGACTCAGTTTTGAAGATCATATCGGAGTGTGGCTAGTGGGGCATTTGCCCAGATTCGCCTGGTATACCAGTTGTGCCCCTTCCTGGGCCGAGATGCCCTACGTACAGTCAGCCATGCACTTGTTACCTCCCGTATAGACTACTGCAATGCTCTCTACATGGGGCTGCCCTTGAAGACCACCCGGAGGCTTCAGCTGGTGCAGAATGCGGCTGCAAGGGTAGTGATGGGAGCACCCCAATACTCCCATATTACACCCCTCCTGCATGAGCTGCATTGGTTACCGGTTGCCCTCTGGGTGAGATTTAAGGTGCTGGTACTTACCTTTAAAGCCCTACATGGCTTAGGCCCGGGATACTTGCAGGACCATCTGCTGCTGGGAACGAATTCCCATCGCCCAGTTCGCTCACACAGAGAAGGCCTCCTCAGGGTACCGTCGGCTAGAGAATGTTGGCTGGCGACCCCCAGGGGAAGGGCCTTCTCTGTAGGAGCGCCAGCTCTGTGGAACCAGCTCCCCCCTGAGCTTCGGATGGCCCAAGATCTCCAGTCCTTTTGCCACGGCCTCAAAACACTCCTTTTCCACCTGGCGGACGTGGACTGATGGGTTTTTAATTATGTTTACAATTTATTTTAATTTAATTTTTTAATTTTAATTTATTGTACAGAGGCCTTTAATTTTAATTTTATCTTAATTTCTGTATTTATTGTATGTTATTGTTGTTAGCTGCCCTGAGTCCTTCGGGAGATAGGGCAGGAAATAAGTCCCATTAATAAATAAATAAATAAATATAACTGGGAGGATGAAGGGAATTTTCCATTCCTAAGAGTAACTTGCTTCTCAAGAAACAGCAGATCTATGTCAAGTAGTGTTGTTGCCTTTAGACTGTTGTTGTTAGATTGAGGCCACTTACAAGAAGTGAGGGTGTTTTCATCATACTGTAAGCATTTCTACAACATTTGTCATTAAGAAAAAATTAGTCAGATCATCTTCTAGAATTTCAGCAATTGTACACATGGTTAGATGTTGGAATGCTTTAACCATTGCCAGCCAGTATTAATAATTCCAACTTGATGGACCAATATTCTACTTCAACAGAAAGTAATCTTTGTTAATTGTTCTGCCTTGATCTCTATAGAGATCTATAAAGTGCCTGTTTCTAGTGTTGCTGTTATTTCTAGCATTTACCCTGCTTGGTTTCAAAGCATATGCAACAAGGAGTTTTATTTCTCAGCCAACTACTCACAAAATTAAATGATGTTTAGGGCTGAGAGGGACTTTTAGATTACCCAGCTGACTAAGGGAGGGTGGGGGAGGAATCAGAGCCTGCTTCAAGTCCATACTCCCAAAGTACCAGTTTCCAATACAAAGTTTAAAAAGAACAGCAGAATAGTAGATTGCAGGGATATTGAATATGCTGTGAAAAACAACAGTCTTGCTAAATCAAAAAATTAACCTGTTAGGGTTCTTTTGACAAGAACAGATAAGAATGACATTATTAGGTCCTGAAAATGTGTTAGCCATTATGAACGTTTGTTATTGATACTTTATATGAACGTCTGGAATACAGAATATAGTTTTATATTCTCTTCCATATTAATATTGTTCTAAAAGTGATACCAACCTTAACTAGGCAATTGTAAAAAATGTTGATGTTTCAGATATGTGTATGTATATAACTGTTTGATGTGGTACCATTCAAAACATGAAGATGTTTGAAATACTAAATATACATTTAAAACTTATCACCTGTGATAAGGGTATAACTTTCATCCAGATAACATTTAAGCCTGGGGAACCATTTTAGGCATGCTTATGAACATATGGAAACATATTTTTTTCATCTAAATAGCAAATTTTGTTAAATCATAGCTTGAGTAGCCTCACAGACACAACCTTATTCACCTGCTGAGGTCCTTATCCCACTTGGCTTTGAAAATAGTATTTTTTTAAAAAAATGGAAAGTGCCATAGTATAGACCAGTGGTTCTCAAATTGTGATCTGGAGACTGCCCAAGGGTAGGTCTGCAAAGTGAACTTTTTTTAAAAATTTATGAGTTTAATGTTTGAGAAACACTGTCATAGAGCAAAATTCTAACTTAAACATATTTTTTACCTCCAAGTATATTTTTCTATGTCCTCGGAACTGCCTATAAGCTTTGATTGAAAATAAAAATGATGGGCAATTACATTCATGTGTTTATTTGGAAAGAACAGGCTGCTCATAAAAATTGCAGGCACCTGTGTTGCCTTCTTCTCGTCTTGTTTGAGCTTTCACCCCAGCATCAGCATGGCAATGTTGCCAATAAAGCTGTAAGCTTGAAACTGGTGGGGGATGACCATATGTGTTTTGGAAGCACCAACAAATAGAGCAGAGCAGACCAATAAAACATGGTGTTTTTCCTTCAAAGAAAGTTAATGGTTCAGAGGAAAAGTTGTATAGAGGCACAGCAAGGAAAAGTGTAAGTAGAAAAAGCACAATGTGGAAAGTTGCAAGTATCCTCATTGCTGGCCAGTAACAGACAGGAAAAAAAGAAAAAAATCCAGAGAGATTTAAGGCTGAATAGTGCTTGGAAGAAGAAAACTTTGTGAGGGAATAATAATACTATACAGTTTTGCATTGTAATAGCAATAGTTATAGAATAACTATTGGGTTATAGAATAGAGACAATAGAAAACATTATTATATATGTTATATACAGTATATATTATAATATATTATATAATTAACATATGTTATCAATTATATATTGGGGATAAATCAATAAGACACAATTTATTAAAGCCTTTAATACAACCATTAGAACAACAACTAAAGTATGAATCCTTTTTTAGCCTGAGGATATCAGTAGAAAACAACCCTTTCCTCGCAGTTCAAATACATAACTGGGGAAAATAGGAGGAAGAAGCATTATATACTTTTTCTGCTTTGAATTATAAAAATAAAGGTGGAATAAAAATAAATAATAAAAATAAACCACTACTAATCTTCAGTCTATCTTTTAAGACCTTATAAAATTGAATTATTGGTTCATTGCACCATCATTTAAAGAAACTAGAATCATAGGTGTCTGGGGCTGTTAAAACATCTGGGTCATACTGTTTATCTGAGCATTTAAGTTATAAATATTATCAATTATAGATTGGAGATTAATCAAGACACAATTTATCAGTCTTTAACAAATTATAAGAAAAACAACTGGTTTAAAGTATGAATCCTTTTTTTAGCCCAAGGATATCAATAGAAATTTTCCTCACCTGATTCAAACATGAGTTATACCACAATATCAATTTCTCATGGGATTCAAGATAAAAATATAACTACTTATATATCAGTAGCCTAAATTAGCAAGTATAATGTTTTCACTCATTTTTTAATTGGGTTCTCTTTATCTAATTTTAGGATATGTACAGAGAACATATCATATTTTACAAATACTGAAAATTCAAAAAAGTTCATAAACTTTTATAAGTTCATAAACATAAGCACCACTTTAATTTAATTAAATTTAATGGGTTAAAATACGTAACTTTAGCCACAGGATGAATATACAAAATTGAAAACTAAGAGAGACCCATATCTACTTAAAACACAATTCATAAATTCAGTCTGCATTATACCAAAGCCTTTTCAGAATTAAGCAGATTCCAGCATATCTGCAACTAAATCCATGATGTCAGTTACCAAACAAATACTATGGGATAATTGTCTATTTTTAATAAATCCAAATTGAGATGCCAGTATTATATATCAGCAGTGCCCAACCTTTCTTGGTCCCTGGACTGGCAGCAGCAGAGTGGCAGTAGCAATGGCGGGAGGAGGGGATGGTTTCATGAGTGTAACTTAGCTCCCGCGCATGTGCAAACAAAGCATGTGCAAACAAAGCTTGTGCACTCACCTGCACAAATACCATATTATATTATGGTATTAACTTCTGTATTATCAGTTAAAGATTGCTATCTTTAGCGACTGTTTGAAGATACAACAGTGCTGAAACAGCAACTTTACAACTGGTCCTCACATTTGCAACTGTTGCAGCATCCTCATGGTCATGTGATTGCCTTTGCCACAGGTGATATTTATGACTGTGACAGTGTCCAATGACTATGTGATCACCAGTCACTTTACAACTGGCTTCCAACAATGGTCAATGAAGAAGCTAGCAGTAAAATTGCAAACTGCAGTCATATTGATCTGCAATTAATGATCAAACAGGGGAGTAACACAAGTCCATTGTGATCACACTTAGTGACACAGTTGCTGGTTCCAATTATAGTCACTAAGCAAGAATTATCTATAATGTTAATATTTTACATTAAAGAAAGATACTAGTCTATAGTTTCCACAACTTGTCAGATATTTCTCAGGCTTGAATATTATTGTAATGTAATCATCTTAGAATGATGGAGGAAATATAGAGAGATTAAATGACTGTTTACAGGAAGTCCTTGACTTACGACCACAATTGAGCCCAAAATTTCTGTTGCTGAGCAAGACAGTTGTTACTTTTGCCCCATTTTACTACCTTTCTTGCCACTATTACATGAATCACTACAGGTGTTAAATTAGCAACAAGGTTGTTAAGTGAATCTGGGTTCCCTATTGACTGCTTGTCAGAAGGTGCTGAATGGAATCACATGATCCCAGGATACTGCAACTGTCATAACTATGAACCAGTTGTGAAACATGAATTTTGATCATGTGATCTTGGAGATATTGCAACAATTGTAAGTGTGAAAAACTGTCATAATTCACTTTTTTGAGTGGCACTGTAACTTTGAACTGTCACTAAACGAACTGTTGTACAACAATACAGGTGCCAATAGTTTGACTGAAGTTCTATAATCATTCAACTGAAAATCAATAGTCTGGGGACTATTGGGAAAATTTCATTGATTGCAATGTCTCTCTGTCTCCTGTGATGTCAATGGTTATACCAGCATAGCTTTATGTTTATAAAAATCTCTCCCATTTCAGAGAATTACTGTCGTAAAAATGAATATATTACCTAAAATCCTATTCCTCTTCCAAAATATTCCTATACAACTTGATCAAAAATTTTTTGGAAACCTGAACAAATTGACATTAAATTTTATAAGGCAAGGGAAAAAACAGGGTTAAAATGAAACATCTGCAGGATGTTAAAGAAAATGGGGGTTTTGGACTACCAGACTGGGAAACATATTATCATGCAGCGGCATTAACCTGGATTAGAGAATGGATAATTTTAAAGAATAAAAGATTATTAACTCTAGAAGGCCATGATCTGCAATTAGGCTGGCACACATTCCTATGGAATGAGAAGCAAGGGCTATATCAACATTTTCAAAACCATCGGATTAGACAAGTGCTACTTAAAATTTGGAATAAAATCAGAAAACAAAATTACATTAAAGTACCAGTCTGGTTGTCCACCCTTGAAGCGACAGTTTACCCAAATTTGTTTAATTTGGAAAACAGTACTACATACAAGGATATCATGAATGAAGTGGGAGAATTGAAATCTAGACAGGAACTAGAACAACAAGGGATAAAATTGGAATGGTGGGACCTACAGATACAAACATGATATGGGAAAGATAAGAAAGAGTGGGGGATAAATATTCAAGAAACTGCATTGGATAAAATTTTATTGGGGCCAGATGAGAAACAAACAAGGAAACTGTATACTTTGCTATTGGGGTATAAAATGTTTGAGGAACAAGTTAAAGAACCAATGCTGATATGGGCTAAAAATTTGGGACATGGCATAGATTTTGATATTTGGCAAACTCTTTGGGAAAGAAATAAAAAGATAATGCTGGCCTCAGCTTATAAAGAAAATTTATATAAAATGTTTTACCGGTGGCATCTCCCCCTAGCACGATTAGCCAAAATGTACAAGACAATATCCCCTAGCTGTTGGAAGTGTACCGAAGAATTAGGCACTTATTTTCATGTTTGGTGGTCCTGTAATAAGATGCAAAAGTATTGGAAAAGGATTCGGATATGGTTAGAAGAAATATCAGGATGGAGTGTAGATTATAGACCAGAATGTTTCCTACTAGGCATAACAACAGAGAAGCATACCAAAGAAGAGTTATATATAAGGATACACATCATCACAGCAGCAAGAATGACGTCCGCCCAGAAATGGAAAAACAGTGAAATACAGGACAAGAGTGAAGTGATAAATAAAATTTGGGCGTGCACAGAAATGGACAAGTTAACTTTGGAAATTAAAAATAAAGATCAGTCAGAATACTACAAAATTTGGAATAGGTTTTACTCATGGTGGGAACAGAAAGGAAGGTCACAACAGAAACACACAGGATGCTGATTTCACGTATTACTAGAATAAGGTGGTTGATAAGATTGAATATTCTATAACTGTATATAAATGATATGTACATAAAGTGTATATATGTATATAAAACACAAAAATGATGTAAGACAAGGAGGATTGTCAGACCGTTAACACCTTGTCCAAAGTTTTAAATAATAAAATTTGCAATAAAATTTAAAAAAAATATCTCTCCCATTTCATATGTTCTAGGAAATTAATAATTCACTATTCTGCTATAGAAATCTCTAACTGATATAAAGTAGCTTAAAAATAATAAAACTGAGCCTTGGTGGAGCAGTGGGCTGATGCCTCCTTAAGTAACACCAGCTGCCTGCAATTAGTGCAGGTTCGAGTCCCACCAGGCTCAAGGTTGACTCAGCCTTCCATCCTTCCCAGGTAGGTAAAATGAGGACCCAGATTGTTGGGGGCAATTAAGCTGACTTTGTAATAATGCCGCTTGGGGTGTGTGTGTGAAAGCCCTAACAAGCAGGCATATACATAGAATGAAGGCTACTGCTAAGCTTGTAAGCCGCCCTGAGTCTTTGGAGAAGGGCGGGATATAAATGGAATTAAAATAAAAATAAATAAATAAAAAATAATAGATTCTGCTTTGTTAGGTAATTGTGCGTGATTAATCTGAACTCCAGATATAAAGTTTCGCTGTTGTTTCAAATGATAAACTTTTCAGCTTTCCCTCCAATTCCCAATATTTCTGGCTAATACATTTCAAATGGTTCTGAATGTGAAGTTCCCAATTTTAACGTTGCTGTTGTATGAGTCGTCTGTGGGGTTTCTGGCATATAACAAAAGTGAGTCTTTAACCATCTGTTCCAACAGTATAAAAATTAGAGTCCCTAAGTCTCTTTTTTTGCTGATGCAAAAGCAATAATGGATTCCCTAATGAATGCTTTAAATGTGTCCCAGAGTGTTACAGTATTAGTTGAACCCTGATTAATTTCAGACAAGTAACAAGTTTCTCTGTTAATATATTAAAAGGAAAAAAAAGAAAAAGAAAGAAATAAGAAAAATGAGGAGTGTCTCTAAGGAGACAGACATTCAAGTACCATCTGGAATTAGCTGATTTATAGTTATTAATTTTCAAAGTTAGAATCATAGGAGTATGATCTGAAATTGCAATAGGGCCTATTGAAGAGTCCATAACTTCATCCACCAAAATAGAGAAGTTATAGAATAATCTAATCCATAGCAATGTTAATATCCTAAAAATACTTTTTAGAAGCAAAATAATGTTTATATTTTGGATGCTATCACTGGGTATAGAAAGTGGAATCAGAGCTGGACTTTTCAGATGTTTAGGTTAGGGTGATAAGATTCTGTTGATATATTTCCCATCCCACTGATAGGCAGTTTCCTTGACTGTCCAGAAAGAGCTGAATTCCAATTTAGTTTTGATATGTGTGGTTTGGTGCAAATCTGATTGTTTTTTATTGCCCACTTTGTAGAACAGATTTGTGTTCTAGTCGATTTATGTTCAGGCTTTTAATAAAAACATCTAGACATAAAATAGCTGGTCCATTAAGGGGAAGAGTTCAGGAATACCTACTTTTGAAAATATATGAGGTGGACAGCACTCTTTACTGTTTCTTTTCACAACAAAATTGCCACACACATCTGCAAAAGTTGCTTTTGCTTTGTAATTTTTCCTGGAAATGCGCTATGTACAATGAACACTGACTGGATATGTGCAATAATCATGGAATATGGATTTACATAATGTGACTCTTCTGTGCTATGGAAAAAGTGAAAATTGAAAATACAAACAGGAAAGGGGTTTAAGCTCTTAGGGACTTCTTAAGTAAAGAACTTTTCACTTTTTCTTTTTACACTTCTCACATATTTGGTAGGTATTGTTATTTATTTATTTATAAAATTTCTGTAAAGTCTACCTATGTGATTCTGGGTGGTTTACAAATAAAACCATAGTAAACCCATCATTAAAACTGAAATTAAAATGGAATTAAAACAAAGTTTTCAAAAATGTTTATAAGTTTTACTTTAATTGTTCTGGGACTCAGGATCAAAACAGAAATATATCATAAAAATGAATAAATATATCCTTTTGATATTTCACCAGCATTTGAATGAAAATGAATCCATGACTATGTGTTAATATTTATGTATTCATTTTAAAATTCACGTAACTACATGTCACCTTTTTTCTTGTATACAAGATGTTTCCCCAATTTATATTTCACTAAGCCAATTTACTTGATTACTGCATTGAAAAAAGTTATTTCCTGGTATTGCTAATATGATATGCTTACTCTATATTTTGCAATTAAAACAGAGTTCCTTAAAAAAATCTGCAGAAAGAGAATAATCTCAACATTTTTTTCCTCAAAGCAAAACTCAAATTGTCCAATTTGCATGTTGCAAAGCAAAGGGCAATGGGTTTCAGAACTAAGAATGCAACCTTAAACTCACTGATTATATATCAGTACTCTAAATGTTTATACCAGTGACTCAAACAAACAAACAAACAAAACTCTATTTTTATCACAGAGGGACTTAATTATACTGATAGTAAATTAACAAGACATATGCATTCTGCTAATTTCTTGATTTCAAGGTCACAAAGAAGTAGGTACGTTTCTCCAAATTGTGTAATTTATCTGTAACAGCCTCATTCATATTTTTAGTAGTTACAACTTTGAATGCCACATAGCATCTGTCATGGTTATCAGAGCTTGGGTGAAAGCACCTACTTTTAAAATTTTCCAGAAGCTAGGCAGACTTCAGCTTGAAAGATAGCAACAGAAAACATAAGGAAACTATCACAGTATAAGTAGATTCATAATAGATCAGACCACATCTATCTAAACAGATTGCTGTTTCCTACAGCGCCTTTCCCTGTAATCATAGTTATCTTTTCTGAGATTTGTGTAAGATTTTTTAAAGCTTCCCATCTTGATGCCACTATTACGTCATGACTATAGCCTTTGGATAAAAGGCAGCTTGAGAATTATTTATACAATTTTAAAAGCTAAGGTTTGATTCTAAATGATAGTATGTAGCTTAATTCTTTTATCAGTTTTGTCTTCATGCTACCTTTGCACAGTGATTTCATTTGTGCAGTCATTAATTTCCTTGACATCTTGAAGCATGCCTTTTTTCTTGGCAGTGCTATTATGCCAATGGAACTCTTGACAAAGACTTTGAAAAAAGTATTTCTTTGCAATAAAAAAAGAGAAAAGAAAGAGAAAGAAAGAAACCAAAATTATTCTTGAATTGCTTCCAAGTGGAAGCTGCAACTAATTTATTAGTAAATTGAAATGCAAGTAAGGAAAGCCTAGCATGTTGAAGATCTTTGGATTAGGAGTAGTTATTTCATGCTAGCTTTTCCTGCTTAAAATGCTCTGTTGTGGATTGTTTCTTGATCTAAAATAAACATGATTATGGAATTCCAAATATGATGTTCTTTCTTTTTTTAAAAAAATCACTTTTAAAGTAGCCATTTATGACTGGAGTCGTGTGAGAGTTTTATAAGAAAACTTGCATTTTTCTGAGAAAACAGTTTCTGAAGAAGCTGAAATCATCCCTTCCTTTGCCCTGTGGGGCTGAATACTAAAGGAAAATTGTGTGTTTCCTTCTTGCCCTCATCTAAATGTAGCGCAAGGCCTCTGGAGGCCCAAGAACTCACAATAGCTGTTACTAAGCTGTTGTTAGACTGACAGCAAAAAGCTTTGGGAAGATGGAGCAATGTATGTAGGTAGACATGGGAAAATACAAGGCTGAAAAGACTAAATAAAATGGGCCCGAGTACTGATTTGATTGTGCTTCACATTCACGCTTACCGATAAGCTTTTCTTTTAAGATTATAAGCCAGTGTAAATAATCACTTGACCTAGGCTTCAGCTTAAAGTCTGGTTGATTTCAGTACGATAACTAAATTTGTTTTGTTTTTTTAAATCACACCCTTTAAAGCATGTCTGATCAAAGTCAGATCCCTACATAGGGCACCCGATGCTTATTTATCTATAAATGCATCCACTGAAAGCAACACAATTTGCTGCAAAGGAAATGTAGACACAAACATTTTTCCAACCTCCAGATGTGTTAGACTACCACACTCTTGGATATACTAATTAGACAGTATGAGAATGTTAATTCAGCGTATCTGGAGGGCTTCAGTGTGAAATGTTAACTAGACCACGTTCTTTGTTGGTTAAATAAACAACCTTCCTATAATATAAAACTAGTTATGATTAATATACAAAGAAGGCTAGAAGATATAGGGATGGTATGGAAAAGCACACTTTCTAGGTCCCACTAGATGACAACATTTGAGGGAAGGAACTTGGAATATGCCCACTCTATCTATCAAGAAGAATGGGGAGATAACCTTAGTTACCCTGAAATTAACCCAACTTGGTGCTACATAGTAGCTTAATGGTAATAATCAGCATACTGAATTGCAATTAGAAAATAACTGGGAATTAGTGCACCTTGCACAGCAACACATTGCAACATGGGCAAACCAAAAGGTGCCCAATACGATGTGAGCAAACTAACCGATCTCTCAACAATATTCCTTTACCAGCTGAGTTATCCAAGAGGGTCACATTCAAATATGGCTTCCTGAAAAATGGACACACTACCCTTCTTCAAAGATGTATCAACCATCACTTGGACCTGACTAAATACCCTTTCCCAGTAAGACTTGACCAGCTAGGAGAGACATGTATCCAAAACATAGTCACAAGGATCCTATCTACTTATTCAAAATCAATCTGTTCATACGTAAGCCTAGATATACGTCATTGACTTCTTAGGGTATGCTCAGTTATTGTCTAGCTATTCAAGTAAACTTAAACAATAGTGTCTGACAGATGCTGACCATATTCTTCATGGTGAACCTGAAAGGTTTCCCTTGGCTTCTCCTTACCCAGAAGGAATCTGGTCACCTGAAACAGGACTGTTGGCCGGGTATTTGTAGATATGATAAGAACAGAGAAGTAATGAATATTAGCCATTCTCACAGACAGAAATACATACATACATATACATATTCATTCATACATATACACACACACACACACACACAGAGAGAGAGAGAGAGAGAGAGAGAGAGAGAGGGAGGGAGGGAGAGAGAGAGAGAGAGAGAGAGTATACACACACACACACACACACACACATATTCTGCTTTATGTTTCTTACAAAAATAAAAAACCAAAAAAGGTAGGAAAAAGAAACTTGGAAGGGGAGACAGGAAAAAGAGAAAAACAGAACTGAACATTTGTCAGAACAGAAAAGCAGATGGTTTATCAAATAAACAAACACACCAATAATAAAAAATTCCACTAAGCTGTAGTTTATTTAACTAAGAATTATTGAAGAAAACATTCACAGTGGGCTTGGTTGCATAAGAAACCCTAAGTCACAAATCAAGAGTTATTAGCATACATATCTTGGAGATGCTTAAGGGAAGAAGTAATAAATGTGCGTCCTGGAATCATATTTCAAATTTTGCTACTTACATACTTACAGAGTGGCACTGTGGCCTAGATGTGAAGATGCTCATCTCCCATGTGGAAGGTTGAGAGTTCCATCCTAGGCAGTGACAGATGTTTCTCTATCAAGGCACAAAGAGAAAATATCCATGCAGGTGTCAGGAAGGGCATCCAGTCAGTAAATGCTTAGGTTCATTCATTCATCCCAACCTAACTCTGAAGCAGGGGATTATAAGGGCCTAAAAAGGAGGAAAAAAAACAACCCATTCTTCATGACACTAGTAGAAAAGGGTGGAAACTTCATTGTGACTTTAGGTCCCTAGATATCACTGAGCTGTAGATAACTGGTTACAAAAGTTGGATCAACATAACATGTTAAGCGAAACTGAACAGATGACAAGGCTGAGTGTGATTGCAAATTAAACAATAAGAAATGAGTTTGCTATAAGTATATTATTGTAGATGGTCACACAGTAAGCCAGATGTTTGGCATTTTTAATCACCTATTGAATCCTTCCCAAGGACTTGGGATTGGGAGACATTGTGTTTGATGCTGTTCAAAGTATCATCACAGGATGTAGGTTGTTCCAAATAAAGCTGTTTTTTGCAATAAACTGATGGTGATTTGTCCATTCTTATGGTGTTCAAGCAATGCTTCTGATGTTTTGGGATTGCACCAGAGACACCCATTACTACTACCATCTTTGTTTTCTTTGCCAAAGTCATTTTACTTCTATTTGCAAATCTTGATATTTTATGATTTTTTTCAGTTCTTTCTCTTCTATTCTGCTGTCTCCAGCACTACAACATCCACTGTCCAGACTGTTTTGTCTTTCTTATCAACAACTGTTACCTTTGGGGTGTTATGTGGGAGATGCTTTTCTGTTTGAATTCTAAAGTCCCGGAGCACTTTAGTTTCTTCATTTTCTATTAACTTTGTCTATTTTGTGGTTTTGCCAGTTCTTGCATGTAGGCAAATGGTATTTCTTGTATTTCAGTACACCATTATTGCTATTTTTTCACACCGTTGTTTGTATTTAGCCTGTGCAATCTTTTTGCAGCAGCTAACCAGGTGGTCAACTGTTTCTTCAGTGTCTTTGCAGAGGCAGCATTTGCTTTTTATTGCTTTCTTCTCAATTCTTGCTTTGTATGCATTTGTTCTGTCTAATTTCCTGCTTTTAGCCATTGCCAGGTCTTGTTGTTACCTGCTTTGCATGCTGTTTTAAGGACTGGCTTTGTAACAGTTTGACTTGCTATGTTTGTTTTCTATTCTTCATTTAGTATTTTTTATGGGCCAGTTTGGTCTCTCCAATACTCAGTAAGTTTCACGGTATACTAGCATCAGTGCATGTTGTTCATTGCCCTTCAGATATTCTTCCAAGCCTTTTTTTCATCAACTGTCTGGTATACTTGCAACATTCCACACCCACCTATTTTATTATCATTTCTTCATTTTAACCAGCTTATGCTACTTCTTTTCAAGCTGGGTAAATTGAACTCTGACCAATTTCTTCCAAAAATATAACTTAAATATAAAACTACAAATAAAACAAGAAAGCAAAAATAAAAATAACTCCTGCCCCCAAGTATAGAATTCCCTACCACATCAAGACAAATATAAACTAATATCAGATATAACTCTAGTTGAAAAGAAGAAAGCGTGTCTAATTGATAGTGTGGCAATAGCAAGGAAGAGTAGAACAGAAGACAAAGAATCAGAGAAAATCACAAAGTATCAAGTTCTGAAAATTGATATTGAAAGATTATGGCATAAACCAGACACAGTGGTCCCAGGGGATATTGACACACTGGGAGCCATACCATAAAATCTTGGATGGCATTTAGAAAATCTGCACATTAAAAACATTTTCATCTGTCAATTGCACAAGGCCACACTGCTTGGATTTGCACATATACTACATTGATACATTACAACATCAAGTTCTTGAGAATAACTCGAACATATGAAGGCCAATTCTAGCTAAAAAACTGCCAGTTGTTCACATTTTTGTGGGCAAATAATAGTAATAATAATATCAAACTTCCACATATGTCTATACCAGGCCCTTGAGAAGGACTCAATTGGTGGATAAAAATGCCAAATCCAGTTTGAACATCTATCTGACTGTGCAATGTTGATAAGAAAGAAAAAAGTTGGGATAGTGGATGTTTCAGTACCTGGAGTCAGCAAAATAGAAATAACTGAAGAAAATCACACAATTTTATTTATTTATTTATTAAATTTCTATGCTGCCCATCTCACTGATACAGTGACTCTGGGCACCTTACAATATAATAAAAGTTAAAAATTGGTAAAACAATTTAAAATTAGAAAACATCATCCTGATTTTTTAACCTTTAATTTTTCTATTTAATTTTTCTGATTTTAAATAGATTTAGCAGTTTTTAACTTTTATTTATTAAATTTCTATGCTGTCCATCTCAAATTTCCTAATTTCTAGTTTAAGCACTTCACTATCTGCTTATGCATTTAATGTTTTATAACTTTACATAAATACCTTGTATAAAGGGGCTCAGAATATTCAATAAGGTGCAAGTCTGTACAAATTTATCTGGGAATAATTCTCACATAACAATTGGAATAAATTCTGAGCTGTATTGTACTGCACATGGAGAAAATCAGGTTTATTTCAACAAGCACTTTTAGAAGTAGTATTAACTAGTTTTTAACTTTTCACCTCTGCACACATACCTATCATAAATATACAGAGCTTTTTCTATTAAAATTACAGATTCAATTTAGCAATTTTAATCTTGGCAGGCTGTGAATTACAGGGCTTTTCTCTTACACATCAAATCAAAGAAGCCATGGAAGTATTTATCAATGCCTCACACGGCATCTGCTGGGACTCCCTGTATAAATGGGGCATAGCTTCCTCCCCTCAGTGTGACTGTGGGGCCCCATGTCAAAATGTAGATCTCATTGTGACTGCCTGTAAGCTGAGGGCATATACTGGTCCAATATTTGATTTTTTTAAAATATAAACAATGCTGTGCTTCAACGGTTAGATGGCCGGGACATTAGAATTGTACATAGATATTTTTAACATTTATATTTCATTGTGTTCTAATGTAGGTTAAATGTTAAGATATATTGCTAGTTCATGTATGATATACCACACATTAAATAAATAATTTTCTCTGTGCACACTGATACTAAAATAAGGCACAAAAATCTTTATTCATGTACCTTGGATACTATCCCATGATATTTGAGCACCACATGAACACCACTGACCAGCCATAAAAACAACAACAAAACAAATAAAAAATAACTGATCAGTTTCTCCAGTGAGCATTTTCAGACATTCAGCTTTGTGGATAATCCATTTGCAGGACCATATTTAAAATAATCAACAATCAACACTTCCGCAAACCTAATAACTAAGGTGCATTTCCTTCCAGGCAGAGGCTGCTAATATTTGGGGTGTTGTCCATTTAAAAAGGAAAGTCATGTTACAGCAAAACCTCCTACCCACAGAGCAGAGAAAATAATGATTTCATTTGCATGTCACAAAAAAAGCAAGTGCCCAAAATGTTCGTTGATCAAACACAGTGTTCCAAAACTACCTCACTTCTTTGTTTTACATTCATTTCATGTGAGCAATTTTGAGTAGGAGGAAAAAACCTAGGAGCTTTAGAGCATTTCAGAAAATACCCACCATTTGGTGCAATCATGTGCATTCCAAAAGAGGTAGTAAAAGGCCTTTTGGAGCCAAGGAATAAAATTAAGGTGCTTCAAAGATGCTTTCAGAGGGCATCTAGGACGAATGACTTATACATCAAGGATGCAAGAAAAAAAGCAAAGCCCTTAGCTGCCCTACTCCACACTTAACACAGAAAATGTGTTTTTGTTCCAGGCTTCTCATCTTTAAATTAAGGAATACACATTTTTGAAGTAATTAATGGCATAGATAGAAGGAAAAAACAAGTTAAGTCAATAGAATAGTTAGGTTGCCAGGACAATAGCATACAGGCAGTACTGCAAATCTCAGCATGTAAATTATTATTAGAATCATCAAAATTGATTGGATCTCACTTTTGTTACACATTGTTTCTAACAATCCACCATCCCTGCACTTATCACAGAACAGAGAAGATGTAATTGTTATGCAGTGATCAACAACCTAAAATATTGCAAGGATTAATTATGCTTAAATCTAACAGTATCTTCAGTCATAAAATCTTACCTAAAGATTGCAAACCTTAATTAAAACTTATCCTTAGAATAATGGTTTGCCAAAGCAAGCCTTATGGGGAAGATTGCCCTGATTTTATTTGGTGGTTGCTGCTGTTATTACTATAAACCTACTTTTCTGACAATCAGGGTGGCTAATTGCAGAAAGAAAAAAACAAAGCAAAAACAAATGCAAAACAAATTCCCAAACTAGTACAATTAAAATATACTGCAGTTATTTTAAAAATAATAAAGCCAACATTTAAAATAGTTTCTTCTGTCTCTCCATCTTTCTGCTTTATTTTATTAATAATTGGGGTTCCTTCCTGACAGCCAGACAAGCTGTTGACCTAGTTTTGTACATAGTCACTCAGGGAGCAGCATTTGTTCTGGCTCTGTGTTGCTCTTAAACTTCCTCACAATTTTGAACAGTACTATCCCCTTTCAGGAATATTGCAATATGAACTGTCTCTCTCCTAGCAACATGAAAAGGAAAAATGTAGGGAGAAGAACACATGAGGGGGCTGCATGTGACTTATCTTTCCTGTACTACTTGAGCAGGCAACAATGCTGTGTGCATATTTGCACACAGCTCATAATTTTGCACTGTGTTTTCCAGGCCACGAAGTTATAAATCAGCATGATCACAGCTGCCATTATGTATCTGCTCGGTGATTAAGATTCAGGGCCAGAGATTTACTGTGCAGCAATTCTAGAGAGGATATTCTTGGGGAAAAAACATGCCTTAAATATAGAATTGAAATCACACATGTATCTTTTTTGTAAGTGTTTGGCACCAAAAAAAATCTACTTGTTTGTTCAGGCTTTGAATTAAATTTCTACTGCTTTATTTCATGGTCTCCTCTTCCCCATTTTCACTATTTATTTTATGTTCTTTGCAAGGGTTGTACTTTTATGATTTTTCACTATATTGTGTCATTTGGGGGTCATTTTATAATGAAAAGTATGTGACCAGTTAATTTCAATAGATCTTTCTTGCCAACATGGGGAAAGAAAAATAACTGCTAAAATAATTTCAGATATAGAAAGTAGGTCTCACATCACTTATGTGCTTAGTTTCTTTACCACTTTGGCAATCTGTGAGAATTGTAGATGCTGATCCTCCCCCAGCTGGTTTTTAGACATCCCCTCCCCCCCAATTTCAACACAGTGTGGATATGAAGTAAGTTTCCGAAAGTGCCAATCCCAAAACCTTAGAAAACATGTTCACATTTTTCCAGCCTTTTTTCAAAAATAAGTGCAATATATAGTATTAGTACTATCTACAGGTAGTCCTCGGTTTAACAACCATTCATATAGTGACTGTTCAAAGTTACAGCAGTGCTGAAAAAGTGACTTAAGTTTAATTCTTGCACTTGTAATAATTGCAGAATCTTTGTGGTGGGGTGACTTTTCAACCACCATGGATGACAACAGCTACAGCATAAAATTAGGTCATGTGACCACCATTTGCAACCTTCCTAAACAGGCTTCTGACAATCAGTGGGGAGAGCTGGATTTACTTAACAATCATGTGATTCACTTAATGACCATGGTGATTCATTTAATATAAAAAAGATAATAAAATCAAGCGCAACTCACTTAAAGACCACATTTTTAGCAATGGAAGCTCTGGTCTCAATTGTGGTCACAGGACGAGGACTATCTGTAGAAGTTTATCCTATATGTATGGGTTTCTAATTTTTTTTGCTGCACAGCAAACTACATTCTATGCTTCCTTAGCTGAGCACTTAGGAAAGTTTTGTAACACGCCCTGGTGGTCTTTGTTATTGGGGAAAAAAGCTTTCAGTTCCACATGCTACAGTCACTTGAAGTGCTGGGATGCTATATTCACAGGATTTGCTAGAATCCCACTTTCATTGTGATGTGCTTTGCAATGCAGGTCCATCACCATGATAAGGAGAAAACTTTTAAAGCTTCCCTATAGTTTAAAACACCATCTAATCTTGCAAACATTCTCCATTGTAGCCTATTAAAAAGAAGGTTTTACAAATTAGCAAACAATTTTACACATATGAAATATGAATGATCCTTTCATTTCTGAATGTGCTAGAAACATGTGTGTTTCTTTTGTGAAAAAAACCTGTTTTTTTAATTCACTGGAGGGTTTGGTGAGTTGTTTCAAATATAAAAATGAGCATTGGTTGGCTAGTAGTTTACATTCAGCTATTAGCTACGACACTGAAGAATGATTGCCTGGTTTCTCTGAAAGCAACAGATTCACATACCATTCTGGAAATGTGTGAGATCTGTAGATAGTGAAGACATGTGGAGAAAAGGTATGTGTGTTTTAAAGTGTGCTGCAGAGGATGGCAAATATAAACATGTATGTGGCAGATGTTACTAATTTTTTTTAATAATAGCAATTGCAGAGTCAAGTCATCACTAACCTGTCCTACGGTTGCATATTTAGGGCTGTTTTTCAACCACACCTTTGTCAATTGCCATCAGCCAAATCAACTTATTTTTTTATTAAAGAATTTTATACAGCTAATTCACTTGTTTGTTTCTTGCTGGGAATGTAAAAAGACCACAAGGTGAATCTGCTTTATTTCTGGATCTTCCACTTCTAATCATAGAAACTCTTAGGTAAACAGAAACAATATAAAACAACAACCAAAAAATTTTTGGAACAGTGCATGTTAGATTTCTCAAATGTGATAGACCTTTTCTGGGAATTGCTGATGGGACAAGTTTAATGGATTCCTTTCTGACTTAAATTTTAAACTTTGAATGATGATGATTAACTTGGATTCCTTTTTGCCTTTGCAGTTGCTAATTTGATTTTCAATGTATTATAAGTCTTCTATCAAAGGTAATTCCAGTTGAATTTGTTAAATAGAAGAGAACAGAGCCTTAAGAGAGTAGTAGAGGCATATATTAGTTAGATTTTAATGCAGGTTCAGCAGTTATTTGCACATTTCTTCTTTCTAACAAGGCTTGGGAAACTTTGTGGACCAATTTATCTCAATTTGCATTTTTCTTAAGAACGTAATCTTCAGATGTAAGCTGTAACACCACTTTTTTTGGTTTCTTCTTCCTCCCCTATATTTTAATCATCTTGCCAGATTAAGTTTGTGAGAATGTGAAGGTTTCTACAGTGCTTTGTAATTGACCTAATTAATTCAGTTTTTGCACGTTTTGTGACACAGACCAAATAATGACTTTTTTAACGTTTTCACAAATATTCACTGATTTAATTTAGGTAACATAGAAACATATTCAGTTTAGGTGACAAGAAAGAGGTAGAAGCCTCGGGGTCACAGTCTGCCATATTGCCAACTTCGCCGGCTTTTCTTCGCTCAGCCGCAACCCACGTGGTGGCGCTGTTGGTTTACGGAGGAAACACGCAATGATTGAAACGCTTGGAGAATTCTTTCCTCTTCCCCCTCCCCCCCCGCCTTTTTGGGTTTATGGGTCCATCCCTTAAATGCACAGCCCAGAAAAGGGAAGTCCACTTCCCTATGTGATTGAGGACAAGCAAGCAAGTGAATAAAGGTGTTCTTGAAAGAGACTAGGTTGCTTGCAACGTTGATCTTCGCCGGCCACGTGCGCTCCTATTTGGGATGAAAGCTGCTGGTGCGCGTAAAAGACCTCGGGGACCGAGCCATAAAGTAGTTGCTTTCTAAGAATTAAGCGTCCCTAGTGGAAGGAAATTGCTCGCCGTCCGGCTTATCAAAAAGTCAGCTATTAGCAGGCGGATTTGGTGATCTCGGAGGAATGCCCTCCGAAGGGAGCTGCCAGGATGGGGAGCTTTGGCGTGAAGGAACATTTTTTTCCCCCGAGACACAACCAAACGCAAAAAAAGGGATATTTTCGAAAAGTGGTTTTGTTTCGTGTTGCCATTGTCCTATTTACGAAAAGTTGTCCCCTGGTTTCGGGGAGGACCTTCTAAATCGCGGAATCCCTGTGAATGCCTAATTTCAGTTGGATTATTAGACGAATAAAAAACACGGGTGGGCAGTGGATGTTTCTTACGAACGACCACCTTTACAATCTGTTAGAATTGGCTGGACCAGACAGGAAAGCTCCTTAAAAATCTAAAGACGTGAAATCCTTCTCATTCCTTTCTCTAAATTTTCATTCTTCTATTCCTCGAAGCATCTTTTTTTTTTTAAATCAAGCTTTTCCTACAAACTGGAGCAGTTTAGTCGGCTACAGTTCTGGTGAAAACGTTCGTACACAATGCAGGCGTCTTTCGCGAAATTATCCTGCAATCTTAGTTGTCTGTAATGTATGCCATTCAAGGGAAAAAAAATAAGGACATAATTACAATAAACCTCAATGTAATAAAGCTTGCGTTTTGTTATTTTTATAAATATGTTGTTGTTTTTTTCCTAATGTGGGAAGGGGTCTTTTTTCAATTCTGTCAAAGGAATCCATGTCGCTTCTCTGCAGGACATTTAAATTCAGGATATCACTCACTGGTTCAGGAACTTCAGGGGAGAAAAACCGAGAGTTCAGTGCGATCTGCTCGCAGGTAAACGGACATGAGAATACGAGAAAAGAGCGTTTATTGAACCAAGCTTGGAGACAGAAAAGTACAACAGTATAGACGCCTACTTGAGGAAGGAGAAAAACAGCAAAAAGGCGCAGACCATCCGCCAGCCACTTCTGCACCTTTCGAGGAAGCTCTGAATACGAGAGGAGCCAGGAGGAGGAACGCGGAGGGCGTGGTATTAGGAAGAGGGCGTGTCTGGGTGGGATTTTCTCTCCAGCAGTTCTTTTGACAGGCGAATGGCCTTGATGGACGGTGAGACGTCACGATTCCTCCCCCGCCCCCTTGGCAATGTCTACAGCCTGCTGCACTCCCAATTTAAGCATTTATTCCACTGGGATAGAGGAGTCTGGAGCAGCGCTAGCACCAAAAAACCATGGCTGGGATTGTATATTTCACCGTCTTTTCGCTTCTCTTTGGGATTTGCGAGGGTGTCACCGGTTCTCGGATATATCCGGCCAATGAAGGTGAGTGAGAGAAAAAGGGTCCCGAGCCGAGACTTTCCTCGTCTTTCTCGTGTGGCTTGTAACGGGCAGGGATTTGGGTCGGTGCGAGGGTCTCCTGTTTTTCAACACCCGCTCCTGTGGACCAAACACTGGGCAACTTGATCAGGCAGACAACCTCACGTCGGCATAAGAAAGAACGGACAAGCCGCGCGGTTAGCTGGCGGCAAACTTAGGGCTGGTGGCGGAGAGCGATGGGCTGTTTCAGAAGCTTCGCCTCCCCTTGCTAGCTCGCCTTCGCCTTAGCTCCTCTTCGTCCGTTGGACGCTCCAGAGAGAGGCGAAAGTTTGGAGAGTGGCGTCTGGGGATGGGGAGCTTTGTGACCGGCCGGCCGGCTTGGATCGGTCGCCTTCCGCAGCCGAATTTGCCGCAGACGTGACAGCCTTGCGCGCGTCGGCGGAAACCCGCGTGGGAGCTTGACCTGGATTTCTAGACGGAGCTGTTTTCAGCCAGCCAGACTGGTGCAAACGCGCCACTTAGACCTCTTTGCTCCCTGAAAAAAAGAAAAAAGCCTCCTTTTGCTAAACAGCCCGGGCAAGCGAGTTCCGTGGATTTGGTTAGGGTTTGAATTTAGTCTAGACCGGCGTCTTAAGTTCAAAGCAGCCTTTTTCCCAAACGGGACCGAGCTTCTCGGTCTGCCCGCATTCTTCCTTTCACCACCTTCTTTGCTGCGTCCGTGGGGCTATTTTCTTACGTCTTGGAGAGGCAACGCTAAAGCAAAAGAAAGAACCATTCAGGCTTTGGGGTGTTTTTTTTTCTCTTTTTCTTTCCAGCCTAATCTTACATAACCACGGACGCGCGTCCCCACACACAAACGCGCGCGGCAGCGCGGGCTTCCATCGACTGCGCGCGTCGAGGTGACTTACGTGTTACGAGGTGACACGAACCTGCTTGTCAAGAAACTGGGTGGGGGGGTGCGCGCGTGTAGCTATGCGCGTTCCCGCCCTTTCTCCCTCCCTATGAGATGTCCTTATTTATTTCACTCCGGCTTCGGCCGCTGGGAGTCAGATACCTGTAACTTCAGCTTCAATGTGGTTTTATGATATGAGATGCCTGGGAAATCACTTGGCGCGTAAGACAAATAGCGCCGGTGAGTTGTTCAAACTTAAAAGTCAGAAAAGCTAAGGATTTTGCAGAATAATTTGCCGAGGTTTTCCTCCGTCGGTAATTTTTTTTCGGGTCCCCCTTCTGCTTTGGTTTCTAGCATCTTCGTCTGTCAACCAGCAGTTTGATAGCTCTTCATCTGTTGAAGAAAGGAAAGATCGTCTGCACACGAATCACAAATAGGCTTAAGCAGAACAATGCGCCGTTGAAATAAGATAAACCCATAGGTCCTATTTTAAAACGTTGCCTAAAAACCTCATGTATGATTTATACGGAATCTACGGTTTTGTAGCCTTACTGGGGTGGGGTGAAGGCTGAACAGCTGAGATTTCATTTAGTCTGTCTCAGCATCTTTTAAGTTATCTGCACTGGGGAGCCATTTTTCACTCTTAACACCCCCCCCCCCAAATCTTGCTCCATTTTTAACAGGAGCCTCTAGAGGTACAAAGAATGCAGTGCTGAAGCTGTTCAGATTTTGGTTCCCTCTCTTTGTTTCTTTTAGAATACATGCCCCCTCACCCTCACCCCCATATAGTGCTGGAAATGTTTCCTATATAACATAGCCCCCCCACTTTTTGCTATTCACTTATATGTGGAAATACTTTAAAAATCATTCTGCTTTTCTTGCAAGTGCCATTAAATACCCAGAAGATGGCACGACCAACACAAATATGCATTCCTTGTTTATAGCGACAGTAGATTAAGTTATCTATTGAACCTGTTTTTGGATTCACTGACATTTTCCTATGAGATGTTACAATTCGTAAAGAGAACTGCCAAATGATGTAAACAAGTCTTGTTACAAAGTTAGTGAAATTAACATTTTATTTTATCTTGGAAGGTCCATCTATCATGTAGCATTGTCTCAGGCAGCATGTAATAAAGATGAATTATGAGTAGGTGCTTTCTGTGCACATTCATGTGAGAATTAATCTCAGTGAATAAACACATATAGGATTACATTGCACACTGCATTCAAAGACTGAGAGTGTCCTAGATACCCAGAACATTTTATCTTAGTTTTTTGTTTGTTTGTTTTTTTAAATCCAAACCAATTCAGTTTGGGTGCAAGTATTAATCCTTATTGAAGATGACCTTTGAGACATGAATTAAGAGGTCCTAAATGCAAGTCTGTCCCCATCCACAGAATCAACATGTGTCTTAGTGGGATAATGTTAATAGGTTTGGCATCTTATTTTTGTGGGCTGCAGTGAGAAAATTGTTATACCTGTATTGATTTCTCCTAGAGGATGTTGTAATAATAGCTGGGATTTGTGAATTTGAAAATGCAGAGTGGATTAGAATCAAAATCTATGAAAAATGGCCTTAAGGATAAGCAGGGTATATGTGAACAGGACTTGGATGGGGGAATACTAGGAAATTTTAGAACTATAAATTAGACTGTGAAGTAAAAAAAATAATTAAAAGAAGCCAAGGGCAAACCATTTGATGTTATTTTCAAGAAAATGACATTGATATGTTCATGAAGTCACTAGGTATCATACTGCATTTGAAGTAGACTTATTTTAGTTATAAATAGCTCAGGTCTCCTTTTTTTAAAGGATTGTTTTTCAATGAAAAAAATTGAAAATGTTTCAGTTCGGTGTTCTTACTATTATTGGTTGGTCACACAGCCAGTTGTTGATATTTTTCTCCACCTATTAAGTCTTTCCCATAAACTTGGGATAGGTAGATGTTGTTTAATAATATTAAAAACCACATCAAGACAGTACTTTACTGGGATAGTATTATTATGTCGATGATGATTGGTTGCAGAGTCAGCCAGATGTTAGATTGGATTTGGCATTTTTACTCACCTATCAAGTATTATTATTATTATAATCAGATCCACAATATGTGTGTGTGTATGTATATATATATATTCTAAATAGGAATGAAAGGTTCCTACTTATTGGAAAGATACTTATTTTTTTGGTTGGTAGTATCTTCCTTTTCTTGTGTAGCTCATTTAATGATGCTTTTTGAAACATTGTCTGAATTGCAGTACTTAGTACGTAATGTATGTTTTTTTTTGCAGTTACCTTATTGGATTCCAGATCAGTTCAAGGTGAACTTGGCTGGATAGCAAGCCCCTTAGAGGGAGGGGTAAGTTCAGAATATTTTATCTAATCAATAAAAGTTTGAAATTATTAGTAAATTTCTAATAATACTTGATAGTCTTTTCTTCACTGATTGTGAAAAGGTCAAGTTTATTTCTGTGGCCTTTATGATGGGAATTATACTTTGTTGTAAAACTGTATTATTTCATTATATAAACCTGGGATATCCTGTCGTGGAAGAATCTTAAAATAACAACAACAACAATAATTTTAGAACCAGGTGTCTGATGAAGAGACTTGGAGCCAAGTCAGCAAATTTGTTAAGTCAATTCTGTTTAGGGAACTGAATATATATTTGTGAGTTCCAACACAAATGTAAAATATTTCTTCAAAAGTCACTTATAAATACCAATTTTTAAAATAAATGAATTATTATTTTTTTCATTTTGATCAAGGGCAAATCCATATCTCTTCTTATAATTTTATAAAAATAATTTATATGAATACTGTTCTTAAGGATTTGCAAAAACTACAATTTTATTTATTTTACAGAGGAAGTGAGCATAAAAATTATTTTGATATTTGAGAAAGGTTATCTTTAAACAAAGTCTCATCTAATTTTCAGATGAGGAGTACATTGCCCATGAGGAGTACAGTGTGAAGTCACAATCATTCCATAAATTTATCTCATGATCAGTAGAAAGGTGAATGTTCAATATTGCTTTTAAAAATGATAATATTTAGCTGTAAATATTCATGTTAATATTTAGCTGTAAATATTCTTTTTCTTTGTTAAATACCTATTTTTTGTACAATGATAAGAGCATTGTACAAGCAGAACAGGAGTTTGGTCATCTATTAGTGAATGAAACAATTTGTAGATCTGGATGCAGATAGAAACTAGAATCATAACTTAGTTTTATGCAGCATATAAAGAAACTTTAAATAAATAGCATGTGGCTTGATATGATTGTTCCAAGAAACTCAAGAGTATTTCTTAGTGGATTTATTGGATAACCATTAATACTCTACATAACATAGGACCAGATATTTTATTAAATAATGAAATACAGCTTTCCTTTTGCTACATAAGGGCTTTTAGCCCTTTTAGTAGAAGTAAAACTACAAGATGCATGGTATTCCCAATGACCACAAAGCTTTTTAAAATTTAGCAGGTATCTCACCTTAACTGTATAAAAGCAAGCTATTCATATCAACTGAAGGCAAATCAAAAGTTTCCAAACACTATCAAATATATAATAACCACAGATGCAGTTCTTGTTACTAAAATACATTATTCTTTAATATTTCTTGTACGTTTGTGTCTGTGTGCTTGCAGTGCAACTCTTTCTCTATGGAAGGAAGGAATGTGAGGTTATTTATTTAGAGATGCATTCTGCATAAGTTTTGAAATAGCCCTTTGATGGGAAAATAGGCAGTTATCCAGTACCCATTGTTACTATGCCTGAACTTGTCTGCAGTCAAGTTGTGGTCTGCCTCTGCTGTTCCTGGAACCCCGCCTCCTTTTCTTCAGGCAGGAGGAAATGATTGGCAAGTACTGGGTGTAGGCAGCATATATTCACTGCTGATTGCAGCCAATTGCCCTCATCTTTTGACAGTGGGAAAGCTACAACTCTCTCAGTAAGAGTCAGGAATTCCAGTTAATCCCATACCCCGAAAAAGTTAATAAATTAGTCTATTTTTGGTGTAGGGGGTATTTCTTCGATAGCTTTAAATAGATACCTTTTAATTTTGAATGAAAATAACTTCAGCCATCTAAAAATGCTGAAGAAAATACTTATTCTCTATTATTAATAATTTTTTTTCTAAAAACAACAGGGAGAAGTGTTTTTATGATAATATATGACTAATTATATTAAAGCTTATACAAGACAGTGATAAAAAAATCATAAAGGAACCTTCAGGTTTCATTCAAAGCATTGGACAGATTTTTAAAAATATTTTTCAAAAATATCCAAGATATAAATTTAAACATAAACTCTGCTTCCTCTTATATTTTATGGTGCTTTCTGTATGATGCAGAATCCCATGTGGTTATTTCTGAAATGTGAAATATTTTATACATTAATAAGAGAGATTGGAGATGAAAATAGGTCACTTTACCCAAATGAATATGTCTGTTACTGAGTGCATGGCAGGAAGAACAAATGTATGCCTATACATTTAATTAATGGTTTATTTTTAAAATTTGAGTTAAAAGAAACTTGGTCTGGAATCCTTTATCCTGGTTTATTAAAACATAGGAAGTCTGTTTGACGAAACTGAAGAGGAAGACAAATTTAATCTTTGACCACACACTTTATCAAACAATAATTTATTTATCTGGAAATTTGCAGTTTTATTATGTTTGGCTCTTTACTGATATAAATATTAAAAATGAAAAGTGCAATTCTGTTAAGGAAGAGAAGAAGTCATGACCAAATCCTAGGAGGAATTTTTCAGCAAAGGGCCTGTGTTCTTTTCACAGAATTCAATAGGCTTTGGATCAGCCTGATAATTTGACTTGTCTTTTGTGTAAACATGCAAAAGGAAATCCCATTGGCCATTTTTATTCCTTCTTCTTTTTCGTCCCTGCCCTCTCCCATAGTATAGGGTATTGGTTCATAAAGGGCAGAATTGTAACACAATGCTCATTTCATGGCAGCTGTAAATTAAAGAACTTTGTTGCTCACTTTGTGTGCTAACATTTTACATTGATAGATGGCTTTGCAGTTTCCCCTATTATCCGTGACAGTTTGACACAGTGGATATTCTTTTTCTCTCTTTCTCTCCAACCCCCCCCCCCACTTTTCTTGAATTCTCAAGTATCTCTAGACAATAACTCAAATATTATCATCTTGACTCTTGGGGGTTAGCTGCTCTATAAAATTTTTTAGTTATCCAGCATTTAAACTCAAGAGCACTTTAATGGTTATGAACTTTAATGATTATGAACACAATACAAAGAAGAGTAGCTTCTATCTTATAACATCCAACAGCACAAGCATATTTATTTTGCTTTTTGATGAAGCCTCTGAAAACTGTTTTATAATGCTACTCTATTGTTTTGGGTTCATGTGCTTCAATGAAAAAGGTTGGATTTAGTTAAATTTTGTATAAGTGAGGGGAAAAAGCATGTTTTCCTCTGTCATTGATCCTGAACTCAGCAAAACCAAAACCAATTTATTTCTTTTGAAAATAAATAGACACAGCAGTACTTTTCTTTATCCTGTGACTAATATAATAACATTTTAAAGCGTATTATAATAACATTTTAAAGCGCTTTTTGACTGATACTATTCTTTTCTCTCACTCCTTTTTAAAAAATATTTTATTAGTTTTCCATTTTTACAAATCACAAGTGCTTAGCAAACAACGTGTTGTCTGGCTCCATTTGCCTTACTTACTCTCACTCTTGCTGAACCTCTGTAAACAAAATAAAATCAAACTCACTCTTCAGAATAATTTTTTGTGTGGTTGAATGCACAGGTTTGTGTAGATGTATGTCTATACTAACTACCCAAGTGTTAAAGAGAAAGATTAATTATTACAGTCACCAGTGCCAAAACTGTGGTGTCATTATTCCTATTTGAGTTCTTCAGGAACGCAAACTGTCTTGGCTCGAAAACTAACTGTCTGTCTGAAGATAGATTGTTTTGAAATACACCAAGATGTGCACTGTACAAATTAAAGCTTTTTAGCATTGAAGCTATTTATTTTATTATAACGTGCATGTGCAATATAATCCTTCTGGTCTGAAGAAATGAATCTTAATCTTTGTTGTAGATTAAAAATATTCTTACATGATCCAGTAACATTTCCATATATTTAATAGTCTGGAACCTGCATTTTAGCTAATTTATAGCTTGTGTGGGTGGTAGAACTGAAGATGTGGAGTAAATGAAAAAGACTAATCCTGAAGAAAAGACCAAAAAATTATATTGCACAATGGAAGTATGATTTTTTAAAGTGAAAGTTCTGTTTGATAAACTTTGTAGTCCATTAAAACAAACACACATATACTGAATATCTCACATAGAGATATTAATAGTGGCCTGTATTTCAGGAATTTGGTATGAATTACTCAGATAATAACATTCCCTATAGTGAAATAGATAATTAATCCATCCAGTGCAGTTTCTTCTATATTGAGTGGCAGAAGCCCTCCAGAATTTCAAACAAATTTCTTTCCCAGGATTACTTAGAGATAGTGGTAATTGAACCTGACACCTGTTGTGTTCTGTTACTGGGCTATGATGCTTTTCTGACAAAGATAATATATGCAAATCTCTTTGAAGATACCCATAAATTTTATCTTTCTCACACAATATGTATACGGTATGTTGTGTGGATGTAGGGATTGATCACACAAGGCATTTTCTAGCTTCACACTGAATACTGATTTAGATATGACAGGTGGAGATTTTTCTGCTTGCTGTTGATTATATTTAATTGTTATTTGGGATTCTAATAATATTGTTTTAGTAAGTTTTGTGTTATGTATTTTATTATAGTCTGTAACTTGGTATGTGAATGTGAAGGACATAATATCAGAATAATTGATGATTAGAAATGATTAGTTCTTATTTCTGCTCTGTTTCTGATGGATATCTATGGTCAAGTTCCATATCTTCTCTTTTTTTTCCTTTACAAACAGAATATCTGTTCAACTGATACAGCTGTTTTATTTTAATACAGCTCTTATTAGCAGTCTGAACCATTCAAATCATGCTATACAAATAATGGCAAGTAGAATGTATGTTGGCAGATTGATCATTGACTTTGTAATAAACTGAAAAATTCTACTCCTCTACTACCTTAAACTATACAGCTTTTAAAAGCTAATTTCCTCTTGAATATTGTTTTAGTTAATACAGATATATGAGGTATTCTTGATAGTTTGCATTAATGGTTGTTGTATAAAAATCAACGTAGCCAGTAGTACAATAGAAATATGTTTTTCTGGTGATGGTTTGATTGTATATTTTAAATGATTTTATTTATGTCTATCTGTATGATTATTCACAGTGGGAGGAAGTCAGCATTATGGATGAGAAAAATACACCAATCCGCACTTATCAAGTCTGCAACGTCATGGAACCAAGTCAGAACAACTGGTTACGGACTGATTGGATTCCTCGTGAAGGGGCTCAAAGGGTTTATATTGAAATCAAGTTCACACTAAGAGACTGTAACAGCCTGCCAGGTGTTATGGGAACTTGCAAGGAGACTTTTAATCTGTACTATTATGAATCAAGCAATGACAAGGAGCGTTTTATTCGAGAAAGTCAGTTTGGTAAGATTGACACCATTGCTGCTGATGAGAGTTTTACTCAGGTAGACATTGGCGACAGGATTATGAAATTAAACACAGAGATACGTGATGTGGGTCCATTGAGCAAGAAGGGATTTTATCTGGCATTCCAGGATGTAGGTGCTTGCATAGCCCTGGTGTCTGTTCGTGTCTTCTACAAGAAATGTCCCCTGACAGTCCGTAATCTGGCTCAGTTTCCAGACACAATCACAGGGGCTGATACATCTTCTTTGGTCGAGGTTCGTGGTTCATGTGTCAACAACTCAGAAGAGAAGGATGTGCCAAAAATGTACTGTGGGGCAGATGGTGAATGGCTGGTACCCATTGGCAACTGCCTATGCAATGCTGGGTATGAAGAGCATAATGGAGAATGTCAAGGTAGGCCTTGTTGCATTATACTGTTCATTAAAGGATGGTGTATGTAATTGAATCAGAAAGGAGGCTAAATTGAAGAAAGCCAGTAATTAGCAATCCCTGTGGGGATGCAGTGGGACAGCATGGTCTAATGAGGAAATTCAGTACTGTAGTTTCAGGAGGCAGAGCTAAAGGATGTATAATTCTGAAAGAACAAAGACACTACCATAAGATGTGTATTATTATTATTATTATTATTATTATTATTATTATTATTATTATTATTATTGAAATTTTAGTTTTTACTTTCATGATAGAAAATAAAGCTTTGATTTGAAAATTCATGTTAGTCTATTTCAAAATAACTCTACTGTCTCACTTGAGAATTCTTCTAGTAAGTAATCCTTGAATGGATGACATGGCTGCTTTTGTGACATATTTTTATTTCTCAAAAAGTCTCCATTGTTTCATTTACAAAAGAACTTGCTAGGAGACTGGTCAGAAATGCAAAAGTCATCTGTTTTTCCCCTCCTTTTCCTATCCTCCACAGAATTAGGGATTAACCTTCATATAAAAGGCAGCTTATTTTAAAGGAAAGGAAAGAAAAAGAACTTTAAATCTTCTTTGTGATTCTTTTGATTTTTAGTTATACATTATTATGATTTTATAAGTAGACTATAACCGATTATGGACTTGATTACCCCTGTAAGCCACCTGTTCAAGAAAACTCTCTAATGCATTCTTTTTTTCAAAATAATACCTTCATTTATTTTTAAACTAATAAGATTTAGGGTGCTGTGTTTGATGTATTTTAATTGCATTTTGCAAAAAAAATCCCTTGTTTAATTAGTGTGAACAAAACAAACATCACACTATTTTATTTTGTAAAATTAATATACCATAGCAGTTTCATCCCACTTCTCTAAAATAGATTCATTTGATCAATTTATAGGCAATTTGAAATTATTACCTGATATAAATCATTTTTCTAAACATTTTCCTTTACTATCATGTATTAATCAGATATTTATATGCTTATTGAAGAATTGAACATAACTGCTTGATACTATAATTATGAGCTGTTGGAGAGAGAACTGAAATGTGGCTAGCTTAATGACAGGGCAACATCACAAAAGCAAGTAATTCTCTTTCTGAAAAAGAACAGGAACATTCAAAATGTTTGGATCGCTGGTACAAATAAATTGTTGCCAATATACAGCTATCATACTTGAAGTGATTACATTATAAAACAATATGTAGAAAAATATTTCTGTTTTTTTTAGTTTCTGCATTTCTTGGAATTTAATTTTGTAGAATTTGGTTATGAGCAAACAGATGAATAAAATTAGAATATTGGCTATTACATTTCCCTAAAGGAGGTGCTGAGGCAATATTGGCTCACCCTGATTGATGCAAAACTAAAAGACTCCTTAGTCAGTGACCCACACTTTATTATTTAATCAGCTGACAAAGGAAGCCTTGTTTTTGGAAGTTTGAAGAACAAAAAAATTACTTTCTTATAAAAATCTTTAAAAAATGGGGAAACAACCTAGTAAATACAACACTTCATTATCTTTTTTTAAAAAGCAACAACACACCTTACATTTATTTATTTATTTATAATGAGACTTGTATGCCTCCCTATCTCCCGAAGGACTCAGGGCGGCTAACAACAATAAAATACTGTAAATACAAATATTAAAAAAGAATTAAATTATGTCGAAGTCCCACTAAAACCAATAAAAACATTTAAAATCATAATTAAAACCCCGTTATCATCAGTCCAGGTCGGCCTGCTGGAAAAGATATGTCTTAAGGTCACGACGAAAGGACCGAAGGTCTGGGGCCATCCGGAGCTCCCGGGGGAGCTGATTCCACAAAGTAGGTGCCCCAACAGAGAAGGCCCTCCCCCTGGGGGTCGCCAGCCGACATTGTCTGGCCAACGGCACTCTGAGGAGGCCCTCTCTGTGCAAGCGCACAGGGCGATGGGAAATCGTTCCTGGTAGCAGACGGTCCTACATGCATACTTCACAGGAGTATTTGATAAGTAAATATCAAATCCAACTCTGTATTTTGTTCTGAGTCTCTGTCATGTTAATACCAGTTGTCTAAAGTTCCTTGACATGAATGTAAACCAATAAACAACACAATTTCATCTCCCAATTCCATGATAATATATGTTTGTGTATACATTTCCTGAACTCTAAATTTTAGTAGTTCTGAATAATGACATTGATTCTGAATCCAGAGCATTTTCTTGTAAGTATGCCACAAAGTAGGTGATTAGGAATTAAATATCCTCACATTATCTTACTTTACCTAACATTATTAATCAGCTACGCTACTGTCCTTCTAACTCTTGGGTAAAAATCATATAGATGTGTTATTATGAAATTGGAAGACAGACATAAGGGAAGATAAACCTATTAGGTCTACAATATTTGTTAAGTCTACTCAAAATCTTTTTCAGTGTTGAAACTTGGTAATATAAATGCAAGAGAAGGTCATAGGTCATTCACTTCCTCATCCATCTTCCTCCTGTGATCCTTAGGTCAGAGTTAAGATTGATTAAGATCTTAAAACCTGAACAAAGGTTTAACGGACATATGATAAGGCAGAAGGTGCTCCTATTATTTGAAGCTATAATCACATCTATTGAAAAAATTAGAACATTGGAGACCAAACTACACACACACACACACACACAAAATGATAGTGATAAAAAAGAACACTTAGTGGAAAATAGAGATTTATCTGATGGTATCTGCATTTCTCACCCATAGGTCCAAGTTCATTCATTGTCTTCATCTTGAAATCATTCTCTAAAATGAAAGTCTTTTGCTACTCATTTTTCTCTACAATATAATTCCTTTTATCAAAGATTTTGTACACATACTGTTTTTACAACCCTTTTCTGTTTGCTGAATTTTTTTGTTTCAAATTGAAGAAAGGGGGAAAATGCACTTAATTTACAAATATTTTGGGACAAAAAATATAAGAAATATATTCCTGAAACATGAAATTGCCTTTGAAGTCTATTGCAAGTTGAAGACAATTACTGTTTAAAGATAAAGTTCAGCCTGTAGGTGATTTTCCCTTTACTAGAATATATCATTGACATTTAAATTATTTTGTTATACAGACTAAGAAGAAATCAGTAAACACACTGAACTAATTTCCTTATTAAAATGAAGAAATGCAAGGGAAACTTAGGAAAGGCAATGAATACATTAAACAAATAGGAGGATGCTAACTCTCTGAAATTGTTGTCATGCTCTGTGAAAGTAAATGTAGCACTTATTGTTTAATAATTATACACCATAAAAATCCAGGTTCATTTATTATTACATATAAATGTTCCAATAATTTAGTATCTTACAAGTGTTAAATACATTCTTAGTTTTATATAGTATACATAAATAAATTTATCAAAAAATCTTAGAAGTTTTGAAGAATGGTTTTGAGACATCTTCTCATTGCTAGTTTTGGATTTTCCCCTTTGTCTTTAATTATGGGATATTTAAGATTCAATTACTTGAATCATATAAAGCACTTATCTTTGTGATTTTAAATACTTGAAATAATATAGCTGGAGAGTGGATTTTGTTATTATTAAAATATTTTCCTTTTTCATTATATTTTTAAATATGAACACCTATTTTGTCTGCATCTAACAATAATAAATTTCAGTGTTGTATGAATCTGGGTTTTGTTTTCTTTTGACATCCATGACCTTTGATATGCAACTTCACAGATCAACCTCTGGATGTATCCAGAAAAAAGTACATTTTCATTTATAAATTAGATATTTTCAAGTATTCAGAGCCTTTGAATGTATTTTCATATCTGTTCTTTTAAAATTAGTAAGGCTTCCTATTGAATTGACAATGAGATTGTATTGTAAAATAGTGTCAGATACCAGGAGGTTTGTGTAGACAGGAAGTAATGTTTTTTAACATTTGCAAACTAATTAATTATAAATAAATTGTGACATACATAATATAGTTCATTTGTTCAATTTTCCCCTTCTTCTTCCCTCATGTTCACCACCGAAATAATTGTAGTTTATTTTCCTTCCTCGTTTAATATGAGTAGCAAATTGTGGCTAGCCTTTTCAGGTTTCTATGAATTAAATGTGAAATGTTTACAGTTTACTTATAAAAATAAAATATTCATTCTAATTCATGATCTTGGCAAGCTTATGAGAAATATAGCCTGGTAGTTGCCAGGTTATTTATCTGTGTTTAATAGCATGGTCCAGTGATCTCAGATCTTTATCGTAGCTGCAATAATATGTGAGAAAGGAAGATTTCAAGCCATCTCTTATAGCTTTTGAATCCCTCTGTCTTTTATCCTTTCTTTGCTCGACTTTTAACTTGTGAGATCAAATTCTGTTCTCATTCCGTCTGATTATTTCCTTCTTTTGATATACTTTCTGGGAGCAGGTGAGGTCACATAGCTTCATGAGCTGGAAATAATTAACACTTCCATGACTAAATGGACACTTTATAAATATTCAGGATCAGCTTCTCCCACCCTGGGAAGCAAACATATTTGTTCCATTCTCATTACTCCCATTGGAAGCCAAGGAAGTTTCCCCTTTGAATGGAGGATTGTCAGCTGTCTGGCCAGTTTGCTTTTTGCATGCAGCAGATCCCTCATTTGCATATCTTGTATACATCCTCATGCAAAATAGCCCCACCCGTTTCCCGCTTTCACAAAGGAGATAAGAGCTTCCTTTGGAAAGAGTGAAGGAGAAGCTCCTTCTGTCTGTTATGTAGATGCTGAAGACTTGGGTTTCATGCAAATGAACTCCATTTGGGTTTAAGGTTCTTTGTTTAAGAGATAGGGATGTGATATTTGCACAGTATTTCTTTTTACAGCTCAGGCCTTCAGCTGTAAGAATGTGCTTTGATTGTTACCACATATATGTAAAATAGGTCTGGGACCTCTTTGTGGGGGAAAAGTGCTAACAATATACTGTATAGAATGGCTGGGTTATAAAGTGAAGCATTTGCACTTTAGGTGGGATCTTTCCCCTGGGTTTCCAAGGTTGGAAGATTAAAGTAACAACCTGGGTTAAAGGGGGTGGGTGAGGTAATAATATCCTGATTTATTATTGTACAATTAATATGAAATGGTGATGCGCTGAGTCCTCAGAAAAGACGGTTTTCTGTTGTACTGACTTTAGCAGTCATAAATTTAATATGAATCAACTCAATTAAAATTGTACATGGCTCATAAGAGAAAAAGCTGTGATTACTTAAGAAAAAATACAATAAAAATGTAGCTACAATATTTCAAACAATTATTATCTCTGTCCCCTCTGTTCATCATGCAATCCTTCGCTTGCTGTAGCATGATTGAATCTTGCTATAGGCTGTAACAAGCAAGCTTTCGTGGAACACATCAATTGAAAGTTCGTTATTGATTATACAACAATGCTATGCATACATGTTTCACTAAAAAAGGGGAAAAGATTGACTATTTTCATTTTGTCATATATATCAACATTATGACACCAGGACCAAAATTCATCTAGATGTCTTCTATAATATAACAGTAAAGTATTGATTCCCCGTCCTGTGAATATGCAAACAAAGCATTTTGATGTGCAATTAGTGTTTAATTCAAAGTTAATTTCACAGAGCAGTAAACTGCAGAGTGTCAGGCCATGTGGCATAATTAAGCAGAGGTTTAGAACAACAAAGAAACATGCAGAAGGAGTTGGTTCATTTCAGAGATTGAATGGAAATAGTGAGACTTTTTTCTTCCAAGGAACTGAAAGATGGAGTAAGGATGATAATGGATAACACTATACATCTCCTGGCTCTTCTTTCCTACCCACATGGTTATATACTCCATTTAAAATTCTTTGACTATAAAATTAGAAAATTATATATATTATATATAAACGTCACCCCTACACCTTTAGTTCTACGCGGGGAAAAACCCGAATAACCAAATATCCATATATATATATATATATATATATATATATATATATATATATATATATATATATATATATATATGCTGAGCTTGTTAATCAGAAGGTCGGCAGTTTGGCGGGTCGAATCCCGAGTGCCGTGTAACAGAGTGAGCGCCTGTTACTCGTCCCAGCTTTTGCCAACCTAGCAGTTCGAAAGTACGTAGAAATGCAAGTAGAAAAATAGGGACCACTACAGTGGGAAGGTAACAGTGTTCCGTGC
Organism: Vipera ursinii; assembly: GCF_947247035.1. Lineage (NCBI taxonomy): Eukaryota > Metazoa > Chordata > Lepidosauria > Squamata > Viperidae > Vipera > Vipera ursinii. The sequence goes on from NC_139518.1 coordinate 32,837,676, forward strand.
GCCTTTGGCGTCTAGTCATGCCAGCCACATGACCACGGAAACATCCTCGGACAAGCGCTGGCTCTTCGGCTTTAAAACGGAGATGAGCACCGGCCCCTAGAGTCGGAAATGAATAGCACACATGTGCGGGGGAACGTTTACCTTTACTTTACCTTTATATACAATTAACATAAGTTTTCAGGAGAGCTTGCTTTTTATGCCAGTTCTTACAATGGCTGGAATCATAAACAATCAAAATATGCAAAAATATAAAGTCTTCAGCAGTTCTTGGAAGAATATTATTATTTTAGTTTGTAATTGTCATTATTCATTCTCAATAATTGTAGTAGTGGTCATCTTTATTTGCCTTTATTAGCATTTATTTATTTTGTTTATTTTAATCCCATTTATATCCCGCCCTTCTCCGAAGACTCAAGGCGGCTTACAATTTAAGCACAAACCAATGTGCTTAGCAATTTATTATTTATTTACATGAATTTATTTATTAAATTTGTATTGCTTACCACTTGCATAATTTTCTGTTAAGAAGAAAGGGAAATAGATTAACCCAATGCTTAGTTCTCTTTAGGGACAAATTTAAAGATGACAAAATGATTATTACCTCATTAACTTTCTTCATTAAAGAATCTGTGTTTGGAAGGAATCACTCTTTTTATTTTTTTCCAGACTTCAAGGTTATTTTTTGGAATATGGCCATTTTGGAGAGAGTTTACTTGTTCAGAATTGCTGGGACTTCAGGTTTTTTGAAAAAGTGGCAGAAATAAACAAGAAAGTGGTCAAAATGGAAAACAACTGACAGGGGTGGTTAATATAGGACTTCTGATTAAGTGGGCTAGCCTGCAGTTTGCATTGGATTTGTCTTAATATGTGCAATGGTAAATGAGAATGACCTTGAAGGGTAAGGGGAAGAGATGTTTAGCAAATGATCAGACAATAGAGGGAAGATCCCCGAATAGCTTAAAGATCAGGGGAAGAAACTTAGGAAGGACCCACCTTAATTGGTTAGACAGATAAAAATGGTGGTAGGAAGTTTGTACATTCAGGTTTGTAATATTCTTTAAATGCAGCCTTATAATAAAGTAGAATTAGCTCAACTTAGTCATGTTTCCTGCTTAGTTTACCTGGGAGGGCTGATAATATATCATGTGTCTATACATATTTCATCAGTGCCTATACATAGTTCACCTTTTCTCCTGTAATGAAGGCTAGCAGGTGAAAGGCAATCTGTGAGTTTATATAAAACCCTTTTCCTTTTGTAATGCATGCTCTTCCTAACCTTCTGTGGGCTCCATTTTGTTGCGTTCCTTGTGGCAGGCTTAATAGCTTGTCCTTTCACAGTGTTTGAAAGTTGTAGGGGTCTGGATAGGGGAAAAACAAGCTTCAGATGAACCCTGGTAAGACAAAGTGGCTGTGGTTATGGAGAATCTCAGGATGTGTATATTTATCATTTTTAGTTCTGGATGGTGTTGCACTACCCCAGGGGTGTCAAACTCAATTTCATTGAGGGCCGCATCAGCATTGCGGTTGCCCTCAAGGGGCCGGGTGGGCGTGGCCTGGGTGGGCATGGCCTACTGGGTGGGTGTGGCTAGAGTGCATATACTGGGTGGGCGTGGCCAGCTCTACATCGTTCGCATCAAGGGTGCCTATGGGGGCCTGGGCAGGAGTGGGACAGATCTGAGGGTCTCTGGCAGAGGGAGGGTCTCTGGGCCAGGGCCAAGGCAGTGGGGGCCATTCCCTCACTGTTTCCAGGATGGCTTCGCGGGCCACATGAAACCACTTCACAGGCCGGATCCGGCCCCCGGGCCTTGTGTTTGACATGTCTGCACTACCCCATGCAGATCCTGTGTACAATCTGGGGTTCTCCTAGACTCACAGCTCTGGTTCAGAGGCAGTCAGGGCTAGAAGTGCCTCTGCACAATTTGTGCCCTTATCTGGGTTTTGAATCCTCACGTGTAGTCACTCATGCCCTTGTCATCTCTCAGTTGGACTATTGTAATGCGTTCTACTTGGGGATACTCCGGAAGAGTATTTGAAAGCTACATCTGGTACAGTATGCAATGGTGCAGATAGTTCTGAAGGTCCTTAGGATGGCAATGCTGTTGCATGAGCTGCATTGGTTGCTAGTTTGCTTTTGAGTTGAATTCAAGGCGTTGGTTATTACCTTTAAAGCCTTTATGGCATGGGGCCAGATTATCTGAGGAGCTGTCTTGCCCCAATTGGATAGGCCTGCTCACATGTTCCAATGGAAAGGGCATGTGCTGGACTGTGTCTGTCATGGACTTTCAATTAGTGGGGTCAAGAAGAAGAACCTTTTCTGCTGTAGCCCCATCCTGTGGAACATTCTACCAGCGGAGATAAGATATATCCCCACTTTGTGACCCTTTGAGAGCTGAATGCAACAAAATTTCATTTTAACGTATGCCAATTACTATTACTGTAATGTAATGCTTGTTGTAATGCTTTATTTTTCTCCTGCTTGAGCTGGGGGCTGGACTAGACGACTTCCAAGGTTCCTTCCAGATTCTATTCTATTCTATTCTATTCTATTCTGTTCTGTTCTGTTCTGTGCTGTGCTGTGCTGTGCTGTGCTGTGCTGTGCTGTGCTGTGCTGTGCTGTGCTGTGCTATCCTATGCTATGCTATGCTATGCTATGCTATGCTATGCTATGCTATGCTATGCTATGCTATGCTATGCTATGCTAGCCATTCAGGTTTTCCTGGTTGGCTTGGTGCTATTTGCTGGAAGTGTTGCAGTAAGAGAGAATACCTCACCCCTTCCTATCCATCATCTTGCTTTTAGCTCTTATTCATGTCTTATTTAAACTGTTTTTTAAATTTACTATTTTGTAAGCTGCGCATACTTACAAAAGGCTCGCTTATAGGTGAAATAAGAGCCTTGGTGGAGCAGTGGGCTAATGCCTCCTTAAGTAACACCAGCTGCCTGCAATTAGTGCAGGTTCGCATCCCACCAGGCTCAAGGTTGACTCAGCCTTCCATCCTTCCGAGGTAGGTAAAATGAGGACCCAGATTGTTGGGGGCAATAAGCTGACTTTGTAATAATGCCGCTTGGGCGGGCGAAAGACCTAATAAGCAGGCATATACATAGAATGAAGGCTACTGCTAAGCACATTGATTTGTGCTTTAAATTGTAAGCCGCTCTGAGTCTTCGGAGAAGGGCGGGATATAAATGGGATTAAAAAAAATGGGCAGCTAAATAAATAAATTTAAATTCTGCTTCCATTTTTACCTCTTCTGTTACTTTTTCTTTATTTATTTCTATCTGGCTTTCTCAGAGACCTCCCTAACTTTATTCCAACAATGATCTTGTGATGTAGGCTGGAATGAAGGAGATTGACTGGTCTCAGTTTTCAAGTGAGTTGTACGTTCAGTCAAATACTTGGATCTGGGCCTTTCTCCTGTCTAAGACCAACATCTTAATTACTGCAGCATGTTATAGAAATGAGTAATACAGTGTCACACAGACTAACCTCAGTGTTTAAATTATCCTGAACTTGATTTTCCTGCCTATTTACATTCAGGTTTTTCCAGCCTGAGAATTTTGAGAGTTTTGGCTACCACATTCCAGTAGATTGTCTATAACAGCTAACACTCCCTGGTAGTGATACTGTATTTAGATTCTGATGAAAATAATTGTGAGATTCCTTTGGTCTTCATACCTGTAAAAAAGTACCTTCTGGGTGGGAAAATCGGAGTGGAAATTGATTTCAATGATCTTCCTGACATCCCTTCTTCAAACTCTACTGTTAATCCATTGACTATCATAGAAAGAATTAGCTGGTGAAGTAACTTCTACAGTAATTGTTAAATTGTTGGACTGATGAGAGAATTCCAGGATCATATTTTCAATGAAAGAGCTCACTAAGCCAATTTTCCCTTCCAATTAATGTATATAATGTACTACAGTGGTTCTTGCCTTTTCTTTATGCATCATCAACACTGAATGTTCTCAAGGACATCCACATTGGCAATATGGAGCCTGCCAGCCTGGAATTTATTATTTATTTATTTTATTGGTTTGTTTGTATCTTGCCTTTATTATTTTTACAAATAAGGCAGCGAACTTATCCAACAGATCTTCCTCCTCCTATTTTCCCTACAACAACCACGTGAGATGAGTTGAACTGAGAGAGGGTGACTAGCCCAAGGTCACTCATCTGCTTTCATGGCTAAGGCAAGTCTCCTATTTTCTAGTCCACAGGTCGGCAACCTGCGGCTCCGGAGCCGCATGCGGCTCTTTGAGCTGTCTCTTGCGGCTCCCAGCCGCCCGGTGCGCGCGCACCTCTTCCAACGGGCAGTGGTGCGTGCGCACCTCTCCAAATGGAGAGTGGCACCGCCCGTTTGGAGAGGTGCACGCGCACCTCCCCGAATGGGCGGAGGTGCGCGCGCACCTCCCCAAACCTTTGGAGAGGTGCGCGCGTACCTCCGCGCGAATGGGCAGCGGTGCCGCTCTTTCAGGAAGCCCGCCTCGGCCCGTCTGTGAAGCTGCCGAAAGCGGCAGCTTAGCAGACGGGCCGCGGCAGCTTCCGCAAAGAGCGGCGCCCCTGCCCATTCCGAGAGGTGCGCGCGCACCTCTCCGAACGACCGGAGGTGCGCGCGCACCTCCCCAAACCTTTGGGGAGGTGCGCGCGTACCTCCGCGCGAACGGGCAGCGGTGCCGCTCTTTCAGGAAGCTGCCGCTTTCGGCAGCTTCCTGAAAGAGCGGCGCCGCTGCCCCTTCGCTTTCGGCAGCTTCCTGAAAGAGCGGCGCTGCTGCCCCTTCGCTTTCGGCAGCTTCCTGAAAGAGCGGCGCCGCTGCCCCTTCGCTTTCGGCAGCTTCCTGAAAGAGCGGCGCTGCTGCCCCTTCGCACGGAGGTACGCGCGCACCTCCCCAAAGGTTTGGGGAGGTGCGCGTGCAACTCCGGTCGTTCGGAGAACGGGCAGCGGTGCCGCTCTTTCAGGAAGCTGCCGCTTTCGGCAGCTTCCTGAAAGAGCGGCGCCGCTGCCCCTTCGCTTTCGGCAGCTTCCTGAAAGAGCGGCGCTGCTGCCCCTTCGCTTTCGGCAGCTTCCTGAAAGAGCGGCGCCGCTGCCCCTTCGCTTTCGGCAGCTTCCTGAAAGAGCGGCGCTGCTGCCCCTTCGCACGGAGGTACGCGCGCACCTCCCCAAAGGTTTGGGGAGGTGCGCGTGCAACTCCGGTCGTTCGGAGAACGGGCAGCGGTGCCGCTCTTTCAGGAAGCTGCCGCTTTCGGCAGCTTCCTGAAAGAGCGGCGCCGCTGCCCCTTCGCTTTCGGCAGCTTCCTGAAAGAGCGGCGCCGCTGCCCCTTCGCTTTCGGCAGCTTCCTGAAAGAGCGGCGCCGCTGCCCCTTCGCTTTCGGCAGCTTCCTGAAAGAGCGGCGCTGCTGCCCCTTCGCACGGAGGTACGCGCGCACCTCCCCAAAGGTTTGGGGAGGTGCGCGCGCAACTCCGGTCGTTCGGAGAGGTGCGCGCGCACCTCTCGGAATGGGCAGGGGCGCCGCTCTTTGCGGAAGCTGCCGCGGCCCGTTTGCTAAGCTGCCGCTTTCGGCAGCTTCACAGACGGGCCGCGGCGGGCTTCCTGAAAGAGCGGCACCGCTGCCCATTCGCGCGGAGGTACGCGCGCACCTCCGGTCGTTCGGAGAGGTGCGCGCGCACCTCTCGGAATGGGCAGGGGCGCCGCTCTTTGCGGAAGCTGCCACGGCCCGTCTGCAAAGCTGCCGAAAGCGGCAGCTTTGCAGACGGGCCGTCGCCATCGGGCAACCGGGAACCGGTTCCATCTCATTTTTGTAAAAATGGCAGCCGCGTGCGTCCGCGCATGCGCAAAAAACCTTTTTGCGCATGCGCGTGCATGGACACACGCACGCGGCTCCCTCTTTTTTTAATTTGTGATGGAACCGGTTCCCAGTGGCTCTTTTTCTTTTTTAGGTTGCCGACCCCTGTTCTAGTCTAATGCCTTAACCACTAGACCAAATAGGCTCCAATTATTATGGGTTTATTGTTATACTAAACAGTTTTGCCTCAGGCTGGTGCAGAATTTGTTTAAACTTCATCTTTTCCTAATTTGATGATCTTCAGATATTTTCAATCCTTTAATTCTCTCATTGGAAATTATAGGAATTGAAGTCTCACATGTCGAGGGCACTGGAGGAGTTTAAAACTAGAGAGCAAAAGATGGAAGAGAAATGCCCTGATCTTTTTCCTTTACCAATATAGTTCTATTTTAATGCCACTGGTTGACATTATGTTCTGTTCGGTGTAACTTCTTGCTTCATATTAAACGTCTAGTTGTATTTGGAACCTTTTCTATTTTCAAGAACTAAATCATGAGTTTTGTTTATATTATGGACATGATTTTATTTATTTATTTATTTTATTGAATTTATATACTGCCCTTTCCCGAAGGACTCAGGGCGGTTTACAGGGTACTTAAAACATTGATACAAAAATTAAAAACAATTAAAAAGATTAAATTAAATCCCTGAAAAAAATATAAAAAACCCCGATTAAAACTCTCAGCCTGGGCCAGAAAGCTCAAAGAGCCAGGTCTTCAGGTCCCGGCAAAATGAACGAAGGTCGGGGGCAGTCCTAAGCTCCGCGGGCAGCTGGTTCCAGAGGGCAGGTGCACCCACAGAGAAGGCCCTCCCCCTGGGTGTTATCTGCCGGCAATCTTTTACCGGCGGCACCCTGAGAAGGCCCTCCCTGTGGGAGCACACTGGACGAAGGAAACTTGATGCCGGCAGCAGGTGTTCCCTCAGATATCCCAGACCCAAGCCATTTAGGGCTTTATAGGTCATCACCAGCACCTTGAATCTCACCCGGAGGGCAACCGGAAGCCAATGCAGCTCGCGGAGTAGAGGTCTTACATGGGAGTGTCAGGAAACGCCCATCACAACTCGCGCGGCCGCATTCTGCACCAGCTGAAGCCTCCGAGTGGTCCTTAAGAGTAGCCCCATGTAGAGAGCACTGCAGTAGTCTAAACGGGAGGTCACGAGCACATGAGTGACTGTGCGTAAGGCATCTTGGTCCAGGTAGGGTCGCAACTGCCGCACCAAGCGAACCTGGGCAAAAGCCCCCCTGGTCACAGCTCCTATGTGGTCTTCAAAATTGAGCCGTGAATCCAGGAGGACGCCCAAGTTGTGAGCCCTATCAATGGGGGATAACACCTAACCCCCCATCGTTAAAGGTGGAATAGTCTGGTTGACCCGAGATGCTGGTATGCACAGCCACTCAGTCTTGGCAGGATTGAGACAAAGCCTGTTTCTCCCCATCCAGACCCGGACCGCCTCCAGGCAACGGGACATCACATCGAGGGCATCACTGGGTTGGTTCGAGGTGGAGAAAAAAAGTTGGGTATCATCAGCATACTGATGATACCCAACTCTGAAACCCCGAATGATCTCGCCCAGTGGCTTCATATAGATGTTGAACAGGAGGGGCGAGAGAACCGACCCCTGAGGGACTCCACAAATGAGAGGCCTCGGGGTGGATCTCTGCCCTCCCGTCAACACCGACTGCGAGTGGCCCAGGAGATAGGAGGAGAACCACCGTAGAATGGTGCCTCCCACTCCCAACCCCCTGAGATGCCGCAGTAGGATACCATGGTCGATGGTATCAAAAGCCGCTGAGAGATCTAATAGGACTAGGACAGAGGAACAACCCCTGTCCTGAGCCCACCAGAGATCATTCACCAGCACGACCAATGCTGTCTCCGTGCTGTGCCCAGGCCTGAAACCCGATTGGTACGGGTCCAGATAATCAGTTTCCTCCAGGAACAGAGGAAGCTGATGCGCCATATATGATGACCATGTATGGTGAAGCAGTTTGTAAATGTAATTCTTTCTCTGCAAAAGAATAATAAAAATAATAAAGTAAAATAAAATACATTATTTGTGAGTTTCCTTTCTGGAATTGCCTTCTGCACAAAAGATGCTTCTCCTGAACTGAATGAAAAGTCTGCTGTCCCATGTTCTGTGGTTTCATAGATGAATTATGAAGGGAAGCTTTTTAAAAATGGTTATTAGAATGAAGAGTTTGTGTGAATATATACAGTTTTATTTACTACCAGTTCTAGATTTCATTTGTTTATTCATTCATTTATCCATATCCCATCTTTATTATTTTTTACAAATAATTCAGGGTAGTGAACATAAGTAATACTCCTCCTGTGAGGTGAGTTTGGCTGAGAGACCACCCAGCTGATTTCATGGCCAAGGAGGGATGTGAACCCATTGTCTCTTGCCTTCTAGTTTTTTGGTATTCAGAAAGTGTGCAAAGACCTGATTCTTTGGACAGTTTCTGGGGAGAGTATTTTTATGCTGTTGTTTTTAACTTCAGTTATGGAAAGAAAATTGTTCACACTTAGTGTCAGCTGGAACTAGAACAGTCCATAAGCCCTGTAAATAAACATACAAATAAGTTTGACATAATTTTTGTAATGAAGGAAATTATGTTATTTTCATCATTTGCTTAATGACATGATTGCTGAATGATGTAAGATGACACAAATGATACTATTTGAGTAATTTGCATAATTATGTTAGGATGAATGATGTACCCTCTGATTTAATAGATAATTCAGAATAATCTACATTCCCTCCCCCAATTGGTCCATTAAATCAATAGCCTTCCATATTTTGGGATGAAAAAAATAAAATGTGGACATGTGAAAAATCCGCTCAAGGGCTACTGCTTTGATGAAGAAATTTGAGGAAATGGAAAATGGAAGAAATGAAGCTTTTGTGTGCTTAAATCTGGACCCATTGTAAATACCATTTTTTAAATTACTGTAAGCCACATCTTACCATATGCTTAAGCTTCAGCGTCATCTAGAAATGTCTATTAATAATAACTTGCATTATGGGAAAGATGCTTTACACAGCACTAGTTCAAAGCTGCAGTATAGTGTCTTAATTATCCAGATAATCCTGTTTGCTTGTATTTTTAAACTATGAACTGCTAGGTAATTATTCAATTCTTAATAGAAGTCAAATGGCAATGTAAACAATAATTAGGATGTTAGACAGACTAATACGCTTCAAAGCAAATTGGATTTTTTTTCATACTGTTCAGCATGAAGTCCCATAAAGCTAACAATTTAGTGGCAAAGAAACAAGTTCCATTTTGTTCATATTTTATGGTGTTATCTCTTCATGCCTTGTTTGAGAGAATAACAGTTTGCCCCAAAGAGGCTGCCTGTGCCAGAGCCAAATGTCACTTTAACAATTGGTTCCCTGCTGCTTGCCAATTGGCTGTGCTCTCCCATGGCTCCAGATCCGTTTTTTGTTTGTTTCAGCTCTTGCAGGTCAGAGGTTAAATGGAACACTGATTTCCTTCCACAATATTGACAGCAGGTAAATATAGACAGGATTGATGCTTGATCAGCATGCAGTCCATGCTGAAGAGATAGTGGAATCTTTTCAGGAGAAATATGCTTACTTTAAGATGTACATCTTCCTACTTGAGTCTTCTTTGATTCTGAATTATAGCTCTGTGAAAAAGGAGTTCTTCTGTTTGATGCATTCTCTTTCAGCACTATGAAATCAGCACTGTTGGGAAAAATAAAAATATTTTAGAATAACACATATCTTATTTGAAATTTTACTTCCTCTTTTCTTTTAAAAATGATCAAGGATTGCAATCTGGACCCCAACATTTCCCTGAGTATTATACTTTCAAGATCTGAGTTAAAATACAATTAAATTAAATAGAGCAATTAAATTTTTCAATAATATCTTTCCCCTTGTCTATTGCCAGTGCAATAGATATCTAACATTCCATCCATCTCAATCAGTAATTATATCTTGTCATGTCTTTCTCCCATATTAGTATTTCTCATGGGTGGGAGGCGAAAAAAAATTAATGAAAGATGTATATTTTATTTATTTATTTATATTTCTTCTAAGTATGTGAACATTTTTCCATATCATCCAACATAGTTGAAAATTATAGTGCCTCTTTGTGTTCTCTTTCATTAGACTTCCAGGCTTGAAGTGAATGAAAACTAGTTTAAGGAAATATAATGCAATTCCCTGAGTAATCCCAGTTGCTGAATGGCAACTTAAATAGAAAAGCCTTACATTAGTTTTAGTAGATAGTTATCAACATGACCAATGGATTTTGACACGTTTAAATTAGGATTGGTTTCCTATGGAACTCAGCTCCATATGGATGTATTTTCATGGCATGATATGAAAATGATTTGCTGTTCCCTTCAATTTTTTTTGTCTACTTAGTCTAGGCTACACATTGTAGTTATTTGTTTTTCTGTTTCTGAGTGGCTTTTTGTCTGTAGCTGAAGAAGATGTTTCCTCTTAGAAACAGTTCCCTTTGAAGTTCCATCCTTTTGGGGATTGACACCATCACAGGGAAATTAGCATGTTAAAGGAAGTGATCAATAACTTGTCTCCCTTTCCACTTCCCATCTCTCTAAGGCAAGAGAAGATTGCCTAGCACTAGAAGTGTCTGCAGTTTTAAGAATAGCATGAATAACAGGAATGTACATTGGTCAAACTGAGATTGCTTAATCCACCTCTACGACTCAAGTTCAGTAATTTGAAAATGAATTCAGGAGAATCAACAGGTTTAGGAAGCAGGGGCAATTCATGTAATTATGGAGAGGATTAGAAGGTAAGTGTAGGGAGATCAGTTCACTGTACTATTTCTTAGATGTTGGAGCACTCAATTTTGTAACATTTAGCATGAGTATGTAAGAGATTTCTCTGAGTTTCTCTTGCAGGCATGCAGATATAACTTCTCCCCACCCCCAATCATTTTATAAAATATTCAGACAGCAGGATGGATAAATTAACTGCAGTTCTGCAGTACCATTAGAACAGTCTTGTTGAGACCAGCTAGAGTTTCCTGTTTTCATTAATACTGCTTTTTTCCACATTTTTATAAAATGTGGTTTTGATAGGATCACTTTCAAGTGATAAGTAACATCAAGAGTCTGTCTTGTATTATTGTCTTCACTAGGTGGCTTACAGCCAGTTATTCCTTCTTAGTCCACTTATGTAACATTATTGTTTTTCCCTTCTCCCTATGTATGTTACCTTCAATTTACAGAGAAAAGTCTAGCTTTAATGGCATAAGTAATAAAGTGTCATCAATGCTTATAACTGTTTTTTTTATTTCATTTTAACTTTATTTGCTGCCCAGAGTTGCTTGTTGAGATGGGTGGCCATATGCATTGGATAAATAAGTACGAATTTACTGTATTACACTTTTAAGAAAATGGATGATTTCATGGTATAATGGTGGACATGGTAGAGTTTTGTGATTCTGTAAAAGTTACAGCTACCTTTCTCTGACAAAACACTTTTCATTTTTTGATTAGTAATATGGTACAAGTTTGTTTTTAGAGAATTCTAACCTTGAATTCTGACCTTGGCTGTAGACAATACACTTAAGATTTTCTGTCTTTACATTCCCATCTGTCAAGCATACTGACATTAAGTAACAGAACTGGGATTCTTTGCATAAATATATTGAGGATGAATAGTATTCCTCAGCTGGCAGGGACCTTTTATTCCCCAACTATTGTAGTGTTTTAATTGGGAAATCAGTTTGACTGATAGTTATATTTGGATGCACTTTACCTGAGCTGGAAGTATATCTCTGCTTGTCTTATTTCTGCTACAATTAAATAGATTTTCACAGAAATAAACATCTATCTAGCTGGCTATAATAATGTGGTATGGAAAAAATCTAGTTCTGATGAAGGGGAAATAAAGTAGAGAAAGATGCAGCTTTCTTATTTTTAAAATCCAGTTCAGCTTACGGATGTGAAAAAAGTCAATATTTATTCACTTATATCCCATTGCATTGTCTTGGCAGCTAAAGAAACTTATAAATTACAGTGATCTATTAACTATAAATACACAGCAATCAGCAGCTGATTATTTATTATTGTACTAATATACCAATATAGTGTTATTAATGTCACTATTATATGTTAATATTGTATTATATATTATATAATATATTTTAAAGTTAATAATTAAATTTACACCATATATTTCTGTTTCTTTCATCATTCAAGGAAGGTTATAACTATTAAAGAATTACAAATGAGAGTGAATCCCATTTGCCTCTGGAGTACATCATAGTTCACCTTACTAATCATGATTCTGTTTAATGGTTATAACAAGAAGGCTTGCTAAAGAACTCACTTTTGCATAAAATAAGAAGAGAGTAGGCTAGAAAGTAGATCTTTCCATAGATGTACAGGGCCTCCAGCCTCTTGACATTTTTTAAGGCCAACAACAACATAACAAAAGGCCATTTCCACATAATAGTAGGCTCTGATTTGCAAATACTAATTAGTCATGTTTGTAATGAGAGAGGCAAATGCCTGGATAGTCAAGCTTTGAGCCATGTAGGGCTTTAAAAATTAATACCTATAACTTAACTTGCAAGTAATTTACAACTAATGGAGGTTTTTCAATACATGGATCATATGATCTTGTATGTTGCAGTCTTCCTGCTGTATGTACCACATGTAACTTCTAGACATTTAGCTCCAAAGAAAGCACATTGCATAGTTAAAGTATGATATAACCAAGGTATGGATAACCACTGCCAAATCTGATTGGCTCAGGAAGAGTTGCAGCAAGCGCACTAGACATAACTGTGTGAAAATGTTCCTTCACACAGTTATATTTGCAAATCCAGAGACAGCTGATACATAAGGAACAATCTGGCAAAGAACACTGTCCAAAACAGGCTGAATCATAGTCCTAGATTCCAGTCTGTTTTTTCCCCCAATAGCAGCTCTCTTTTGTTTTGATTTAAATTTAGCTGGTTTCCTTTTAGTAGCATTCAAGCGAACATATTGCTTCTATGGAGTTATATGATAAGGGGTAGTCTAACTCCAAAGCTCCAGTGATCTTCCCCCCAAATTTCATGTACATGATCAGTATCACCCAAGACACAATGATCCCTATTACACCAAACTCAACCTTCTGTTCTACTACAATCCAGCAGAAACGATCATTTAAACAACATGGTAGTCTAAAAGCATACCATGATCAGTGGCCTTGAAAGCTGATAATATTTCAGGAAAAATAGCAGGTCTATACTCAGTGTTAAAAATATAAATAGAGTTACCTTGAGGTAAGATGGACAACCTATAAATTTTATAAATCAATCAATCAGTTTAAATTCCATATTCTGGCCACTAATATAATTGAAATTAGAATATGTAATTAGTATAACCTGGATTCATCTGGAGCTACAAAAGTATTACACCTTCTCCAGAATTATCCAGGCTTACAGTCAAGAAAGAATGTTTCCCATAAAGTTCTTAACTTTTTTTTTAGGTAAATGATTTTAAGTCCTGATAAGACACAGTCACCATGGAACTTAGTCACAGGACCTATTTTATTAATTTAATTGTGACAGGGCAGAATCAAGGAAGCGCATGGCAGCTTCATATACATTGGATTCAGCACAAGAATCCAAATTAAAATGGATCCTTCTTGCTGCAGTGAATAATATAAATAGATCAAAATGAACGAAATTTTGTTCTGACTGCCACCATTCACCCTTAATATTTGAAAATTATCATATAATATGGTAATTCTCTTTGTGCATAATGATATAGAGATTTAACACTTTCCAATGAGCCTTTAAATGTGCTTTAAGATGTACTTCATCATCCCAAGCATATACTGAACCACCCTGGAAATTTCTCCATTTATGTTTCAGGTTGCATTTCGTGCATTTATTATTTCCACATTGATTGAATCAATTAATTTAGTTTGCAGGAGAGAAGAGGGTACTTGAAAGCAGCAGTATCAGTTATCTTGGCTGTTGTGCAATCCGTAGCTCTACCAGGTTATTTATAATATGTGTGTAAATTTATACTCAGGTCGGAAGGCATCCAGTATGCTACTGGGGAAGAGCAAAGGGCTAGTACTAGTAGCGCCAGAATGAATGAAGCGACTGGGCCAAAGCTGAAAGGATGTTCACTTGTGGATGTATCTGGTGATGAAAGGAAAGTCCGATGCTGTAAAGATTTTTTCTCCATAGAAAGCTGGACATGGTCAAACAAGAGGTGACAAGACTGAACATCAATATCTTAGGAATTAGCAAACAAAAATGGACAGGAATGGGTGAATTTAATTCAGAGGACCATCAGGTATCCTACTGTCAGGACCATCAGGTATCCTATCCTTCATAGTCAATAAAAGAGTAGGAAAAGCAATACTGGGATACAATCCCCCAAATGACAAAATGATCTCAGTTCAAATCCAAGGCAAACCATTCAGTATCAGTAGTCCAAGTCTATGCCCCAACCACCAGTGCTGAAGAGGATGAAATTGACCGGTTCTATGAAGCCCTACAGCACCTTATAGAACTAACACCAAAAAATGATGTCCTTATCATCATGGGGGATTGGCATGCTAAAGTAGGAAGCCAAAAGATAACCAGAATAACAGGCAAGTTTGGCCTTGGAGTACAAAATGAAGCAGGGCACAGGCTGACAGAATTTTGTCAAGATAATACGATGGTCATAGCAAACACTCTTTTCCAACAACCCAAGAGACGGCTCTACACATGGACATCACCAGACGGTCAACACAGAAATCAGATTGACTGTGTGCTCTGCAGCCAAAGATGGAGAAGCTCTATACAGTGAGTAAAAACAAAAATCAGGAGCTGACTGTGGCTCAAACCATGAGCTTCTTGTTGCAAAATTTAGGCTTAAACTGAAGAAAGTAGGGAAAAGCACTACGCCACTCAGGTATGAATTAAATCATATCCCTGTTCAATATACAGTAGAGGTGACAAATAGATTTAAGGAATTAGATCTGACAGACAGAGTGCCTGAAGAACTATGGATGGAGCTTCGCAATATTGTACAAGAGGTAGCAACTAAAACCATCCCAAAGAAAAAGAAATGCAAGAAAGCAAAATGGCTGTCTGAAGAAGCTTTGCAAATAGCTGAGGAAAGGAGAGAAGCAAAAGGCAAGGGAGAAAAAGAAAGATACACCCAATTGAATGCAGAATTCCAGAGAATAGCTAGAAGAGATACGAATGCCTTCTTAAATGAAGAGTACAAAGAAATAGAAGAAAACAATAGAATAGGGAGGACCAGAGATCCCTTCAAGAAAATTGGAGAGATGAAGGGAACATTGCATGCAAAAATGGGCATGATAAAGGACCAAAATGGCAGGGACCTAACAGAGGCAGAATTGATTAAGAAGAGTGGCAAAATTACACAGAAGAACTATAAAAGGAGCTTAACGTCTCCAATAACCATGATGAGGTGGTCACCGACCTCGAGCCAGACATCCTAGAATGTGAAGCGAAGTGGGCCTTAGGAAAAGTGAGCAACAACAAAGCTAGTGGAGGTGACAGTATCCCAGCTGAGTTTTCCAAAATCTTAAAAGACGATGCAGTAAAAGTGCTACACTCAATTTGCCAGCAAATTTGGAAAACTCAACAGTGGCCACAGGATTGGAAAAGATCAGTTTACATTCCAGTGCCAAAGAATGTTCAAACTATCAGACCATTGCACTCATTTCACATGCTAGTAAAATTATGCTTAAAATCCTACAAGTTAGACTCCAGCAGTATGTGGATCGAGAACTACCAAAAGTACAGCAGGATTTTGAAGAGGCAGAGGAACTAGAGATCAAATTGCCAACATACGCTGGCTCATGGAGAAAGCTAGGGAGTTCCAGAAAAACATCTATTTCTGCTTCATTGACTATGCTAAAGCCTTTGATTGTGTGGATCACAACAAACTGTGGCAAGTTCTTAAAGAGATGGGAGTACCAAACCATCTTATTTGTCTTGAGAAACCTATATGAGGGTCAAGAAGCAACAGTGAGAACTGGACACGGAACCACTGATTGGTTCAAAATTAGGAAAGGAGTTTGTCAAGGCTGTATACTGTCATCCTGCCTGTTTAACTTATATGCAGAGCGCATCATGAGAAAAGCAGGGCTAAATGAATCAAAAGTTGGAATTAAGATTGCCGGGAGAAATATCAACAACCTAAGATATGCAGATGACACCACTCTAATGGCAGAAAATGAAGAGGAACTAAAGAGCATCTTGTTGCGGGTGAAGAAGGAGAGTGCAAAAGTTGGCTTGAAACTTAACATTAAGAAAACCAAGATCATGGCATCTGGCCCTCTCAATTCCTGGCAAATAGATGGGGAAGAAATGGAGGTAGTGACAGATTTTATTTTCCTGGGCTCCAAGATCACCACAGATGGGGACTGCAGCCAAGAAATTAAAAGACGCTTGCTCCTGGGGAGGAAAGCCATGGCAAAAATAGACAGCACACTAAAAAGCAGAGACATCACCCTGCTCTGCGTATAGTGCATATAGTCAAGGCTATGGTCTTCCCAGCTGGAATGTATGGCAGTGAAAGTTGGACCATAAGAAAGGCTGAGCTCCAAAGAATTGAGGCCTTTGAACTATGGTGCTGGAGAAGACTCCTGCGAGTCCCTTGGACTGCAAGGCGATCAAACCGGTCAGTCCTAGAGGAGATCAACCCTGACTTCTCTTTAGAAGGCCAGATCCTGAAGTTGAAACTCAAATACTTTGGCCACCTAATGAGAAGGAAGGACTCACTGGAGAAGAGCCTAATGCTGGGAAAGATTGAGGGCAAGAGAAGAAAGGGACGACAGAGAATGAGGTGGCTGGATGGAGTCACTGAAGGAGTAGGAGTGAGCTTAAATGGACTCCAGAAGATGGTAGAGGACAGGAAGGCCTGTTGGAACGTTGTCCATGAGGTCGTGATGGGTCGGACATGACTTCTCAATTACCAACAACAACAACGACTCAGTCACATCAAGTCTATTGACTTCAATTTATAGGCCAACCAAACAGGTTAGTAAATAAAATTTAAGGTGCAGAGTGGACATTTCTTATCTAACTCTAATATGTAACATGTCGTGTGCATATAGTTGTAGCATATACTCTTTCTCCACAAAAGTTCAATTGATGTCTTCAGAATTTCTGATTATGTTTTCAAGTTCAATTCAAACAAAGAGAAACAGTACATCCTTGGTATGTACCCCAACTTAGATTGAATCTTTAGTGGCATCACATACCACAGGGAATACTATACTATACTATACTATACTATACTATACTATACTATACTATACTATACTATACTATACTATACTATACTATACATACAACTTGCATTTCTTGTTTCTACCTACTTAATAAAATGTTCCTATTTTAATAAATATACATTTTGGGTTCAGTTAAAAATATGATTTTTCAAAGAAAGCAAAATTTCAAAGGAGCATGAATAGAAATTGGAATGGTGTGTGTTATACACCCTTTAAATGTAAACATCAAAGAATGAAATATAAGGAAATATTGTGAAGCAATAATAAAATGTCAGTAATTTACTGAATGAAATTTAGAAATGTAACCTTGCAACACTTAATAATTCAAGAATATAATTTGGATTTGCAAAATGACACTCTAAAAGCAATTTCAAATTTAATTTCTGTCACCTCGAATTATTATTTTTCTTCAAGGTAATTGTGTCCATTTCTCAGAGACTGCTTAGACAGGTCCCTGCAGTTTTCTTAGCAAGATTTTTCAGAAGTAGATCACCATTGCCTCCTTCCCAAGGCTGAGAAAAAGTGGCTATCCCAAGATCACCCAGCTAACTTTGTCCTTAAGGCAGGACTAGAACTCATGGCCACCCAGTTTTTTGCTTATGCCTTAACCTCTCCATCAAACTGGCTTTATTATATGGTATACTTAATATAAAGACATAGTTTCAGAGAATTTATGATTTGATTATGCATCGAAACAACAACATGACTTCTCCAATAATTAAAATACAAAGAATCACATAGTTCTGTTGCTTCGTCAGCTAACAATTCAACTAGCAATTAAACTGTTATCAGGTTGATATTATTATGAGGTGCCAGTGAATGTTCATAATTATGTGATTGCAATCCTTTTAGCCAGAAATTCCTGTATGTACCAAATTCCTCTGTGAATCAAATTCAGAACCTTCCAAAATGATGATAAAAGTTGCATGCTGTAGTCATAACTCATAAAAAAGTTCCAGATTGGGATAGTCTTCTTCCTGGAAAAATGATTAAAGATAGTGCATACTAGAATTTAAACATATTGTCAGTACTCTAATTTTAGTGGCAGTACAGAAAGACAACTAACAGTTAATAGCATGCCAAAGAAGGCATGTTATTTATACAGAATTATCATTCTGAATCTTCGGGAATCAGAATTTCAAATGTCCCTTTAACAACTTTGCAAGATACAGATGTATATCTTTGAGAGATATAAACGGGAAGAATTCTCCATTGAGCTAGTTCCATGTTCATATGGGGACGTGAAATCCTTTATTCCGGTTCAGCATTCAAACTGCTCAAGCTTAAGGCAACAGGGCTCATACAAGTCCTATCAAAAGTAGTTCCTATTGGCCACCTCCCTTGCCCAAGATGTTGACCTCTGGATAGAGGTCTCCAGATTTGCCTTCACATTGTTTAAACAAATGGATCGGTTGTGAAGGTTTATGCACTTGCTGTAGTTTCTCTAATAAACCATTTTTTGTGATTACTTTGCCAAGAGGATGATAAATTAGTAGGATTTATATTGCTATTTTCTTCTGCATTCAAATCCTTCACTGAAAAATTTAAAAATGTAAGTTTATTCATATGCAATATTAATTCTGTTTTAACCTTTATTCACCCAAATTCAGAAACAGTTGTGTCAGTTTGTAACACTTCTTTCTGAATTATGACACACTGATGACAAAATGTTTATGTAATCAGTAATGCTCATCAGATTGTTTCTGGGTGGCTGATTTGCTATGTTGACTGTTTTTTAATATTGCTCAAAATTTATGTGCAGCTTGAAAAGCTGATAAAATATGTACACCATCTATTTTTTTAGATACATGGCTGTAAATAGCAATGTATCTAAACAATATAAGTTTAGATGTAAATAAATTTTCATGTTAATCTATATGCCACTTGGAAGATGTTACGTTGTTAAATAATAGTAGACTGGGGTCTTTGTTAATTAATCTGGAAGAAACTGAAATGACTTCTTAATTAAGAAGGAGGTAGACATTTTGATTTTCAGAGCATAATTTCATTTTTATTCTTAGTCTTTGCACAGATGAAGAAGGGTTAATTTTTTCTTAAGAACAGATAGAAGACCACCTAACAGGCTAATTATATGCAAGCCATGATATATTAGCATTTGGTATATGTTTAGCTGTATAAGCCATTTTATTCTTTGGACAGCTTATTAATATAGCACAGTGAACTCATAAAATGGATGGCAGTTTCACTATGGGTAGGTGTAAAATGTTCTTTTGGTTAAAAGTAACTCCATGGATCAGTATTGATAGTCTAGTGCAGAGGTGTCAAACTGTCGGCCCAGGGGCCGGTTGCATCATGCAGAGGCTACACCCACCCCAGCTCCGGTAATGCAAAAAAAGTCATGATACTTCGCGACACGTCATGTGACACAGCAAGTTTGACACCCATGGTCTAGTGACCAGGGTTGAAAGTAGCCCATTGAGATCAGTTGAGTCTCTAATGACAAAATGATAATCATGAGCAATAACAACATCTCCACATAGGGGGAGTACAACTGACAGAGAGGAAAGACAACCTGCTAAAAATATGCAGGTCTATTACATATGCATAGGTATTTCCCCCTGATTCTGATGGAATGGAAAGGCATATCACCTCAAATCTCCAAATGACTCCACTGATAGCGTTCATGAAATTAAAGAGTATGATCAAACCCGCACTATAGGGGCCAGCAGATGTTTCCAGGTATTAGTGTGGAACAAAGATGAATCTTTTTTGTTGATTTGTGATGTACATAAAAATATAAATGAATAAGTTGATTTTGTGTGGCTGCATTAAACAAGTTAGTGTACTTTAATCATAATTAAAAGTCTGGTACAAATAGCTCAAACACATACAGTTGGTGACTTTTTTAGTGCCAAAAAGAACGAAAGGGACAATTATTAAGTAACTGAATAATTACGTCAAATAATTGTGATCAGCTTAACATTTGTAAATTGGACTAATACACCTGCTGCACTACATTATAATCGTTTATTATGTTATCCATGATGTGTTGGGTTTTTATTTCTTTGTAATATGTTTATCAGAGAGAAAAATATTAAGGCATAAAAAAGGAATAGAAAGATAGTAACCTTTTTTTCTAATGTTAGCTGCCTACTAATCGGTTTCTTCCTTAAAGGCATCAATCTCAAATACATGTAATATTCAGTGAGAAAAATGGCTGACATATAATCTGCAAAGCAAAGCTTTTAAACAGGGTGCTTTGTTTCACAAGCTGTACGTGGTTTGCTTTCTTTCTAGCCTGAAGCCTAAATAGCTTTTTAAAGTTCAAAGTGAGTACAGGGTCTTGCCTGGTCACTAGCATATAATTCTTGTTCACCATAGGTGATCACGCAAGCAGCTAATTTTAAACCCAAAATAAACCATTAGTTGCAATTCTTTCCTATGTGAAAGGCATTAATGGCTTTATGAGGGTTATAAAACAGTTGCTAATCTGTAATGTTCTTTAGAAAATCTCATTTCCGTATCTTGGATCCCAGAAGGCCTACAGGATTAAATATTATTGTAATCAGATTGAATTCCAGCAGAGGTAAAACGAAACCAAGGGCTTAGAAAAAGAGGAAAGATATCTTTGCATGTAAGAAGTAACAATGGGAGTAGTAGGGTCCCCATCGTGGAGAAATACTTAAATTTTCAAATAGAATGAATTTCAGAGGGAAAGGTGCTTTAATCAGAGGTTATGATACTTTCTTAGATATATAATAGTAAATTCCTTTAAGTCTTCAATTAAAAAAAATTGCAGCTTTAATACTGCTGAAAATATGTTGGGTCAATCCTTTAGTTGTACTGCAGGCAAAACAAAAAGAAAAAGAAATTATTTACGGCACAATCCTAAACACATCTGTTCAGAAGCAAGTCCTATTAAATACCATGGAGTCTTCTGCCAGATGAATGCATATTTTGTAAGAGTAAGTGTACAGAATATACAAGGGCATATTTGCATGTAAATACAAATTTGAATGACATTTGAGTATCTTTTTTTATTCCAGTCAACCATTGTATATTTTGTCTTTGCCTATTGTTTCCCACAATTTTGGTAATCATAATTGTAACATTTGTGAGATTCTGCTTGCTAATTGTAGCCTCAAGGAAGGAATAATATTTTATTCAATTCAGGAAATATTGTTTGGTTCTTCTTGAAGTCCATGGTACCAGTAGTAACCATCTACAGCTTCATAATTAAGATGTGTTTTTAGTATTTCTCTTCTTCTCAGTCTTCAGCATTCATAGTTGTATATTACTGTTCATTGTTTTAAGTATTCTGATTTTTTAAAGACATTTAATTAACCATTCTTGGAAATGTGATGCTGGTCTAAGAGGATTTTTGATCTGATATACAAAGCTTACTTCTGTTGAATGACTCTTAAGCAAGCAATTAAGAGAAAAAATATGGCTAATATAAACAGTGTCTGAATGTATTGAGTTATTTTTTTTGTCTGCTTTAATCAATTGTTATATACTAGCCCTGCTTTTGTTTACAGATGCAGAGGTCAGATAGATTAAAAAAGGAACATTTAATTTTGTTAAATTATTATGTTAAACCCCCATAAACTGGAACTCTTATGGAAAATAAAAGCCTGGAATATTATGTTAAGGCTTAATTTTAGCATGATTATGTATCTGAGAAACCCTGATATTTTATATGAGAATTCAGTTTCAAAAATAGTGACACACACATAGTACATGCATACACATTCACTTATATACAAAATGCACATCTACATGATAATATTTAGCAGCAAATACTTCTAAGAGCGAGCTGCTTATGTTTAATAAAGCTGCAATCAAATGAATTGAGTACCTATAAAGGACTACAGTACATGAAATGTGCCAAAATATGTTTTGATAAATTTTCTAGACTTTTTATTTGCTATCCATGTCAATGCACATTTTCTGCAAAAAGTGGTACTAGTCACTAGTTTGTTAGAGTAATGTAGATGTCATAAATTTAAATATTATAATTAGAATACACTCTGGTATTTGTTACAGGATCAAAACACAAATTCAACATGTAATTCTTATTCCCGTTTGCCAGCATAAGCTCTTCTGTTCTTTGAAGTCCCAAGGATATTTTAATCATTTGTGTCATGAGAATCCTATCTAGTTAGCTTCTTACACATATTGTAATGTGGAACTATTATTATTATTGTTGTTGTTGTTGATGGAAAATTTCCTTGGGTGTGCAGTATGGTGTGGTACATAATAATTGCTATAAATCTGTCATTGTAAAGATGAAGGATATCTTGAAAAAATATTGCTAAAACCTATACTGATTATTTAAACTATTATAGATGATACAGTATTACAATTTGCATTAATCAAAGAGAAGTGAGATTCAAAATCATAAGAATATTATATCAGAAAATATGATATAGTTAAAAGTTTGCAAGGTTGGCTCCATGGTGAAAAATGGAATATTTTTTATTTACAGTATAATCTTGGAACAAAGTAAATCAGGAATTGAATCCTCACTATCTTGTAAAGTAACTGTGTTTGGCTTTTCAGTCCACTAACAATGCTGAATGGCCAAAAGCAGACTTCTATATTACCATCTCATGCAGCATTGCATGATCACAGACTCCAAGAAGTTACATCTTTGCTTTTGGCACTTAGCAGTTAATGTGCCAAGATGTCCCAGCAAGCAATTAAACTTCAGTGGATACATGTATATATAGTAGTTAATTTTTTGAACATAAGATCTCTAATAAACACATGATAAGAGCTTACCAATTCTTTTTGGGTGTGCATCAATAGTTATTAGGTAGAACAGCTTCATTAATCGCAGTAGATATAGAAGTCTGCATATGCAAAAACTGGCAAATAATGCTAATATACACAGAGATCTGCATTTATTGCTAAATCCTGCAGAAGCTGATATAAACACATTTGCATAAAACTGTTTATCATGAAGGCGCTGAGTACGCTTCCCCAAGCTGTACAAATACAGCTTCTGGCTATCATCAATGAAAGATTTATTATACTACATTTTTGTTTTTTGTCTTTACTACGGCAAATAGAATATGAGTGTCCATTAAATTTAGAAAGGCTTACATTTGGGATAACTGTGGTTAATGATAGTGATGATCTTTTAATGAACAACAGCATGCTCTATCCATAGTCGAGAACAAAGATTCTCAAATTAATGACAAAGATAAATGTGATATCTCTTCTGAGCTATGCCTAAGTCTTAGGGACCATGTGGATATAGTAGGTCTATGTCTTCTTGACAACAATATGGAAGCCGTTTGCCATCACCTTTTTTAGTCATGCATTTTTAGTTTTCCAGCTAGCAAAATTTTAATGAAGAAAAATGTAGAATTTTGAGAAACCAGATTAAGTGCATCTCCTACAGATTCTAATAACTATGTAGTTAGTGACCCTTGATTTTGTAATTTTGGCATTCCCATAAATAAATCTACAGCAATAGGGAGCTATTGTTATGATTGGTTGCACAGTCAGCCAGATGATTATACTAGATTTGATATTTTTTTCCCACTTATCAACTCTTTTACAAGGACCTGGGTTAGGCAGATGTTATTCGATGGTTTTAAACGTAGCATCACAGGATGTAAGCTCTTCCAAGTAAAGCTGCCTTTTGCAATTGAGATGGTGATTTTTGTCAATGCTTATGGTGTTCAAAGGGTTCTCTCCAGATGTTTTGAGATTTCAGTTAAGGCACATATTATGATTGTTACTATCTTTGCTTTTCTTTTCCAAATTGTTTTACTTCGATTTTGAGGTCTGTATATTTTGTGATTTTTTTCTCCAGTTCTTTTTCTTCTGTTATTTCCAGGTACTACAGTGTCCTCTCTCCAAACTTTTTTGTTTTCCTTGTCCACAGTCTTATCAGCATTATTATTATTCTGAAGAGAACACTGTCAGCTGACGTCTAATAGAAATATTCTCCAACCACATGTGTTCATTTTCTTCTTGTCATCCATGTAATCCATTATGAAAGCTCACTTCTTTTGTAAAGCCTTTGCTAAAGTCTGTTCAGCTTTTCTTAAAACACTACATATAATCTGAGAAAATAATATGCAACTGCACAATTACATCTTCTGTGTTTGCCTGCTGAATTCCTTTCCTTTCTTCTGAAATTTAAGGCAATACAGTTTTGGGATTTTTTTTAAAAAAATATACTGAATCAACTGCTAGGAATATCGAAAGAATTACAAGAAAAGATATGGAAAGGGCCTTCATCCTCTTTCTGAAATATCAGAATCTCATTGTAGAAACAAAGCCATCATATTGTTATAATTCTTATCATAGATTCCTGAAGGTCATATGGAACACAGAAGTACCCTCTGTGCATTAAAGAGTTCATCCATTCACTTACATTAGAACTGTGAGATAAGCTACAGCTTCTGAAGTGACTCAGTAATCAGGCAGTAGATTGATCCACTGAGAAGCAAATTTTACTGATGCTTAATCCCTGGAAATATATATTTGGATTTGCAAGTAACATTTTTCTCTTACATATTTATAAGGAGTAGCTGTCTGAATTTAGTACAATCATTGCAATTCTAGCATAAAATACATTAAATAACAATGTAGAATAAAAGGAAGATAAAGTATATGACCATAGCATGAAGGTGAATGTTTTAAATATATATGCTAATGGAGAAAAAAGCTCATTTGTTTTAAAAGAGTTAAATAGAACTTTTGCTCTGATTTTCTACCTTTGACTAATTCAGAAGTAGACGGGAAGGATTTTCACCCCTCCCACTTTATTATTTGGCAGCATAAAATCCTAATGGTTTAATACAAATGAAAATTGTTCCTTGCCACAAAGAACTTTGCATCCTAAGCCTGTACCTACTCAAATCAGATTTATCATGTGGGGATTTAGGAAAACAGCATGTTACATTAGAATAATCTGTACCTCAAATTAATATTCTATATAAATGCTGAACTAAGTTTATTATTTGGTCAAAGTTTTAGGTCAAGCTGCTGCTTTATTCCTACAAGAGAAAGACAGACAAGACTGGTGATTGATACTGACAAAAGTATCCAGTTAAAATTTCTGTAGTGCATGCCTACCTCGAAAGTTAAAACTGATCTGAAACTGCTTAAGGCATTTGGGGCATGGAGTAGATTGTTAAATCTCAATCCATCAGTTTGTTTCATCTTTCAAGAGCACTATTCAACTCCCACTGTGACAACCGAATGGTATTTGAAATTCACCTCTCAAATACACTGAATTGTTTTCTTCACTCTGTGAAACCCTCCTTCTTGAAAGAACACACATTGCTTGAGTTTGTGAAGGATCAATCAGTGATTTGCATTTCAAAAGACCTAAGTGGTATTTCCCAGTTAATATACTTCACAATTTCTCAAGTTCACTACTAATACCTTTTATTTGTAGACTAAAGACTTCATTCCTGATCCCAGTGATTCAAAATGGGTTTTTAATATATTTTTTCCTTCTGATTAAAAACTGCACATACATTTGAAGTAGTTCTTTTCTATTTATTTCTATTTAGATAACTTTTGTAATAGTGTGGAATTTTATTCAAAATGTTAGTGGCAAAGCTAAGCTTTAAAACAGATGACATTTGTGTGGATTTAGCAGTATATATAGATAAATATAAATATAATAATTAAATGAATTCATTAGCTGCTATTTATACAAGTCCCTCGATACATATATTTTTCTAAGTTTAAGAAAAGGAATTTTTTTGCTTGCTTGCTTTAAGTTGCTTTGTGCTTGTTTGTTTTAAGATCACAAATTGCACTGTTCAGTTTTTTCAGGCATTTAATACCATGAATACAAAACATGAAGCGACTGTCAAAATATGCCTGGGTCAGTCCTCCCCAGATGACTAGTGATTAACGAGAGCAGTGTAGCACCTCTCTTTTTAAATAAGCAAGAATACTAAGGAATCAAAGCTGTCAGACTGAAAGGGGTATACTGATAGCTCACATTATAGAATGTACATGGGAAATGGGGGCAAGGCTTAAAATCAGGGTTGTTATAAGGCTGAATGTATCCCATCCCACAAAAGCCCATGGGTGCAACCCTTTCAAATTATAGTTTTGAGTATGACAGAAGTACATTTTTATGGGGAATAATTGTATTAAAATATGTTAAAAATAAATAGGCAAAATAATACCTGAAAATGCTTATACACCACTAGGTTAACCCTTTTAATTTTTTCATAACCCTGGATACCAAATATTTGAATGACACTTCTTCCTTAGCCACAGACATTGGAAATGTTGTTGTGGAAAATAGGATACACATGACACAAGGGCTGTATTTTAGAAACTGAACTGCAGGCCCTTTTGTCTTTTGGGAGAAGGGCATAAGGCTGTATTCACTGTCCTTCAGGTATTTCAGAATTCATGGTGGACGCATCTGGGAGACACACTGTATTGTTTAATTTGTTTTTCAACCTCAGCAATTTTAAGATGAGTGGACTTTGATTCCTAGAATTCCCTAGCCATCATGCTGACTAATGGATTCTGGGAGTTGGTTCACCCATATTAAAGTTGCTGGGTTGAAAACATTCATCCATTAGTCTGTATGACAGATCAGAAAATGAATGGGATATTAAATCACCCAAATATCTATATACAGTACGTTAGGGTAGACTACTACCGGAATGTCTGTAACAAGGAATCCATACCGTGGTGGGGGTGTTACGTCATAAATTAAGATAGGGATTCTTTGAGAGGGAGGAGTGAATTTTGGGAGGCTATTATTTATTAACCATAATAATGTATATTTATGTGTTTATATCATAGTTTTTATTTATTCCTTCAAAATAATGGGAACTTCTATTGTTTATTTCAACTGTCAAAATCAAGGTGACCTTCCAAAAGCTAGAATAATCACACACACAATCCAGTTTGCCTCTCCATTTAGCAGCATTCACAACAGATCATAATAATATCAGAACATTTCCTTTTTGTTTCCTATTAAGTTATTTCATTTTAATTATGAAAACATAATGGAGTATATATGGCAAACTCACAAAAATACATATGTTTAGCAATTTGTGTGTGTGTGTGTATCTGTACTTTATGTGTGTGTACAGATAATTGTGAAAACATACAATTGTATTGCCATGTACAGCCATTGTTGCTGCAGTGATATTTTTATTAATTTTTGCTAATTAAATTAAATTTTTGCTAATTTTTGTTAA
The DNA here is from genome assembly GCF_947247035.1 of Vipera ursinii. Classification (NCBI taxonomy): domain Eukaryota; kingdom Metazoa; phylum Chordata; class Lepidosauria; order Squamata; family Viperidae; genus Vipera; species Vipera ursinii. The sequence goes on from NC_139518.1 coordinate 32,864,955, forward strand.
ATATCTGACAGAATTTTTTTTGTAATTATATACTTGCAATTTTATTCTTGATGTCTGAAGTAAGTGCATAAGTAGTAGAATTAATATGTTTTCATCAACACGGATGTTTAATTTGCTGACTGCTGTGCTTACAGACACTAATATCTGTTTTAGACAATATTGGTTTCAGTATGAGGGGAAAAAGTACTGTCTTGGGTCAAGTAGATACACAGTATTATGTATTTTTCAAGTTACATTTTGGTTAAATATGAAAAAGAATTGAGTAACAGCTGATTTTTTTTCCATTTTAAAAATTAAAAATGTAGTGCAGTTCTGGCTGAATAAAGATGTTATCCCCACGTGCACTTTTTCATGGGGACTAATGTTGTTTACTTTGTTTTGTCATATTTTATAATTATAATTTACCTTACATTACAGAAACAGAGTCATGCACCCACATGTGCACCTATCTTCATTTCTGAATTCTTCCATGTGCACTGAAGCAATAAAATACTAACCATTTCTTGTTCAGCTTTCCCATTTGTAGCTATTCATCTGCCTTGCTGTGCTTGAGGAGTTTCATTCAGACTTCCTTATCAGCTTTACTGACAGCCCTTCTCCTCAATCTCATGTTCACCTTCACTTTCGAAAAGACAGGGCTGCAAATCAGATTGCATTAATGGAAAATCCCTGGCCTCAGAAAAACAAAACAAAACAGCTTTTTTACTATTGACAGAATGATTGGGTGAATTTGAATGCTAGTGAGATATGCTGCTGTTTGCGTTATGTATTTTCCTCATTATGAAATGCAGGTATGGAGGACTATAATAGAATTTCAGTGTTCTCTTTTGCTTGTTTAAAGTCCCTGTTGACTGTGGTGTTACTACGATTTTCAGCAGAATAGTGGTTTGACATGGACAGCTCCATTCTCCCCACATCCAGTTTCTTAACTTACCAAAATTGTTAGAGGTCTTCCAGTAGATTTTCTAATTAAACAAAAGCGATCAAAGATATTTAAATTTATACAAAGAGATATGACCTACTTCAGTGACTACAGCCATATTCCATCACACAAGGGCCACTTTTGTTGGTTGTTAATCTTGATATGTTTGTTCACAAAGAACTGTTTCCTGCAAGCTTTCTCATTTATTACCTGCTGAGACTGAAAGACTTGTTATATATGTTTATATATGTTTATTTTAATTAGTTAGCATTAACATATTTTCCCTCCCCCTTTGCCTTCTACTTTTTAATGCACAACCCACACAAGGCAAATATTGCAAATGCTTCACCATTTCTCATAACCTAAGCATCCAGACACACCTTGGTAATTGTTACTTATATCCAACTGTCAGAACCTCTGACTGTGACTGTAATTACATTTCTATACATTTGCTGAAAAAGAATAGTAGCAGTCATGGTGGTAACAGTGGTAATGGTAGAAGGAGGAAAAGGAGGATGTAGAAGAAAGCAACAGCAACCAACTTGGGAAGATGTTGACAGAGAAGCCTGTGTATGCTATTTTCCTGTCTACCATGCCAAGAAAAAGATGTCATTTTTTTTCTAGCCAAGAGGCTACTTAATTAATCTTCCGAAAAGAATTCCATCTTTATGGGTAGGACATACTAGGAAACAACTACATATTCTAGAGTTCTTTGAATTGCAAATATTTAACTTGCAATTCAAGTATGAGAAAGTTAATTTTGAAGTAGAATTTGACCTCTTTATGCTTATTATCCTGTTAATCGACAAATTACTGTTAAGGTTTATGTAGGCTGTCCTCAAAAACAATTCCTAGGAAACGTTTCAGTTTTTTAGAGTAGTTGTTATATACTTAAGCCTTTTTAACACTTTGTACATGATGGATAGAAGGATGAAAGAATATCTATTTCTGCTTGTTTCTCAAATAATAAATAATTCTAAATCACATATGCATGATAGGTTGAGATGTCATTTTGTCCTGCCTGCAGTGGAAATATACTGAGCCACATTTCACAAAATTCTTTTTTTTTTGGGGGGGGGGGTTGTTTTGTGTGCTATAAGAAAGTGCAACCAAACTGCTTTTATTCATGAATGCCCTTCTTTGTTCTCTCTCTCTCTCTCTCTCTCTCTCTCTCTCTCTCTCTCTCTCTCTCTCTCTCTCTCTCTCTCCTTCTCCCTCTCTCTCTCTCTCTGACTTAAAGTAACTAGGAACCAAAAAGAGACTAATTTCATTTACAGCCAGAATTTGCTTATCACACAGACCTCTCGAGTATTATTCTCTGGTGAAGCTTTAAAGTAAACATCCAGGTAATCATGTATTAATGGAGAACAAAGCACATTTAACAGAATGATGTCATTAAATATTTGCACAGCCAAGCCTCGCTTTATATTAACAAAGGTGTATGGAGTGGTACTGCTGTACATGACTAACTCATGGGAAAAGAGGCTTCATGGGGAGTGCATTAGCAAAAGCAGAGAGGAACTTCACATTATGAAATACGCTTAACATATATGATTTATCTCCATCAAGCATATAGTCCTGAAGTTTCTGTTTATATTGACAGTGTACAACCACTTAAATAGTGGTTGCTATTTTGTTGGAAATTTACAGAAATGTGAACTATTTAGAGAAGCTTTCAACAACAGACATATAACTAATTCATTCTGATACTATTTCTATTCTTTTTGCTATTTTTACATTGCTAAACAGGTAGCTTTGGTTTATGTTTGTCAGTGCTTTTTTTGTAAAAGAAAAAGGTGCCGGAACTCACACATGTCATACAACCCACCTTGCCTACCCTACAAGGTTCCATCCAAAAAAGGTGCTGGAACTCTGTTCTGAGCATTTTATGAGAAAAAAAGCCCTGATGTTTGTTCATATCAAAGGCTATTTTAATGCATGGATTTAAGCAAGAAAAAGTATATATTTTAAGAAGTAATCTTGTTCTATGTACCTAATCAGAAAAATGAGTACTTTTAAGAGTTTTGAAAGAGAGCATGGACTTGGGTTTTTTAGGACTATAAACATGTGAGATTTTCATAAATACAAGCCAACTCACAAATTAAAACACCGCAGCACAGATCCTGAATTAATTTAACTTCAGAATCTTTCTTCTGAAGACTATCAATGAAAATTAAATTGGTGCTTTGGGGATTACAGTCATGCACTCTTTATTAAGGATGGATCCATAATTACAAATATAATCTATCTGCACACATAAAAGTGAACATTGGGTTTATATCACACAAAGCATTATTTTATAAAATAATCTCTAGATTAGAGTCAGTACAATGTACTGGTATTGGCATTGTGTGTGTGTGTGTGTGTGTACGTGTCTGTGTGTGTATGTTTGAATGCTAGTGACCCTCACCCATGGAATTTACTGAGTCACTTTGGAAAAGTCCCTCTTTTTCAGTCCACCTTACCAGCGGTGGGATTCAAATATGTGAACAACTGCTTCTCTGTGTGGATGCTGCTTCTGGAAGTCCATTCTGGGCCTGGGAAACAAAAAATTAGCTACCGGTTCTGCTGAAGTGGTGCGAACTGGCTGAATCCCACCACTGAAGTACCTGTTTGTCTAAACTAAAGTATAAGCCTTTGCCTAAATTTATTTGAGTTATGTTGATACTGCAGTTTAAAAATGGTAAAGTTTATATCTTTGCAGAAAATGAAGAGAAGGGAGAAATGTTCTCATTCAGCTGATTCATGTATTTCTAATTGTTGAACTAAGCAATCACAAACAAGATAGCCCAGGTGACACTGAGCTATATATCTTCTCAGCACAAAACAACTATTCCCCCCAAAGTGAATTTTCTTTGTGTTACCACTTGCACTTCATGAAACAAGACTGACTTTGTTAGTGTTATTATATCACCAAAGAATAATTATCCATATGTGGCAATATGGGATTTTCAGGATGAAATCCTAGCATATATTTTTCTTTTGGCTAGTGCTAAATGGGGATTTATGTTTTTCTGACATGCAGTTAAAGCCATGGCTTTTTATTTACTCTTGAAGTACTTACATATTTAATAAAGACTGACTTTCTTGAATTAAATTTTGAATATGCCAATATAGGTAGTCCTTGGCTTACAACTATAATTGGGACCAGAATTTTGCTTATTAAGCAAGGCTGTTATTGAGTGAGTCACACCCGATTTTCCAACCTTTTCTGCCATGATTGTTAAGTGAATCACTTCAGTTTTTAAGTGAATCAGATGATTATTCAGCAAGCCTGGTTTACCCCATTGACTTTGTTTGTTGAAGGTGGGCTGGCAAGGTTGCAAATGGTAATCACATGACTCCAGATCATAGCAACCATCATAAATACAGGCTGGTTGCCAAGTATCTGACTTTTCATTATGTGACCATGGGTATGATACAATGATCATAAGTGCGAGGATGAGTTGTAAGCCACCTTTTTTCAGCGCCCTTGTAACTGATCACTAAAGAAATTGCTGCAAATTAAGGACTACCTGTACATCTGCGCTTTCTGTTGCGAGCAATATAGAAGCGTTTTCCAAGATCTTCCATTTTTTTTTATACAATAATCCCAATCTACTCTAAGCCTTAGAATTTCCTGAATCTTTCATCCAAATATTAACTAGACTCAAATGTGTTTAGTTTTTCTAAGATAGCCAAGGTTAGGTAGCTGTCACTTTCTGAGGCGTACTGTATTAAAAAGGCTGTACGATATTTTTTCAGGGTGTACTTAATTCCTGGTAACTTCATCAACCGTCTATGTACTTTTCCTGACAACAGTATGAAAATGGTGCTCTTGCCTTTTTTATGGGATGTTGAGTCCACTTGTCACTGTAGCTTATGACAGTGTTTCTCAGCCTCAAATGTTTGGACTTCAAGAATTCCCCAGCCAGCTATGAGGATTAAGGGAGGTCATTTGCACAGTATATTTGTATTTGCTCCTCTTCTTGCTTTAGCATGGTGAACCTTGTGCTCCAGTTGTGAGGATCCATGTAATTTGGAGTCTTCTTGTTCTTTAGAGCAGCCCAAACGCTATTGATGAAGGAGGTAATATCACTTGTATTGCTTTTCCTCTCTTTGTAGCTCTTTCACAATTGACGGAAGGATTCTCTTGATACAGAATATTTGTCACTATTGCATTCTCTTGATTATGCTGCTCACTGGTTGTGGCTCACTTCAGTTGCTTTGTACACTTTTATAGGCTGATCTTTAATCTGAGCATTTGGGACTATAAGTTAGCATATTTTGCTCTCAGTGTAATATCAGGTATTCTAGATGCTAATATTATTCCCAACAAAAGTAAAGAGAAGATGAGCATATACTAAAGTAGCAAATGTAACTAACAAAACTCCAGAGTCTTTAATAAAACTTAAGAGTTTAACCAACTGAAAAACACTCAATCAGGCAATTAATTCACAAAATTATCTACAGGAAGACTTTTCTCATTACAGGTAGTCCTTGACTTATAGCCATAATGGAGCCTGAAATTTTCATTAGAGGTTGAAACACCCATATGATCAAGTTTAAGATTTTATAACCTTTTTTGTGCCACTATTATGCAAACAACACAGTCGTAAAGTCATAAAGATATAATTATATGCCAGTCTACCTGAGATTAAACTAGTCACCCCTGAATAAAATCTACCCTGAATACTTGCTTGAATGCAATGGTCATTAAGTAAGTCACAGGACATGTATTCTTATGTGATTTTTTACTGGAAAATATCCCCAAAGACTAGTTTCCAGCAAAAAATGTCATAAATCATGACATGTGATTGCAAAATGTTGCAACTAACCATAAAAATGAGCTAGTTGCCAAGCACCAAAAATGCAATCCTGTGACATCAGGGAGGAGTAGCACTGATGAAACTCTGGAACTGGTTTATAAATATCATGTGGAAGGGTTCTGTCATACCTTTGAATGGTCACTAAGCCAGGGTTTTTCACCTGTGGTACATTGGCACCTAGCAAGTGGTACACAACCATCCTAGAAAAGTGGTAACAGGGGAGGGGAATGAGCTGAACCAGTGGTAGCAGCACACAAGCCTGAGTGAAAGATGGCTGGAGCTGCAGGGCTGTCAGGGCTCAATGGAAGCACCAGGATCAGCACCAGGCTCCAGCTGGAGCTCAGCACTGAACCTGGCCCTTCTGAGCCCAGAAGAAGCACCGATCAGTTGGAATGTTACAGCATTTCTAGGGTCTTGTGATTTACGTTCAGATGCTTGGCAACTGATTCATATTTATGACGGTCACAGTGTCCCAGGGTTATGTGAAGTGACCAAAACCTTCTGCAATCACCTAGCAAGGGGGGAGAGAATAAAAACCAAACACCCCCCCACCCCTGCTGCCAATCCTCAACAGAAATGCTCACAACAATGAAAACGGCGGGCAGGAGGAAGAGCACTGCCAGGCGGGCAGGCAGGTGTCTTGCTCGGCTGGGGCTTGGGGGGCACTTTTTTCAGTGCCATTGTAACTTCAAACAGTCACGAAGTGAACTGTTGTAAGTCAAGGACTACCTGTACTTCATCACTTTTTTTTTGGTCATCAAGTTTTTGACACCTTGCTAGACAACTGGTGGTACTTGGATGTTGCCATATCCTAAAAGTGGTACAATGGGTGAAAAAGTTGAAAAGCCCTGTGCTAAGCAACTGATGCTTAATTGAGGACTACTGGAATGGGGATTGGGGGTTTATAGTTATAGGCACTGGGGTAGCTAGAGGTTGACGAAACTGGCAGTGATCCATTTGAACTCCTACTTGTCTGTCTGCTGGCCCTGCTCTTTTCCATCCGTCACCTTTTCCATCCGTTCGCCTTTTGCTGCTTGCCTTCTGCTGCTTGCCTTCTTCGGACCGTCTTCAGCTGTTCGTGGCTGACTCTGGCGTTCCCTGCTGTTCCCACCATCTTGGGCTGCCTCGGCGTTCTCGGGCTGTTCCCGGTCGGCGAGGAGGACGCCTGTGGGTTCGTTTTGGCGGCGGTGATGGCGGCGGCGGCGTGGGCGGCGGCCTCGGCGCTGGCGGCGGCGGTTTCTCGGGCCGCGCTCGGCGGCGGCGTTTCCTGCTTCCCTGGGCCGTTTCGGGCCGCCTTCGACGTTCTCAGTCTGCCTTTGGTCGGCGAGGGAGACGCCTGTGGGTCCGGCTTGGCGGCGGCGATGGCGGCGACAGCGTGGGCGTCGGTGCTGGTGGCGGCGGTCCTTTGGGCCGCATTCGACGGCGGTGACGGCCCGCATCCGGCGACGACGGCGACGGCAGCAGTGGTGTGCTTTGGCAGTTTTCAGCGACCAGCACCAAGCGGTGACATTTCCGGGGCCTTCTGGCCCGAGTGGCAACATCTGGTCTGTTTTCGGGCCGCTTCAGCGGCACCAGCGTTTTCGGGCCTATTCGGGCCGTTTGCGGAGGCCGGTGGTTGGCTGCGGCGTTTTCTGGGCTTTTGGCCCCTCTCGCCGGCGGTGGCGTTTCCATCTTGCCCCAGGCCGCATCAGGCTGCTTTTGGTGACGTCGTCGTCCTCGGGCCGTTTCGGCGGCGGAGAGGGCGACTGCGAGTTATCCTAGCGGCGATGATGTTTTCTGTGCTGCCTCGGACCGCTTGTGTTGGCGACGGCGTCTTCGGACCATTTCGGCGGCGGAGAAGACGACCACGGGCTATTTCAATGGAGCAACGGTGACAGGTGGTCCTTGCACCACTTTTGGACCGTTTTAGCAGCGGTGATGATGCTTTCAGACCACCTTTTCTATCTTGGCCTGCCTACCCTTCTGCCTTGAATACATACATCTATTAACTCTCTGCCTACCCCCATCTCCCCTTTGGATTTGGTCGGTTCTGGGTACCAGCCACGGTGGGAGAGTGGCTTGCTTTTACATCTGCAGCTCCATAGAGGTGGGAGCTCTATGGGGCATGCCTACCCAGAGTATATCTTGGACCACCCCCAGGAACAGAGTTGCAACCCGCCGTGAGAGGGCGGGGGGTGCCCTGTTTACTGGGGCACCCAACTGAGTGGCAGTGCAGTTGGGTGTGGATCCAGATATTTCTTTTCCCGGCCTTCGATCCTCCTATGGACATGACCACCTTTGGGACTGCCTTTCCTGGACTTGTTGGACTAATATGCGACAATACACCAGCACGGACTTGCTCGCCCTCAGGGGTGCCCCCCTCGCCTGGATGCGACCCGCCTCTTTAAATTCTCTTAACCTTGATGAAGGGCCCGAGTTTTGGGACCCTGAGAGATGGCTGGGCAGGGGCAGGGGCCGTCAACACAAATTTAATAGGAGGCCCCTGATTACTTTTTTATCAAAATTTTTTATGGGGTTGGGGAGAGGGGTGGGAGATGGGGGTTGTCTGGCTATGGGGGGTGGCCAATCAACCATGTCTCAGGCCAGACTTGGGTCTGACCGCGCGGGGGGAGAACAGGGTGTCGTTGTCTCCGGGGCTCATGAGCGGGTCGTGGGATTACCAATTCCCACGACGGAGAATGGCAGCAGGCGGATAGACAGGGGGCCGTATCGTTACCGGGAGGGCCGTCTCCGCTATTTGCAAGCGGTGAGGCGCTCCGATCCTCTGCTTCTTCCCCGAGGTTCTGGGAGCGAGGATGTGCAGCCTCCTGAGCTCCGGCTGGTGTACCTGAATGCCAGGTCCGTGGTTAACAAAGCTCCCCTTGTTAGGGATTTAGTTGAGGTTGAGCATGCGGACCTGGCTTGCATCACGGAGACATGGTTGGGCCCAGAGGGTGGGGTCCCTTTGGTTGACCTTTGCCCACCAGGCTTCCGGGTGCTCCACCGGCCACGAGCTCAAGGTAGGGGTGTGGGTGTGGCGGTGATCATTAGGGAGACCTTATGTCCGCGGGAGACCACCGTTCTTCAGATAGTCGGGTGTGAGTCTCTCTTTGTGAGATTTGGTTCTGGGGCGCAGTTGGGCTTGCTGCTGGTGTACATTTCGCCTAGTCGCACAGCGGCAGCCCTGCCCGAGCTGCTCGATATCCTCTCGGGGTTGGTGGTTGAGTTCCCTAAACTTATAGTTTTGGGAGACTTCAATCTAGCATCCCTGGGAGGCTCATCTGAGCTAGCTCCGGAGTTCATGGCTTCCATGACGGCCATGGACCTGACGCAAGTAATTTCTGAACCAACCCATGAGGGAGGCCACACCCTTGACCTGATTTTTTTATCTGGACGGTGGTTGGATGATCTTGGTGGGGGCTTTCCATTTATTATGCCCCTGTCATGGACCGATCATCACCTCCTGCAGCTGGTCTTCCATTTTGCCACCCCCTGCCATGGGGGTACGGAGCCAATTAGATGGTACCGCCCCAGACGCTTAATGGATCCTGATAGATTCCAAGCGGCGCTGGGGTCCCCACCTGCCTCCATTGCTCACAACTCGGCGGATGCCTTAGTGGAAGCCTGGGAAAGGGCAGCCACTGAGGCACTTGACCGGGTTGTACCCTTGCAGCCCCTGACCCGGTGCATATCCCAGCGAGCTCCATGGTTCTCCGCGGAGCTCCGGGAGATGAAGCGTCGGAAACGGGGCCTAGAGAGCTGCTGGAGGTCCAGCCGATCTGAATCCGACCGGTTGCAGTTAAGAACCTACATTAGGTCTTATCTCGCAGCGATGAGGGCGGTGAGGTGTAATTACTTCTCTACCCTCATCGCGTCCGCAGATAACCGTCCGGCCGCCTTGTTTAGGGTGACTCGCTCCCTTCTTAATCAGGAGGTGAGGGAGGATCCCTTGCAGGGTCGTGCCGAGGAATTTAGTCAACATCTGTCGGATAAAATCGCTCGGATTCGGACCGGTTTGGACTCCAGCTGGGCAGAGTCTGGCGATCAGGACACGGGCGGTCCTGTCAATGTTATCTGGGAGGAGTTTGATTCTGTGACCCCTGATGAAGTGGACAGGATTATGGGGAGGCTGAGCTCCACCACATGTTTATTGGATCCGTGCCCTTCTTGGCTGGTTTATGCAGCTAGGGAGAGGACATGAGGCTGGCTCCAGGTGGTTATATCTGCTTCTTTGAGTGAGGGTTATTTCCCCACCGTCTTGAAGGAGGCGGTGGTGAGACCTCTCCTCAAGAAGCCTGCCTTGGACCCAGCTGTATTGAACAACTTTCATCCAGTCTCCAACCTTCGCTTTCTTGCGAAGGTTGTTGAGAGTGTGGTGGCGCATCAGCTCCCTCTGGTCCTGGATGAAGCGGATTATCTGGACCCGTACCAATCAGGTTTCAGGCCCGGGTACAGCACGGAGACGGCATTGGTCGCTCTGGTGAATGATCTCTGGAGGGCTCGGGATAGGGGGTATTCCTCTGTCCTAGTCCTATTAGACCTCTCGGCGGCTTTTGATACCATCGACCATGGTATCCTGCTGCAGCGTCTCAGGGGATTGGGAGTGGGAGGCACAGTTTTTCAGTGGTTCTCCTCCTATCTCCTGGGACGCTCACAGTCGGTGTTGGCAGGGGGGCAGAGTCGACCCCTAGGACTCTCGCTTGTGGAGTTCCTCAGGGATCGGTCCTCTCGCCTCTCCTGTTCAACATCTACATGAAACCGCTGGGTGAGATCATTCGTGGTTTTGGAGTTGGGTATCATCAATATGCTGATGATACCAACTTTTCATTTCGACCCCAAACCACCCCAGTGATGCCCTCGCTGTGATGTCCCGTTGCCTGGAGGCGGTTCGGGTCTGGATGGGGAGGAACAGACTTCAACTCAACCCTGACAAGACTGAGTGGCTGTACATTCCGGCATCTCGGGACATTCTAAATGTTCCATCTCTTTCTATGGGGGGTGAGCTCTTACCCCCCGTGGATTGGGCTCGCAACTTGGGAGTCCTCCTAGATTCACGACTTACTCTAGAAGATCATATAGTGGCCGTGACTAGGGGGGCTTTTGCCCAGATTCGCCTGGTGCGCCAGTTGCGGCCCTATCTGGACCGGGATGCCTTGTGTATGGTCACTCATGCGCTCTTGACCTCTCGCCTAGACTATTGTAATGCTCTCTACATGGGGCTTCCCTTGAAGACTACTCGGAGGCTCCAACTGGTACAGAATTTTAATTTAATTTAATTTAATAATATTTATATACCGCGAGAGTTGTCTTGGGAGTTTCCCGGTACTCCCATGTTACACCTTTGCTCCGCGAGCTGCATTGGTTACCAGTTGTCTTCCGGGTAAGGTTCAAGGTCTTGGTTATGATCTTTAAGTCCTTACATAGCATGGGTCCGCGATACCTCGAGGACCACCTGCTGCCGGCGTCAACTCCCCTCCGCCCTGTGCGTGCCCACAGAGAGGGCCTCCTCAGGGTGCCTCCGCTCAGGGAATGTCGACTGGTGGCCCCCAGGGGGAGGGCCTTCTCTGTGGGTGCTCCGGCATTATGGAACCAACTGCCGGTTGAGCTCCGGACGGCATCGGACCTTCGATCCTTCCATCGCGGGTTGAAGACCCATTTATTTGAATTAGCTGGTCTGGCCTGATAGGGGTATATGGGTTTTTTATTGGTTTTTATTATTTTATCATTCTTGTATTTTAATTGGGCATTGGTTTAATTTTCTTTTAATTTTTGTACTGTTATTTATATATGCCCTGTGAACCGCCCTGAGTCCCTTAGGGAGAAGGGCGGTATAGAAATCTCAATAAATAAATAAATAAATAAATAAATAAATAAATAAATAAATAATACTTGTATACCAAGAGCCAGGTTGCACCATTGTTGCAAAAATGTCCATTATCCCACTTTACATTGCTATTCAAATATTGAGTTCCATCTTTAACAATATATTGTTTTTTATATTTTTCAACTTACAGTGAATAAACTTTCTTTTATCTAATGATTAAGCACAGGCACTAGTGTAACAAATTTAATTCTGGCCTTACCAATCTGCCATGCTTCTATATTTCAAAAGCCACCGCTATAGAATATGTTTGGATCCCACCCACCTATGTAATTAATTCTCTAGGCATTATGTATTTCTTACTGTTAATTGGTGCAATGTTGAAGTTATGATTTATTTCCTAAGGGTTTTGGGGATGAATATTTCTGCATTATTCACCATATTCCAAAATAAAACAGAAATATGCGTGCAAAATATCTGAACAGATTACAAGGTTATGAATGTGACATACTGTGCTAACTAAAATGATAAGTTGGTTGCAAGGCACTATCCTCTAGATATCTATAATTATTCAACTGCAATTGTTTATGCCACATTTAATGATAAAAATGAAGTTAGTGTAGTGGCTGCATGATGATATATTGTAGTTATCAAAAATATATCAGGAAAGTTGGATTATTTTGCATGGAACATAACCTGGACTTTATACAAATTCACAAGCAGTGGAAACAAACCTGTCTCTTGTTTGTTGAGATAGGGCGGAAGGCAGATTTTTCCTCAATATTGCTTGTCATCAGTGGCAAAGCAGATACATATTCTACAAGATCTAATTTTGCCAGTATGAAGTTACCTTCTTGCCAATACAGTAAAGCTTCACTCTACTAAGCCTTTTTAAGCACTATTGGGATGTCACCAAGAGCATTGTGTTAATCATGACAGTAAAATTAAACCTTAGTACCTTTTATTGAAACTAGATAAAAGTTATGACATTGAAACTGTATAATGATAGCTTTAATCTTATCATTAAGATACGGGACCAAATTCAGAGGTTATAAAGAGCTGCAAGTGGTTGTAAGACCTTAGAGCATTTTTAACAGCATATTGTTTGTGAAAGCCACTTTGTTAAACAACATCCCTGGTGTCACTATTTCTAATTTCCATATCAGATATATTCTGTCAACAAATAAATCCTGTGGCTGTTGACTGATGTCCTTGCTCAACTGTAAGGAGATTTGACTGCAGGAGATAGATTTTAGTGAAAAGAAGAATAAATGCACATCTTGGTTAAAAGTTGTAGCCTCCGAAAGATATAGGTAACCCATTGCTGTCTATCCATAGAGACTTTTATATACCTGAAAATTAAAGAACATGGTCTCAATTTTCTCTAGGCATTGACATTCTTAAGTACCCTAGCTTCTTAGACTTGGGGCTTTGATTTCTGGAAGTTCCTGGCACAAACCATTGTCATTTGTAGAATCCTGGGAGATAAAGGGTATAGTTGGGGAAGATTATAGACACATTCATTTTGAAATCTCTCTTATAATATCTTTTTCCCATAATAGCAAGCTTCTCAGAGCAGAAGTTTTGGAAAACATATCATGGCCTAGGAATATTCTAGGTTAGGTAGTGCCAAGCCATCTTATAGTTCCAATTTGGGCCCAGGCTTTAGTATTTCCAATTTATAAATGTATTTGCCAAATCTAAAAGGAAGCCATAAGGCTAGTTTGGTGTAGTGGTTAAAGTATTAGGCTAGAGATTGTGAGTTTTAGTTTTGGCGTAGGCATGAAGCCATCTGGGTGTATTGGGCTACTTTTTCTAGTCCTGGGAAAGAGGTAATGGCAATCCACTTTAGCAGGTTTGCCAAGCAAAGTGCAGAGACTTGTCCATGCGATCTCCAGAAATCATCCATGACTCAAAGGTATTTAAAAAAACAAACAAACAAAAAAGAAGCCATCACACTATTTATAATCATGGTTACTATTCATGTGCCAAACCATGGCTAATTGGTATTTACTGGTCTGTGAGGCCATTTTAAATACAATATCTTCATGGTATAATTTTGATGAGATCATCAATAATGGTGCAAATGACACCATAAATCCTGCAGATATAATTATATGCCAGTCTACCTGAGATTAAACTAGTCACCCCTGAATAAAAACTACCCTGAATACTTGCTTGAATAGAAAGCCAGAATATAAATTGAATATATAAATAATAAATAAACTGCCATAGGGTGGTGCTTTTAATCAGCCACACTTGAAAAAGCTGTGGAATTGACCTACTAGAATTTGTGATCATTTGTTTCTTTAGAAATGAGGAGGAGGAAGGAGAAACATAAAAGCTGCTAGAATGCACTTTGTTTTCAAAACTGAGGTTCATCTATAGAAGAAATATTTATCCTTTTTAATCTATTATTTGCTATAGAAGCTAATGTAATGTATTATACAGTTTGGAATAGCCTTAGCAGACTTTCCCCTACCTACCTTCATTTGTGCGGCTTTCTATAATCTTCAAATGTAAAATGCTTAGGAAATGAAGCCAAATAAGCCGCAGTCTTGCAGGAAAAGAGGCCTATGAGAAGATTTTGTTTTGTACAAGGTACCTGCCCAGATATTTTGGAATAAAAATCCTGGGGAGGCTGAGAACTTGTTTCCATAATTTGCAGAGCAGTGCTAAAACACCTAATAGTAAGTTTGTCCAACCATTTGGTGTAGGATATTGCTAGACTGAAGCTCCCAGTATCCCTTCTCTTGGTCATGTTGCATGAAGCCACTACAAGTTGTATTCAGCAACCGATAGCACACATTCCCTACCCCTAGATTAGGTACAAAATACGTTTATTTAATGTAGCTAATATAGTTATTTCCAGCACAAACAGTATTTCCCCCTTTATCACATTAAGATTAGAGTAAAAGTAAGGTTGAACACAAGAGTTTTAGGAGTCAAAGGCACTCCTGTAGCCTTTGTTCATCCATTCTATGTCAAGGAAATGACTCAAGTGACAAGTAGATTGTTACAAGAGATAGCAGTACATTTTCTGTTTCTCATTTCTCTTCTTTTTTTTAACCACAACAGCAGGGCTATAGAGTCACAAAAATATGTGTAGTTTAGTTATTTCCACATACAATTCTTTCATAACAGAGTTTCCCCAAGGAGTTGTATGTTAGATAGTGAAGGCATCTGGAAAAAAGAAATGTCACTAATTTGTGTGAAGTAGTAATAAGGTAAAATTGTGATAAAATAGTTTCAGATAGCTCAAAGTCATTTGCATTTGCCACGCTGGGCGATGGAAATAATGACAACAACAATGCTTTTTCTTACATGCTGTTTTCAGATGTTTATTTTGTTGTGATATGTTTAGCCCAATTTTGCTTTTGAGCTACGTGGTAAAAAACATATTGCAAACATCTCCAAATTTTATCTCTGGCATTTCCATGTTTTGCTGGCAAAGATTCCTGTCTGAAATCTTTTGAGTCACTGCCAACATAACTGAGCCTCAGTTTGGACCAATGGTCTGCCTTGATATAAAACATTTTCCTGTGCTCCTTGATCTGCAGTGGCTTTTAATGCTTCCTCCCTGCTTTACCCTCTCACTGATTTGAGCAAGGAAGCTTACAAGCAAGGATTAGGATTTGTTTATGTAAGGATTCAAGACAATTAGTAATCTTAAGAAAAAGAGATTGTAAAGTCTGCCCAATTGGCTAGCTTCTAATCCCCACTAAATTCTGATGTTATTGGCATTGGCTGATGGACCTTTGCTCATTTTTATACTTCCCACTATGAATGTATCTAGAAACAGAAACAGAACCTATATGTTCTTAACTTCATTTATATATGCTTGGTGACATCTATTTGTGCTACCATTGGAACAATGTATGTGTCGATGTTTTGATAGCAGTTAGTTTAAAATAATAATTGAAAATTTGCTCCAAATTGCCATTTCTTTTCCCCCTGTTGCAGTCTTGTAGTTTGAACTCTAATTCAGTTGAAAATCCCTGGGAAATATGAATCATGGAAACAATTATAAGGGACTAGAGGATGCAATTTAGAAAGGGAAACAAAGATAGGAGAAAGTTTTACTTATCCATTACTTTAAACTGTCTTCAAAAGGTTTTATATTAGTTACACAGTTTAAAAGCTCACCAACTAATAATATCAATAAATCTCTTTCTTCCCCCCCCCCCCGAATTAAACAATGACAAAAATTCCAGAATACTCCTTGACTAAATATAATAAAAAAAATATTAGGAAACCTGAATAGTACTTAAAGGTTGCTTGCACTTAAAAGTTAGTAATGATGGTGCCAGATAAATGTTCCTAGGAAGAGTATTCCAGAGGTAGCAGGTGATGTTAAGGATGGAAAAGAAGTTCCCCTGCACATTTCAGAGAGAACAAATCAAAGCAAAGATTTTAAAAAGTTTGGATCAGCGACCTGAGTAAAGTTCATTAAAATATCTGTATTATTTCCAGAATGCATATAAAACATATATTTTGAAAATGTAGAGCTAAATGGAGCAAAAGTTTTGAAAATATGCATAATGTTCTGTGAGTACGGTATGTATATACCACTGATAGAAAGCTAGTGAGGGATTATGATTATGGTGCTAGACTAGGATTAGAGAGACTCAGTTTTTAGTACTCACTTGGGCACAGAATTAGTGACTGATTTCACAATTGCTCTTTTTCAGGCCTAACTGAAAAAATTAAAAAAATCCCAAACCCTCCATACAGTATATTATCAATTTGTATTGGATCAGCCTGCTTCATTAAAGTCCATAAATGAAGAAGCTGTCATTCTGCAATGGACTGATGTATGCTGATAATATATCACATATGCTTAGCATATATATATGTTAGAAAATATGTTAGCCAATGTTTTTAAGGATAGTTACATATATCTCTGTATTCAGAGGTTCATAAATTCAGAAAAATTATGTACTGTATAACAACTAAGGTGGATTTACCAACTTTTTTTAATTGCAAATGTTGAAAATGTGTTTTGCAAAAATTTTCAGTATTGACAATATTGAACGTGTTATTCACCATAGAACATATTTTACACATTTAACTTTTGAAAGTACCAACAGAATGGGGTCACTGGGAGATCCTGATTTGTAGCTTCCTTATCATTTAATTATTTAATTTAATTATTTCCTATATTGTTACTTTTCTGCTCTAGTCATCTCTCAGAGGTGAGCAACAAAGGTGGCCATCACAAGCATACAATTGACAACCCACCCAGTGGTGGGATTCAAATATGTGAACAACTGGTTCTCTGTGTGGATGCTACTTACTGAAGTTCATTCTGGGCCTGGGCAACAAAATATTAGCTACCAGTTCTGCCCAAGTGATGCGAATCGGCTGAATCCAACCACTGCACCCCACCCTTTATAAGTGTCTTTAATATTACTCATGTATAAAAGAAATTGAGCTTATTTTATTCAGTTAGGCCAACCATATTGACATTTCTGATCAACTGGATGTTCTAATCACTCCCAAAATTGTTCTTATATTTTTAAATTGCCATTGAAGCATTTATACATATTTGTGTTTTATGTAAAAGATAAGGAAAATCTTCCTGTAATCCTGTATACATAATGACCTGTTCCAGCTCACCACTCGGTATAATATTTATCAAACATAAACTCTGGCTTTCTTTTTCTATGTCACTGGAAAAGCTTCACTGATCTAGTTTTTAAAAGTGCCAATTTAACAATGTCATCATAGATCGCCCCTAGTTGCTTGAATAAAGTGAGAAATGATGCCCTGAGATTTTTTTAATGGTTAGCTTTCTGAAATTTGCTAGCTGAATCATTTCCTGAATCTTAACAGCTTTCTGCAAAAGCAATTAAATTTCCCAAGTCAGATGAAGCCTATAATAAGCATAGCAGCAGCTTGAGCAGTCTGAAATAAGAAAGCTAGTACAGATATTATTCTTCGCTCAGCAGCACTTGCTGCTGACACCAGTATTAAATGTTACTCAGTTGGATGAAAAAAAAAGTATAAGTTGGAGCAATAGTAGAAGGTCAGTGCATTTGAAGTAGAACTAAACAATGATCATAATTTTTAGCGTCCCTTAATATTACATATGCAAAATCTTACTTTTCTCCTCTTCGTTATGGAACATATTGTTGAGCAGTTTTGTGGTATGTGTGACTTCCACTGACTACTCCTTTAGTGTTGATTCATAGCAGTCTTCTCATAAATGCTCTGATCCTTATACTTGTGCCGCTTTCATTTTTGTGAAAAGTGCAGATCCATGCTTGTTCTGCTACTATAGTTTCTCTTTGTTTCTTGTTCCTTAAAATATGGGTGAAACAGAAAGAGGCAAGGTAGAGGATCTCTGTAGAATTTACTGCTACTGAAGGGAGAAACAAAAAATACAATCATTACTTAATACCATATGTAAAGCATGGCAACCACATATAACACAACATGATTATGGTAAGAGCAATGCCATTGCAAGTGGCAATGGTGGCCAGAGCCTAAGAAGATATTCATTAGTAGCAGGTAGAAGAATGGGTGCACAGTTTGAAAGGCTTTCAGTAGTCACATTGAATTTGTGGGCCATGCTATCCCAATGTCAGAAATGGAGCTTTACTTCTGCCGGGAGTGATTGTGTCACTTGATTTCTGCAGCCTTAACATAGATTTGGGAGTCCTTTTTCCCCCTGAAATCACATAGCATAAGTTCAATCATGGCATGTTTCAACAGAATCTGAACTACCTCTTGTGACTGATGGATGATTTAAAAGTGGAAACCATGAGAACAAAAGAGATATTCCATAGTGTCACGAGAAATGAAAGAAAAGAAAACATTTCTGACTATTAAAAAAGGTGCCACCTTTCATAGATCAAATGGAACTGGTTGTACTGGAATGGATGAATCATGTAAGAAATCCCAGGCTTTAAATTGAAGGTGATCCTAGGTCATCCAGTTTGAGACTAAACCCAACTAAGTCATATAATCTTATGCCTCAGCAATAGTGTGCTACCAAAACCCATTCCCTAGTTTTGTGAAATTATTTGCTTGCCTTCTGCCTCTTTAGAATATAGTGGGCAAATTTTACTTAAAAATTGCAATGAAGAAGTAGGAGAGGAAAATGTAGAACATGAATGGGTATTGTTTGTATGTGACATCATAATAATGCATATATATATGTTAAGTATTTGTCAAGTCTTTTTTGAATACCTTGCTAGTTAAATCTTCTTTCCTGTTTCAGCCTAGCCCAAGGCTATCCGCAGGCTATAGTCACAACTTATGACAGTTCATTATTTGTGTAAATTATTCAAATTGCTAATAAAGAATTTGGGATTTTTATATATAAAAATCAAATTTCCTTAGCAAATCAGAAGAATTACTAGAATTATGTAGAAATTGTTTTTTCCTCTATACAGTATATAGATTTAATAGTAAAATACTTCTTGATGTTATCAAATACCTTTTAATTTATTGGGGCTCTAAGGTACTCTTATTAATTCACTATACAACCTGTGTCCTATTGTGTCATAGTTTCAGAGATATTTCCATACATAAAAGAAAAACAGAATGACCACTGATAGGTTAAAAAAAAAACAGTGCAAGCAGGAGCAACTTCTGATTTTCTGTTGGCATGCCCATTGAACCTGTCAGAGTATCAGAAACCTTCCTTCCTTCCTTCCTTCCTTCCTTCCTTCCTTCCTTCCTTCCTTCCTTCCTTCCTTCCTTCCTTCCTTCCTTCCTTCCTTCCTTCCTTGAAGCTTGCAGGGAAAAAGACAGTGGGAAAGCTAGCAGGCAGGAAAGTGGCCACTGCTGGGTCCGGGATGGACAGAAAGGGCATGCAAGGTTGTGATTCTGGAATGATATGTGAATGCATATGGGAAGAGTTGTGTGTATGTGACAGAGATGCCACAAAGGTTTCAGAAGCTACACAGGTAGCATTGGTTGGGAATGATACATGAGAGATACTGTGTGGATCAGTTAAGGTGCATGGGGGGGCAGCACAAATTGTGTGTGGGGGAATGGCATGGGTCAGGAAAGATGTGTGAAAGTTTCTTCCATGTTCCTCCCTCCTTCCTTTCCCTTCCCTTTCTCCAGATAAGTAGTTGCTGATGGGCGGGGGTGGGTGGGAGAGTGGGACTGAAGGATTGGGATATTGGCTGGAAAGCTATCAGGGAATGTTGAAAATTAATATCATGCAACTGCTGCAGAAGCACAGCAGGAGCCAGTGGCACTGAAGCAGCCACAATGATTTCAAATGTCATTCCCTCAGGAGTCATGGGTCCTGCATTTGGACACATTTGGTAAGATAGCCCATGTGAGGACCCTTGGTTCAAAAACTGTTTCCCTGTGATGCATCATTTTGCCCTGTTAAAGATCATGTTAAGAGTTTTAGGAGTATATAGAATATGTTAAAATATTCCCCCAAATTATATATATGCTACCAGTGAACTAGGAAATAAGACACAGAATTCAAGATGAGATGAAGGGGTAGTGAAAGAAAATCCTATAATTTTGTTTGAGGAAGAAGTTAGTGACTTTTGGGTCAAAAGAGCCTGGCCTGAGATAGCTTGTCAAAAAAAACCCTGATGGGTTTTTGGATCCAAAATTGCTATATATTTACTGAGGGAGGTCATGGTGCAGGAAAACAAATAATTGAGTTGTATAATTAACACCTAAATAAATCTGTTGAGAGACAAAACACACACACACACACACACACACACACACACAAAACCCCCAAAACAAAACAAAGAAAAAAACAAAGAAAACACACACACAACAACACCAGAACCCTCCACTGAAGTAAGAAGAAGCTCTTTGGTTAGGGGTGGCAGATGTGAGTTTGTTATAATTTGAGAATCTGTAAAAAGAGAGAGGAAAAAACAGGTACTATTGATATTGTTAAAAAAATCATCAAACTAAAATTCAGCAACACAGTGCCAAAGAAGTTTTGGTCTTTGAAAGGATAATAATAATATATTGTCATTTTTGTCTTCAGACAATTGAGAGCAAGTAGGTTACTTGATACTTTTTTCTCATTTGCACATGCTATATTATTTCTGGCAGTTATGCAGTTATGTGCATGGCATTTTCAAAACAAAGATATAGACATTTAAACCTTTGGGAGACAAAGTAGCTTTCATGTCATGTTTATGAAACAGAGCTTACCCAAAATATGTATAGTACCTCTCCATATCTTCATGTAAATACATCTTTCTTTATAATATATCAGTTCCAATCATCTTTTAAATACTGGTGTATTTGAGATCTCTTTTAAAAAGACATATTTTTAATGCTAGCCTTCTCCAGCTACAAATTCACTGTAACATTTGTTTTTGGTTACTTTGCTTTAATTTTGTACTATTGTTTTTAATGACTGTTTAATCTCCATGTGATGATATATCCCAGTGTCTATTGTTCAAATGCCTTCGCTTACTTTCTTAGAGTCACTGGGAAAGTATATTCTTTTATGCTTCCCATATACTACATTGGCTCAAGAGACGCATATTGTCACACAGCATCAATCTGTCTATAACTGTATTTGAAACTGAAGTCATTGTGTTGATGTGACTGCCCTGAGAGGAAACAAAATTCCAACAACCTGCCTACAGTGTAGCCTAGAATAAAGTGCATTAATTGTTTTATTGGAAAAAAGATCTCTGTGTAATAAAATTATATGCTGGAAGAGATCAGGGAGTCTGCACAGGTGTTAGGGTTTTGTTTTTCTTTGATTTAGTGCTTCCATTATGAAATCCTGAAGACAATTATATTTCCACAATAACCTTGTCATGTCAGTGTGTGATCTGAATAAAAAAATTGTTCCCCCTTGGCCCCGTTCACTCTCTGTGTCTTTCAAACAGAAAGAACTAATTAAGGCAAAGCTAAGGGAATTGAATTCAAAGTTTGCATTGCTCATGTGACCTAATCTTTTTACAATGGCATCTTTTGCAATCTGTATAAGAATACATCTTTCTGTAAGCCATGGAAGGATGCCATTCACGCACTGTCTTCTCCAGAAAATCCTCCCAAGAAAAAAAAAAGAAGAAGAAAAATGTCTTGAATGTTCAATAAAGATTTCAGGAAATTGGGATCTATGCAGCTTTGCTTTTTATCACTTTGTTAACATGCAAAAATACTGTATAATAACTTATGTTTGTTTCATTTGAAAGACCTTAGCTGTTTTTCTATGTAGAAAAAGAGAAGGAGGGGGGCCTTTCAAAGAATAAGATTAAATTGTGGCATAGAAGTCTGTTAAGATATAAAGAAATGTTGAATTAATGTAGTGGATTAGCAAATAGAGTAAGATGCCAAGAAATGGGATTCATGAATAAAGAAAATGAAGATATTGTGCATTTGGTTTTGTGATTTTCCACAGTTAAAATAAAACTGCTGCATGAGAGACAGAGGGAGAAAGAGACGGAGGGAGGGAAGGAGGGAGAGTGTGTTTCGTAGAGGTTTTTGGGTGCTAAAAAATTAATGAATTAATATAGAAGAAAAAGCAAAATGCTTTCCAAAGAAAATAGGTATGTGAGTTCTCTTGAGCCAGAAAAGAATAATGCTGGACCCAGCCCTTTCAAAACACTTGGACTGAAATACAGCAGGCAAAGCTCCAAAGTGACTTAAGGGCTCTTGTCACAGATGAGCTTGAATGTGTTTCTGCTTAAATTAGTCTATAATGTGCATGAAAAACCTATGTTTGGTAAAATGTACATTTTGTTGAAAAATGGCTTTGTTCCATTTTTCTTTTTTTGATTAACACGATCTGCATGTATTATATAGTATGAGAGAAGCAGAAAAAAGCACATTTCAGTCCCTATGTGAAAATGGATACATTCCTTGCACCATTTTTGTTCAGATCTTTTCAAGCATATTAAGTGCAAGGAAGATGTTTTGAGCAAAAAGTTAGTAAAGAGGGCTCAGATTTCTAGTGTTTCCATCCTCAAATTACTTCCCTTCTAGATTCTTATTTGGTTTCTGTCATTATTTTTTTTAAAATTGAGTATCAAACTGCCTATATGGAAATGTCATGCTGCAGACTTCAAAACCACAATGTTCAAATGTAGAAAATAAATTTTTGGTCTGAATATATAAGTACTAGAATTTTAATATATGCAGTCATTTCAGTTACATATTTCTGTACAAAAAAAGAGATAGAAACCACAGATGCTCTATTTAAAACTTTTGAAAGAAACAGTTCAGTAAAATATATATAATATTATAATGTGCTCAAGATATAGAGATGGAATATACTATACTATTTACAGCAATAAATTTTATTTTCCAAGAGAGTCATTAGGCACATAAAAATACTGTAGTCATTGGATGTGGTCAGGTGGATTTGTTTTGAAATAGAATTTCATGATGGATAACATTTTCTATTTAATCTCACAATGTTTAATCTATCATATTTACATCTTATGTTTTCTAGACTATGTCTTATGTTTTCTATAGGTTATGTCCAGAATATGAACTATTTTGACTCTGGATATAACTTTCCTTTGCCTTATATGTGCATGTCTCAGAGACATTTAGTTGCCCCTATTGAAAACAATTCTTGTTCAACAGGAGACATTTTATGTTTTTCTGTGCAATTGGATACGAAATGGGATGCTGATAATACTAGTTTTTGCGAACATTAACAGCTAGTGAAAATCCAGCATTACTTTTTTAAAAAAAATAACTAAGTTTTAAAAATTAAAAATTAACAGAAAACTAATAATCAAGAGAATGAATAGAAGTCAGAATATATAGAGAAATGGCAGATAGAGCTGCAATAAAATATAAAACAGAAACAAAAATGCACACAAATAATAACTTTCAACTTCTTTAGAGCAGTTATAAATAAAACTTGAATTCAACTCTTGCTCTACAATTACAATGTCACATCTATTTTGAATAAACTACAAATATTTTAATACCAAAATCCATATGTCATAACTTCATTTCTTTTCTGCAAAAAGTCCAGAAGAGGCTTCCAATTGATATTAAATTTTGCCAATGTCTTTTGTATAATCAGAACAGTTAATATTGTCATTTCTGCCAGCTCCATCAGAAATGACAAGCAGTCTTCCATTGTAGGTATTGTCAAATACTTCCATTGTTGGGCACATAGAAATCTTGCTGCCATTATCACATATAAGAACAAAATACTGTGCAATTTTTCCATAATTTGGTCCACTGTCTTAACAAAAATGTCTGTGGTCTCATACATTAACCTTCAAATTTTTTTGTTAATATATGTGTTTCAGTCTACCATATTTTCCAGCGTATAAGATGACTTTTTAACCCATGAAAATCTTCTCAAAAGTTGGGGGGTCGTCTTATACGCCCAGTCGTCTTATATGCCAGAAAATAGTACATAAATCAATCAAGCGCCCCCGTTCTTGCAAAGCAACTTCAAGCCTCCTTAGTCCAGTCCCCCCTCCAATGTGACTCTCCCTTCCCACCCCCAAGAGCCTCTAAGCCCCTTCCCCTCCCCCTTGCAAACGCCAGACCCCAGGAGCTCTTGTGTTTATTCCAAAGGGTGGGTGGAAGGAAAAGCCCCTTTCGGCTCCAGCGTGGCTGCAAGTGGACGAGCCCGGGAAGGCACGCCCTCCCCTCTCACTGTGGAGGAAGCAGGGCAGGCTGGTGTCAGGTGGGAGCCGGCAGGGCAGTCCTGCGCATGCGCATGCTCCCCAGCTGCTAAGGAGTCCTTGGGGAGCCGTGGCAGGCGCCTCACGCCCTTCCCTCTCGAGGCGGCACCGGCGGAGCCGTCTGGCGTTGGGTGGGAGCCGGCAGGGCAGTCCTGCGCACACGCGTGCTCCCTGGCTGCTAAGGAGTGCTCGGGGAGCTGTGGCAGGTGCCTCACTCCCCTCTTGAGGCGGCACCGGTGGAGCCGTCTGGCGTCGGGTGGGAACCAGCAGGGCTTTGCACCATCTGCATCAGAGGGTTCTGAATCGGGCTTGTGTCGGACACTTGGCAACTGGCATGTAAGTATTTTCCGGCGTATAAGATGAAAAATCTTGAAAATCTTCTCAAAAGTCGGGGGTCGTCTTATACGCCCAGTCATCTTATATGCCGGAAAATACGGTAATGATTTTTAGTTTTTAGCAAAGATATCTCTTCTTGGTATATAAAATAAAACGCCCTATGACCATTGAAAACATAGCCAAAATTCACCTTGCAACTTGAACACCATTTAATTATGTAATAATTAAAGCAAGCAAAAATCTTAAGTATCTAGAGTTGTCTGTTTTATGTTACTTTAGTCAAATAAACATCATAGTAAGCAAATACAATGTATTAATTTTTATGGATGTTGCACCAAACTTTGTAAAGTTAGACTCTTTAAAGACATTCTATAAATGGCTTTCTTAATCAAGTTGAAGAGAAGAATTTAAAGTTCCCCTTGGTAGTGAAACTTACTTAATGTAAAACAATCAAGAAAAGATATGACAAAATGAGAAACCACTAGGAAGAAAAAATGAAAGTATATATTGATTGTTATAGAAGCACAAGAATAAAATTGATTGAAGACAAATTAAGTCAGGGGAGGCAACATTGGTGTGTTATGGCATTGGTGTGATTCCAGATCTCTCCCTTGAGGTCTGACATATATTATTATATGACTTATATGGCTATCTATCCCATATAATGAGTCTAGGTGGCTGATGATTCGATTTTTTAAGAAAGACTGGAAATAATGGGAAATCGGCATGTTACAGAACAAAGCACTAGCTTCTTAGCTTCATGCTGATTTTCAGGAATACCTTGAGCTCACTAAGGCTCCATCTTGGGAGGCTACTCACTTTATATTAAAAGGGTGTGTATGACTGGCTTACTCATTTTTTTGTGCATGACACCTCTTCCATGACAGCCATTTCCTGGTCATGCCTATCATATCTAGTCCAAATTCGACCTTTTCGATTGAAAAAGGTCATTGATACCTGGACCAGATGGTAAAGTTAAAAACACTAAAGTGAGCTATAAATATTGGCAAACATCTACTCTTCTTTTGAGCATTGCCATTTATAAAAGCCTCATAGATAGCTTTTTCTGTTTTCAGTGGCTTTTAGTGTTGAATATTTTTTATTTTTAATTTCTGCCTATAATTGTTTTTAAATAAACGTTTGTGGGCCACTGTTCAAAAACATTTTCTTAAAGTATCTTCATTCTATGAAAAGAACAAAATGAGATTTTTTTCCCCCAACCAGATTTCTACACATATAGGATTATAGGTCTAATTCTAAGCATGCTTGTTCAAAAGGCTTTCATTGGATTTAAAATTGTATCTCCCAGATGAGCAGCTTGCAGTCAAGAACATGATAACTAGTTCATTACTTGGCTGGTTGAATGGTAATTATTCATTTCCTTTTGAAAATGTCTGTGGATCCTCATATGAATAAATGAAAGATCAATTTATTATCCAACTAATCTTTTTTTCCCCTTTCACCTCTCTAAGCATGCAAGATTGGATACCACAAAGCCTTCTCAACAGATGTTGCCTGTGCCAAGTGCCCACCTCACAGTTTTTCCATCTGGGAAGGTTCCACTTCTTGCACCTGTGATCCAGGCTTTTTCCGAGCAGAAAACGATGCTGCTTCCATGCCCTGTACTCGTAAGTCAGATGCCTTCATTTATTAATTTTCCTCTCTTTCTTTTTCTGCTGTTTCAATAATTTATACACAGAACACTCCCCGGAGATGAACATCTTCCTATGAACGATGTCTTGTTGGTGACAGGAACATTCAGTAACAATTCCCTTTTAAACGAGTCAACACAGCATGTCAGCACCAGGTTCTCTCTCCTGGCACACATCAGAAAATGAAGTTTGCAATTAAGTTACAATATGTAGGTCAACAGTAAGAACAGGAGCTCTAGCATTTCCCTCCACCTTTTTTTTTAACAACTCAGGTACCTGTACTGTACAAGTGCCTCAAGGTTGCATAATGAGGAGCAATTGTAGGCTTGCAGATCTTACTTGAAACAGAAAATAGTGATAGTGGGGAGGGGGGGGAATACTTGAAAAAAACCAATTGTGTAAAAGTTGATTTGTAGTAGCTCTAAATTCATTTTGTGTCTGGCTGCTTAATCTGTCTAATGGGTAAAGTTAACGCACTGTTTTAACATAAGAGCTGATTCACTCAGTTACTTTTACATAGTAAAGTTGCTGCCTGTAGGGCAGGGGTACCTGAACAAGAACTATATTAATTATATCCCAAAAAATATACTCCCCAAACAGGTGAAGCTAGAAGTAAGAGACTGAACCAATACAATAAATTAATACAGCAAATAGATTAATTATTTTTATATTTAATCACATCAATTTCTTGGCATAGTCAGAATTAAAATTTGGTGGCAACGTTTGAATGTGCCATGAACCAAAAATATTTTAGGGGTAACAGGAAATGCAGCTCATTATTGTTAACCTTTTTCTAGAATAAAAAGGTAATTATTATTTGCTATGAGCTGGCTAAAACTCAGGTTAGTGAAAAATAAATGTTTTTAATAAGCAAATAAAGTCTTTGTGAGTAGTCCCGTTAAATGTTTTTCCCCACACTGTATCAGGAATCATATTATGCAGTTTGCAAAATCCCTTGGATTCTAGTGGTTAGACTATAATTTTTATCTATTTCCATTTCAAAATCACCAAGAACTGTACCATCAGTTTTTAACAATTATAATTTTAAGGTGTTATAAGGGCTATAAAAAGATGGCTTAAGTACTAAATGTGGTCTAGTGTCTTGATAATTTATGGTGTCACAGGAGAGATAAGGGAACAGATAATGACAAGTGTATGACAATCATATGCAAATGATGCAGATTACATAGTTGTATGAGACATATGGATACAAGTATGTAGTGGCAGAATTTTATGATGCTGTGATTGGATTGAGTCATCCTCTCAATGACAACATTGTAAGATACATATACCACTGTTGCTTTCTTTTGGTCACGGGCTTCAGAAAATTGATATATTTCATTGGTGGTAAAAATAAAAAGTCCTTATTTACTATTTGTAGGTCACAGGTAGTTACTAATGAAAGCTTTTTCAACTAGGAAGACCCTAATCCATATCGAGTTTTATATGTCATAAGATGTACCTTGCATTTGGCACAGAAGAATGCAAGGCTATCTACCATGTTTTGAACCACTTCAAAAATGCTAAATGAACAAATAAATAAGCTTTGTGTATCAAGAGCTGTAGAACCATAAATATTTCCCAGAATAGTAATTTTTGTTGAAAAGGTTAATAGGTGCTCCTGTATATAAAGCTTCTTTTCTCTCTAGATCATGGCAAAGAAATTAGCTCTCTAGAAATGGCTGAACTATAGTTTTTTGATACTCCTATCACGTTATCTTACCTAAGTCTCTGAAAAAATCTTCAGTAATATCTAGAGCACGGGTCGGCAACCCGCGGCTCCGGAGTCGCATACGGCTCTTTGAGCCGTCTCCTGCGGTTCCCAGTCACCCGGTGCGTGTGCACCTCTTCGAACGGGCAGTGGTGCGTGCGCACCTCTCCAAATGGAGAGTGGCACCGCCTGTTTGGAGAGGTGCACGCGCACCTCTCCGAACGGGCGGAGGTGTGCGCGCACCTCCGCCCAAACAGGCAGTGGCGCCGCTTGTTGGGAAAGCTGCTGCAGCCCATTTGCATAGCTGCCGCCTTCAGAGGAAGGCGGCAGCCTGCAAACGGGCTGCGGAAGCTTTCCCAACGGATGGCGCCACTGCCCATTCTGAGAGGTGCGCGCGCACCTCTCCAAACCTTTGGAAAGGTGCGCACGCACCTCCGCCCGAATGGGCAGTGGCGCCGCTCGTTGGGAAAGCTGCTGTGGCCCGTTTGCAGAGCTGCCGCCTTCCTCCGAAGGCGGTAGCTCTGTAAACGGGCTGCGGCAGCATTTCTGTAAACGGGTGGCACCGCCGCCCATTCTGGTGGAGGTGCGCGCGCACCTCTCCGAATGGGCGGAGGTGCGCGCGCAGCTCTCCAAACCTTTGGAGAGCTGCGTGCACACCTCTCCGAATGGGTGGTAATGCCGCCCTTTGGAAAGTTGCCGCGGCCCATTACTAAACTCTACATATTGCAGAGCACACATAACTTGCCAGTTTCTAAGGAAACTGGGCATTTTTTCCACTCAAAATGTGGCGCTGAACTAAGCGATGGCAATGGAAATGCTATGGACTTGCACTTCTGTATTTCATCGCGTTTAAGGCCGGAGAAGAAAGGCTGGTTTGCTTTTTAACGAGCGCCAAGCAGTTCCTGACGCGACTCGGCTCTCAGAGGCCCCAGAAAAACCAAGCCCGTCGGCTGTTTAGCTGGGAAAATTAAGTCCCAGGAATTCTTTTTATAGCCACAAAGCAGCAGGAAAGTTCAGAGTAGGTGCGGTTGGGCCTCTCAGTGCTACCCTTCACGTAGTCGTGCACAGAAGTCCCCTTTTTCTGCTTGGGAGAATGCGAGGCTTCAGTGACCGAGGCCGCAATCACAATCGCGGTGGGTAAGGAAAAGGGAATCTGGCTTCTTTCAGGGGTTTGTTGTATCTCTGCTACCCCCGTCCACCCAGTCTCGCCCCTTGTGTTCTTTCTGCTGCGTGGGAGGCAGAAACACTTGGGCAGCCAGTGCTGCCTGAGGGCTGATCGTGCTAAATTTCTGCCTTTCTCGTTATTAAAGCATCAAATGGCACCAAAAAGGGGGTGGGGTTCTGCCATTTTGTCGAAATGGGAAAATGTCGAAGTTGGGGAGCAAGTTCCTCGGAACTCTCTGGGACTTTTTAAATTAATCAGCACAATGCTAGGCTGTGTGGAGAGCTGATGCAATGGAGGAGGGCTGCCAGTTTGTAAGGTTTGGGCTTTTATGTCGTGAGGAAAAGAGCAGTTTAACAACAGGATCTTTTCTCATAAACAAAAAACAAAAGGCTCACGCTCTGTGTTGCTTTTCTTTCTCCCTGTATTTCTAAGATTACGGAAGCTTTGCCAGAAAATTTTATGCGGGTGGTTGAAAGATGGCATCACAATAAGGAGGTGACCGTTTGACTGGGTGCCAGATTAATGTTGGCTCTGCAAACGGGCCGTCGCCGCCACACAACCGGTTCCATCACACATAAAAAAAATGGCAATCACGCGCGTGCGTCCCCGCACGGGCAAGAAACAAAACATTTTGCGCATGCGCAAAATGTTTTTTTGCACATGTGTGTGCATGGACACACGCATGCGGCTCCCACTTTTTTATGTGTGATGGAACTGGTTCTCAGTGGCTCTTTTGCTTTTTCAGGTTGCCGACCCCTGATCTAGAGTAACAGAAGTTCCCATTCCTAACGTATGCCGTTCCCCTTCTTTCTTTCTTTTTTCACAGCCATAAAAGGTCTGTTCACACCAAGTTCAGTATTTGTACTAGAATGAATTAAACCTGATACACATACGCATGTCTGCCTGATTGCCTTTCTGCCTTTAAAATCTCAGGGAGTAGAGCAAACTTTGAGGATACATGCTGAATTGCAAGATAGAAGATTACATCTTAATTTGTCAAGAATGCTAGTAGCAAGCAAGAGCAGAGAAGTGGAACTTGGAGCATGCTCATGTCACAAGGGCAATGATTTCATTGTCCTTGGACTACTCAATTTATGAGCAAGAGCACTGATGCTGCAGTTCTGTATAAAAAAATTCAGCTCATGTGTTTGTATGGGAAAATTCAGTTGCTTCTTTCATAAAACAGTCAATTTAATTAATCTGTTGCTTCCCAAAATGGAAATTGGATGAGGTACTTCTTAGTACTGAGATCAGTACAAAGGTCAAAGCGAGATTGATGTTTAATTAGAACAAATTAAACTGTATTAGCTGTATTAATCCATATTCTTAGATTCTATTTAACTCTGAATATCCTGAACATTCTCTAAGAAGAGCTCAAGGGACAACCAAACAGGTTTATGCTGCTTAATTCAATCCTGAGCAGCTAAGCTTCTTTTTTTGTTTTTTTGTTTTTGTGTTTTTATCTATTACTAACCATGCCTTACATTGAGGTATTTTTTAGCTCTATACACCTTTCATACGCCTTGTTGCTGTGGAGGATAGAGTAGGGAAATGTAAATTTGTAAATGTAAAAGTTACAAGTCAAATAATTTAATTTTTTGCGCTAGACTTAATTTAATTTTATTTTAATTTTATATTGCATTGTTTTTAAATTTTGCCTTGTAAACCGCCCTGAGTCCTTTGGGAGTAGGGCGGTATATAAACCGAATTAATAAATAAAATAATAAATAGAACAATTGCTTCAAAATGTTTTTCTATTGTGACTAACCCGTCTCCAGCATTAGGATAGGTACATTTCTCAATATTCCTTGGTAAGCAAGTGAGGCCTCCAGAAGAGAAGAAACTGACTCACCTTATACCCTCTGTAGTTACTATATACAGGAAGACAGATCTGTCATGTTTACCTATTGGAGTAATCAACACTTTGTAGAATGCTGAAAAAAAGTAAGAAATAGTAATAAGGAAGTTAAATATATGCCTTAAGGCACAGGACAAAGATAGAATATAAGCAAAAGAACAGTAAAATCTAATTTAAATAAACATCAGTTATATCTTCTCCATGTCATTCTATCTTTGCAGTACATAATTGCTTCCATTACATTCAGTGGTGGGATTCAGCCAGTGTGCACCAGTTTAGCAGAATCGGTAGCTAATTTTTTGTTGCCCAGGCCCAGAATGGACGTCTGCAAGTGGCATCCACATAGAGAACTGGTTGTTCGCATATTTGAATCCAACCACTGATTACATCTATTTATTGTAGTGTCTTCTCAACTTTAAACTTATTTCTTCTCTTTCAGAATCCCATAAATTCCATCTAACAAATATTTCTCAGTTTTCTTCTTCCTCTTTGATCATTTATTTTTCCTTCATACATGTGGTTTCTGCTTCTCTGCTCTATATAAGACCACTCTCAAATCAATATACTTTTTTAATTTTTGTATCCAAACTACATTCATTCGGGGCCCTTTTATTTTTCATTCTATCTCTTTTTGTTTTACTATCTGCTTCTTAAGTGCCCCATTCTCACTACATTCAACTTTTTTTAATTACATACTGAACTCACAACCATATAACAAAGTGAGCAGAAACATGTTCTGACAGAGGACCATTTTCATTTCTTCAGTATTCATTCTTCACAAGAGATCACATGCTACTAATTGCCTTTATACCCCCTATTACACATCTTACAATTTCTCCACTCATTAGTTTTAGTAACTATTATAAAAAGGTACTTGCTCTACTTTTTCCCCATATGTATGTATGTATGTATGTATGTATGTATGTATGTATGTATATATTTGTGTGTGTGTGTGTATGTATATATATAAACTCAACTACCTTGGTTTTTGATACATTAATTTTCTCATGCATGCATGCTTGTTGTGTTGTATGTTCTATTTTTCCTGCAAGCCATTCCATTTTCAGCCAATGAAAACATTATCTGTATACAAACAAACTACCCAACCAAGATATCTTTAATGTCACCATGAAGACTCCTTATGTATTTATCTGTAAACTCAGTAAGCAGTGAATGGACATCATCATTCTGTCTTACTCACTGCTCAATTCTGAACCATTCACTAAGCATTTATCTATTCTTATGAATTCTTTATTTCAATTATATATTCCTCTATTACATTCAGCAATCAACCTTAAATCCCATAATTGCTCAAATTACCGCATTTCATGCCTTATCATATACTTTCCCCAAATGAACAAACATACAACAAACTTTTTCATATTTATATATTTCTAAGTAATCTGCTAAAGAGCAGAAACTGTTCAACACACCTCCCTGCTCAGTATAAATACACACTTATTTTTCAAACCCTGCTTATTGCTACTTCTCATACACATTAATCAGAATTTTGCCAAACACCTTTCTACCTCCTGTAGTTTGTGCATTTAGTTTTACCTTTTCCTCTATTTAGATAAAGTAACAGCAGTTTTTTTCAATTTTTATCAAGCTTTTGTTCTTTACACTAACATTCATAGGGTTTATTTTGCCTTTTAGTTTTCACCAAACTCGATTTTTAAAATTATTATTGTTATTTTTACTTCAGTTCACTCTGCTGGAAGCTGCTTATTTAACTTTCTTAATTCACTTTCAAAACAACTTTTGTTTCCATTAAAATGCTACATTTTTAATGCTCCCCCAATTTCTTGCTGTTTCTTTATCACTTATACTTAACTGCTTAAGTTTATAAAGAACTTTTTCTTCCACAAAGTGTCTCATTTCATCTTTTGTACCAATCATTTTCTAATATACATTTTTTCTCTTATGCATAGCCTCTTTCACTTCATTATTGCATTTTTCTACTTTGTCTGAGTAACTCATTTTCTTTGCTTTTAATACCCCACTAAGGAGTATTAAAAACATTTCTTTTTCTTTTTGCCACCATGTTATGTTGCCTGGAATTTTTCAGTTTGCAGGTATTAGTTTTAATAAAACTGCTGATAGTGATCATATTTAAAAATTGCCTTGTTGTCTGCCAAGCTACAGCTATCTTTAAATAAATTTTTAAAAAACTGACTTTTGAAAATTAATCTCTTGCTTTCATTTCTGTTTCAATTTCAGTTTTCTAAAATTGAAATGGTAGCCTTATTGTATAGCTTCACGGTTCTAAAGAACGGAACAACTATTTGAATTTTTCACATTATGGTTGATAGTGTTGTTGACTGTCACTGTCATTTTTGGAAAAAAAATTTAATTTTAATTTAATTTAATAATATTTGTATACCGCCCTTCTCCCTGAGGACTCAGGGCGGTTCACAGGGCAGAATAAAATACTAAATACAAACATTAAAAAAAAAGATTAAATGATTGCCCAAGTTAAAACAATTAGAATAAAATTCTAAAACACCAAGTTAAAATTAAGACACCAAAAATAAAAAAACCCACCAATCCCCATCAGGCTAGGCCGGCTTGAACAAACAGAAACGTCTTGAGATCGCGACGAAAGGAGCGAAGATCAGGCACCATCCGGAGCTCTACCGGTAGCTGATTCCACAGCTCCGGGGCGCCCACAGAGAAGGATCTCCCCCTGGGGGCCACCAATCGACATTCTCTGATCGGCGGCACCCTGAGGAGGCCCTCTCTGTGGGAACGCACAGGGCGCAGGGAGCTTGATGCCGGCAGCAGATGTTCCCCAAGGTACTCCGGCCCCATGCCATGGAGGGCTTTAAACACCCTAAAAAATAGTTTAGCAGTAATAGTTAACTACGATGTTTGAGCAAACCTTTAGACTTCCTAATAGTTATTTGGTTAAAATAATGTTGGACATATAATGATTTAAGAATGTAGAATCATTATTTGATGCTACTTAATTTGGTTAATTGAGCAGATTTTTAAAAATTAATCAAATGTACATTTTTATAGTCTGATTGGCTGTGATTTGTTTATCTATGTGACACATAGTAATCTGGCTGGCAAACATTTTAGTAGTTGCTTTCACAATTACATTAGTGCTTTCTTAAATGTAACATGTGATAATGTTTAATTAGAATGTTTCTGCCTTCTACCCTGATTCCTATCTTGATTTATATAAAAAGGACAACAGAATGGATTTGGAATCCTGTCTTCCAAACCAATGTACCAATGTATCCTATTGCTACACAATTTGTTGCTATATTTTTCTTTGAAAGCTTCTTGTTTACTGAAAATCTGTATATAGCTTTGCATTCTCATGTCTGTTTCAGGATAACCAGTCCTTCATCTTCTCTACCTGAGAAAATTTATAATGTGTCTCAGGGTTTTTTATCAAAGGTTACTGGCTATTCTATAGCTGAGGTTTTAGATCAACTTTGATTCCTCATGGCTGTTATTAGCAAGGTTTAAATCTTAATAAAAGAGGGGTTCTATAAAATGTAGTCCTATCAAATTTAGTGAATAACTATGTTAGTGAAAGCTGGGTTTACTGTAGAAATCATTGATTTCTCTTCAAGGTTTCTTCAGGATTTTTCTTTTACAGTGAACTATATAATATAACCAAATTATATTTTCTAATTCTATATTTGTACTTTCTTTAAGCTATACTTCAGTTTTAGATAATGCCAGAGCTTTTTTGTCATAGAACGCTCAGAACGGAGTTCCGTCACCTTTTTTGGATGGAACCTTGTAGGGTAGGCAAGGCGGGTTGTATGACATGTGTGAGTTCCGGCACCTTTTTCTTTTACAAAAAAAGCACTGGATAATGCCATATTTAAACTCTTATATCTTTCTTTTTCATAATGCTTTTTATTTCAAATTAAACAAAACTTGCTCCAAGTTGCAAATGTGCTCCCGTGCTGTCTGTTTGTCATCTTTTTAAAATCTGATTCCTATTCCAAAGTTTGGATTAAAATTCCTAACAATCAGGAAACATTAGTGTTCTTTTGTTTAGTTCTCTGACCACATAATTATCAATTCACAGTGCTGAGAATAGCCAAATTCTAAAAAGCATGTCATTTAAACATGCCAGGAGCTAGTTTGTATTTAATTGTCTTGCCACAATAAAAAGGAGATATTTCCAAACCCACTGAAATGTGGTTAGATGTTGGAAGAATTTGAGGGGCTGGAAGTTGAAGAATGGATAAATGGAAGCTTGAGTGAATAAGGGCCTAGTTATATAAGAGAGTTTATTAAAAGTGCAGTTGAAGATAGACATATTTTGCGAGTTAAAAAAATTCTGAAAGCTATATCCCAATATTTTGATAAATAAACTACAGGTTTAAATTGATTCTCTAGAAGTCAGCCATGGCATACTGTCTCATCTGTCCCCTTTCCCCTTTCCTTCCCTCTCCTCTCCTCTCTTCCTCCTCTCCCCTCCCCTCCCCTCTCCTCCCCTTCCCTCTGCTCTGCTCTGCTCTCCTCTCCTCTCCTCTCCTCTCCTCAACAGTCAAGACAAACATTTGAGCTGGAAGAGCATCAAGAAAAGAAAAGAGCAGAATGTGGATAGGCAAAACAATAACAACTTTAGTTGCTGCTCATGTATTGGATCTTAGGGAAAATATTTATCTTGGAGACAGGTTGAAAGTTTTGTCCAAAGCAAATTATTTATTTTAGCCAGTCCCTTTTGAATGGAAATAGTAGTTGCAGCCTGTAGCAGATTTGGTTGATCCCAAAACAACTAAGCAGTGTTAGTCCTGTTTAGTACTTGGAGGGAAGACTCAAAAATCCCAGGACTACAATGGCCAAAGGAGGCCATTGAAAACACTCTGGGAGAAAGCAATAGCAAATAATTTCTAGGAAGACTATGGGGTCATATCCAAGTAGTCATAAGTAGTTTTTTCACCTGAAAAATGATCCACAATATTTAATAAAGAGAGCATATAACAGTTTTTGAGTAAAAAGCCATCCAGGTGAAACACTCCAAAACGAACATCCGGGCACCACACTTAAGTGTTCCCTCTTGGCTTCTTCCTGAAAAAAGGCTAAACAAACCACATGAGCAGCTAAACATTTGTTCCTAAAATCTGTAGCATGTAAATGTAGTTTTTTTTTATTGACTTCCAATGTCTGACTTGTTTGGGAACAATAAGCCAGAGACCCCTATTCATATTATCAACAGTCTTAAGATGAAACTCAATAACTCCTAATATCCTTCATCACTGGTCATTTCAATATTACCTGGAGGGTTACATATGGTATATACCTCATTAAATAACCCTGGAAAGAGTTCAAGCAGTTATGTTGGGAAGAATATCCAGGATATTTTTTCATACAAGCCAGAACTTTTCAGAACCATTGTGTGTGTGATAATGTTCCACGAGGAATAACTGTCCACTAAACAATGCATTCAAGCATATCTAAACCCAAGAATAATCAAGCCAATCAAGTATAAATTCCTAATGATGCAGCACTAACATTAATGAAAACAATCACAGACAAGTTACCAGTTGTTATAATTAGTATTATCCTACAATATATCAAGAGAAACAGGTGTCCCTGAGATATACTCTCCTCACTGTATACATTTTTGACAACTAACCTCTATCCACTTCTAGATGAAATTATGCTGATTTTCCAATACCTTTTAAGATAGCTTTGTCCAGGTTATTGTCTTCAAAATATACCAAAGTTTCAAGTTCATAATTTCTTCAACAAGAAACTGGCATTATAATAGCCAAGTCCAGGACATCTGGAGAGTAAAAGTAAAATTATTCTAATTTGAAATATTTCAAACTGTTTTGTGTATGTATTTATTTTTTACCATCTTTTCAAATCTGGCTAGCTCTTTCTGTTGCATGTATTTGAAGTATGTATTTATGTATTTTGTAAGTAGGTATATATATGTATGTATGAAGTATGTATTTTGAGGTCAAAACAGATACATATTATTAGATTTGGGAAGTTCCTGAATGAACTCTGAAGCTAGGTAACTTACATAAAATGTATTCTTTTGATATTTCAGTACTCAGACTGGTGATAGTTTTAACTATTAGTGATTAGTATTAGCATTTTTAATATGTGTGTGTATGTAAATGGAATACAAGACCTGCTCCACCGTCTTTCCAAACACTCTGTGATAAGGTACAGTTGGGGGATTCAGCCAGTTTGCACCAGTTCGGCAGAACCAGTAGCTAATTTTTGTTGCCCAGGCCCATAATGGACTTCTGGAAGCGGCATCCACACAAAGAACCAGTTGTTTGTATATTTGAATCCTACCGCTGGTAAGGTGGACTGAAAAAGAGGGACTTTTCCAAAGTGACTTAGTAAATTCCATGGGTGAGGGTCACTAGTACTCAAACATACACACACACACACACACACACACACAAAAACACCCCCCCTAATGCCAAAACCAGTACATTGTACCGACTCTAAAGAACTATGGATATGAACTTCTGTTTACAAATAATGACAGTGCAAAATAAATAAAAATAAAGATAAAATAAATATTTAGGTAACAGTTGGTTTCTGTCAAAACAAGAGTCACAAAATTAAATGCAAAATTGGCTATTCAAAATTGTATCAGTGTGCATGGTGGAATGGTGGAGAAATGTCATTTAAATACTTGTTTCAAAAAAAAGCTGCTTATTTCACTTAACTTGTTTAACCAGGAGAAATAGAAAAGCACACAAACAGCAGAGGGCCTTTCACATTTATCTTAGTTTCTTTACCAGTTGGTTAAACCAGGTGATAAACCCAATTCTTGTGTGCTGACAGCTATAATAATCAAGAACCTTCTTTGTTCATTATGCTGTCTTTTACTCCAACAGTCTCATTCAGCCTTGCATTTAGTAATCACTCAGTGTGACGGCCCCCTAATGAAGAAATAAAACATAGAATCTAAGACCCATTCTTCTAGCAAAAATATACACTTTGCTCCATTGGCTTGTAAAATCAGATTTCCGTTCACTATTAAGCTATGTAAAAAAAGTAATATTGGATAATTTGAAGAAAAACACCTGGAATGTGTAGGAAATTACTCTCCCCTTAGTTTTGCAGAGGGGAGAAAGACATATCGTTAATTATTTATTTTATTTTCTTGCTATTCTCATGTTTCTATCATTGTACTATATGTAATAGTTGCTTTAACCATGGAAATAGCTACCTTGCTTCTACATCTTACTTTTCCAAATCAGAAGAAGTAGACTTTAATTAATTCTGTTTTGTTTGAATTTCACAGTAGCAGGAAATAAACTAGAATTCTTTCTAGTACTGCCCTTTATATATAACTCCCTAAGATAAATTAGAAAATTGGAAGTTTAATTTTATGAATTGGCTAGTGTGCACACAATAAAAATCAATAGCATTGCCATTATCCAGACTATAACTTAAGCATCTGTCTCTTTTTAAAATTTTGAATCGTATAATCACTGGATACTCTTTTTAAATCAGTTGCACAGTTTTTATGTTTATGACTTGACCTAAGTGGATATCCAATGTGAATGCCAGAGCTGCTAGTTTGGCAGCATATGGTGGGCGATTTAAGACTGATTAAATTTGCAAGTTCCTGCTGGTGAAGAGTGCACATGAGAGTCTCATAGATCATAAAAATTGAGCACTGCAAGCCCTCAGTGGAGATCAGTGATGAAAGAGGAGGAGGCGAAGGGAGTGTTTGCAGTGAAGAAGTTTGCATAGTTATGGAAGAGGTGTCCTCAGAGTGCAGAGTGACCGTGTGCCATTAGTTTTGCTGGGGATATTACTCTCCATTTACCTCATAATCCACTAAATAAATGGGACTCAATGACCCCTATCTTGTGGGTGGGTTAGTTATCAGGGTTAGCTTGGCAATGTTCCCTTCTTGCAATGCTAATCACATGTCCTCTTCTAGGCATAAATTGTGGGATGATGCACACTGGCTTCAGATCTTTTGCAGAATGAATCCATTCTTATTGAAAATACTATATTGTAGGTATTTTATATACTAAATAGCCTCTGTTTGAGCCTGGCATTCTGATTTACATACTTATAGCATTCTAGCATATATTCTCCTCACTTATATACTCAGATATGAGCACGGCTTGAGTAGCTCATAAGAAGCCTACATATAAGTGATAGGAGCAAAATATCTCCAAGCATACAGATATTAATTCAGCAGACAGATAGCTGAAAGGTATATGTTGATAGATAAAACTGGAATGAATGGCCAGTTATTATTCTAGCCTAACTAACTACTCAGAGCTGTCAGAATAGAATGCTTACTGCCAGGAGCATAAAGAAAATAGTTTAAGGGCAAAGTACAGTAACTTGATAAAATGTGATATTGAAGAACAATATATATGTAATTTCACATATTTTTGCTTTATTACAAAGGATTTGTCTTTCAGTTGTTTTGGAGATTACTCCTCTAGAAAATGTAGTTTTTCTGTAAATGAGAACGATACCATTTACAACATCAATGTTAAAATGATAATTTTCATTTATCTTGATGACTTATTTTGTTAATTTATTTTTCATGAAATTTGATTCTGGTAATTTCTAAAGCAGAGAATAACATCACTGATAATAAAAAATCAGATAAAAATAAAATGCCAAGGTTAAAATCAATTCAGAACCATGTAAAACAATACCATGGTATTAAACAATCCAGAATATACCAGCAATTTAAAAAATCACCCAAATATTATTTCTTTCTATTTATGTGTCATACTGTCTATCGTTGAGTTATGTTAGCATATAGGAGAGATACTTATTTGATCAAACATATTAATCTAAATGAGGTCAAGGTAATTAATATTGGTCAAGGTAATTAATATTAATCTATCTTGAAAGCCTAATGTAAAACCCTCTCTTTGTAAATGATAGTGAATAATTTGGTCTCTTGGGCTATCCAAACAAAGAGCAATTGATTGACATTATAAAATAATCTCCCTGTAAAATCCTTTGGAAAAGGGAACTTAGGTTAAAGACTCCACATTTTCAAAAGCTGTAGAAAATTAGTGTCTTTTTCTAAAACCTCTATGTTCACTTCAGATTGCTATGGAATTGAAAAAGGGCCTCCCTATAAACTGAGGGTATAATTTAAGTTGTTTTGCCTTTTTATAGCTAAATGTAGCTCACTGTTTA
Organism: Vipera ursinii; assembly: GCF_947247035.1. Lineage (NCBI taxonomy): Eukaryota > Metazoa > Chordata > Lepidosauria > Squamata > Viperidae > Vipera > Vipera ursinii. The sequence goes on from NC_139518.1 coordinate 32,904,959, forward strand.
TATCCCCCTTAGAAAGGATATTGTTTTTAAATTACCATTTCAGTCCTATTACTCAAAACCTCTGCTTCTAATGCTTTCTGACAGTTATCAGCATAATGAAGCATAATGAAATGATGGGCAATCTACAGTGAAACTCAGCATGGATTCCACGAGTGCTTGAGTGACTCAGTTGTGAAAATGTGAATGGCCCTTACCTTGTTTCCAAGGTCAAGAGCTCTAGACAGAAGTCTAAATATTACGTGCAAATGGACCCAAGGAATTTTCATTAAGCCATTGTGTATAAAAAAACCCAAGCAGAGTATTTTTCTTTAATTTTTGCAAAAGATCCAGCTTTGTTTTATTTAACATACTTTTTACATCCAATTTCAGAAGTCTGCTTACACAATGTTGAGATCACTGGTGGGCATACAAGAACTATAAGTAATCAAGCTTATTACAAGAAGAGCCTTGAAAGGATATTGACTATCTTTTCTTTATGTAGCTTCCTGTGATATTTCCCATTTCCCATTAATTCTAAACATACAAACCAAAGCTTGCAGTGGGTTTATCTGTAATTTAATTCACTGTGAGTAGACAAAGTAAATTAGATAGAATTAGTATGTTTTAAAATCTGAGCAGGATTTGAATTTCCCAGTGATTTCCCCCGCCCCCTCTAGTTAGCTTTTTTTGTAAGCTTGATTTTATGTAACAAGAACTGGTACATTTTTTCTAGCTCTGGATGCTATTGTGTAATTTCTGGTCATAATATTGGTGCTCCTTTCTCCCAACAACCAACCAATAAAATCCATAAGATTTCATTTGCAGCAAGCTCTTGCATGGCTTTCACCATTTACATGTTTTATTTTATAGTGTTTTAGGGAGTAAAGGTTACACCTCTTCTGTAGGTCATATGCACAATAAGAAAAAATTCCTTCAAAAAAATTAGAAACTTACAAGTGACAAGATCATGCCTATATAATTTCCTTGGCAACAATACAGAAATGCTTTATTGCTTTCTGAGATTTACTTATTAATTTATTATTTTTGGCCACCCCCTGCCCAAGTATCAACCAATGTAACCCTGCATACCTTCTGAGCAGAGTCTTTCTTGGTACAGATTCCTATTCATGTTTATTGTTTTCTCAGCTTTTCTGTTGCTTTTCTCCAATAATCAAGATTCTGCTTCTACTGGTGATATCCAGTCATCATTCATGTGTATAAAGCAAAAACATCAGCAAAGGTTCTCTCTCCTTGGACTTATACTTCTGCACACTTTTCTATTTTTCCTGAAACTTTCAACTTCTGTATCTTGGATATGGATGGCAATGTTTTGGCTTTTTGAGAATTTAAACTTCAAATTTAAGTTTAGTATCAATATATGTAACCCTAGGCTCTTGCTGCTGTTTCCAAATGCTAGATCATTTTGTAATTAATGTTTTCTTAATCATGATTTAATTATATAAGACTAACCAGTTGCTTCTAGATGCAATTTAAGGAGCACCTCCTAAAGCCTTTCATGGCAAGTCCTAGGTATGTGAGAGATGGCCTAGCTCTTATAGTTTCTACACATCCTTTATGATTAGGACAGTGTGTCCATTCTCCAGGTCTTCTTGATTTCACAGTGTCATCTAAGGGGATACAGGAAATAGGCCTTCTGTATCAGTGATCAATATGGCCTCTCATCCCCCCCCCCCTTTAAAATAACATTGAAAACTGGTCTTTTCTCCTAGCTCTTAGGTAAGAGTGGGACTTCCAGCATCTGATCAAATTGGCTTTGTAGATTGATCATTTGATTTACAATATTGCTGGTTTTCACATACTATGGAAAGTACTTGATGGTTGATATTTTAAGTGACTTCTACACTTAGTGTACCCAGTTATGTCCCTTGTAAAAACATATAAAGCCATTGTTCAAGAATGAACAAACAGCTGTAAAGTAAGAGTAATCTTTAATGGGGGAAATTCACTCCCAATATTAGATGACCAAGAAGAAAAAAATAACTGCCACACATATAGTTTTTTTTCTTTCAAAGTCAAACTTGCATGGCCACACTGTTTGTTGTGGCTTATAACCTGTCTTTCATGACAGAAAAGAGGGAAAGAGATTAACATTGAAGTGCTGATGTGAAGGGCTTTAAGCTCTCAACCTTAAGACAGTATTGATACATTCTTGGCAGCTTAGAAAATATGTGATGATTGAAGCCATGGAAGAAAGAGTCCATAGTTCCCATTTATCCTGCAAGTGGAGTTGGACTTTCTTGCAGCACAGAGTTGAGATGAAGTCTTAAACAATTAGTCTAAGAAATTAATACATAAATTATAGAAGTGTGGGGTGGCTGATGAGATAGGGAACATATTGGAATACAATATAATAAAAGGGGGGGGAATAAGCAGATATAATGAAGTACAGCTGGGTCTCACTTAACAAGTTCCATTCCCCACCTGCATCAGATGTTGATGTTCCAGGGGATAGGGGCCACTTCAGAAAAGCTTGCTTCCTAGGTCCCATCAGATGGAATTCTTTGGCAGGTGGGATCTGCAGCATTCTTCTCCCAACAGACCTGAAGGAACAGGTAGATATAATGAGGAAGAGGCAGTCCCTCATTTCACTAGCCCCATATCATGTAGGGGTCTTAAGGTCAAAATTAGGACTTTGAATTGGACTTGGAAGCAAAATGGTAACCAATGAGCTCTTGAAGCAGAGATGTAACATTTGTCTTCTAGTGACATACATAACTATGTGCAACCACATTTTTCAGCAGTTGAAGCTTCCATTAACTTCACGGGCAGCGTCATGGAGAGTGTATTATAATAGTCCACAATAAATGAAAGATTCAAATACTGATTTATCATCTAGTCCTTGTCATAGCAGTATTGTAAATCTGAGCCCTCATTTCCCCTGCTGTACTACAATAATGATACTGAACAGGGTTTTTTTTGTTAGGTCTTCTTTATTTCTATTAATCAGTTTAAGTTTTCTCCCTCATAAGGCCTAGTCTGGAAAAAAACATTTTGTGCTGCCAGCTGGAGCTTTAGCTTTAGTTCTTTTAATTTTGCTTATGTTTAAAGTATACTCTAATAGTATATGATTCATAAAAGAGGACAGTTATTTAATGCCTAGCATCTTCAGAATTAAATTTCTCATAAGAAATATAGATCAGACTAATAGCTTCATTTATTTTTCTCTCTCTTTTTACTTCTATCTTTTCCCCCTTCAAGCAAATGATTTGCAGATATGGGAAATAATAGCACAATCTTTATCAAGCAAGTGTTACTAAGGTCAGCTAAATAAAAGAAGCTGCAAAATATCCTTGAAGTAGAGCATGATGTCATTTTTATTCGAGGTTAGAAATATATAATTGCAGATCACACCAAACAGTAGCTTTCTCTGTTGAACTCATAGATGGATATAGGAGAATATGGAATGCTGATGTGACTCAAGTTGAGAGACAAATAAGAAGGATTATGATACCATAATTGTTTTTTTAGGAACAATCTTTTAATACTACTAGTCTGGTTTTAAAATGCAAAATAAAGAGAAGGAGAAGGGAATCCTTACAAAAGTGCCTTACTTTAGATTATATGTTCATAGACTTTTTTGGGAAGTTTTTTTTTGGGGGGGGGATGCCCTTGATGTTGACTCCTGGCAACTACCTGGAAAAATCACTGTCTCCTTGCTGTGGTTGAGAAAGAGAGAGGGAGGGAGGGAGGGAGGGAGGGAGAGAGAGAGAGAGAGAGAGAGAGAGAGAGAGAGAGAGAGAGAGAGAGAGAGAGAGAGAGAGAGTGGCTGGCCCAAGATCACACAATTTGTTTTGTATCCAAGGTGGAATTAGAACTCACAGTCTCCCAGTTTCTGTCCTGGTGCCTTAATCACTACACCAAAGTGTTTCTACTTAGATTTTTATAGACTATAATTAATGTGATATTTTCATGACAGCAACTAAAACAGGTTTAGGTGTCTTCTTGTTCTGAACAAGTCAGTGTATCCAATAAATAAACATTCTGTGATTGAAGGGCGCTTTCCTCTTTGCCACATTTTCCCAGCTTGGGTCCCTAAAAAAAACTACTAAAATTTAAGAATTTTGCTAAATAGCATAGACTGAGTACAGAAGACTGAGGGAAAAGGGAATATTTGCATAAACCAGAAAAACAACAAACCTCTGTCACTTTCATCTTATTCTTATATGATGTGGCTGCTTTCTCTTCTCCCAAAACCTTGCAGCATAGCAGAACCATAATTCATTTGTATTCACTGGTTTCCAATGTGTTTTTTAGTGGCTAAGATACCTATCGAAAAGAAAATAGTGAATGAAGTGACTACCTTACATCTTTCTATTATGCTCACTGTTCTATGGGTCTCTTGCAACTAACACTTGAGCAGTTGGAGTAAGAGAAGTATACTGTCTGCAAAAACTTACATCTTTCTCTTCAGCTGATCCTGTGCTTGTGTTCAGCGATTTTATCTTCGTGTTTGTGTCTGTGTACACTATACATATTGTGTACCAAGTATACATGAAATGAATATAATAAAAATTTGTTAAAAAGATTGACAAAGAAAATGCCTGCAAAAAAGGTGTAAGAAGGAGGGGGTTTACAGATTTCATAACCCAGAAACCCTACTACGGACTTGGTAATGTAGGAGCCAAACAGATAGGTTGTGACTAATGCAAGTCTGAATAGTGCAATATTCTGTTTAAATAAAACTGATACCAGGTCATGTTTAATACAAGCCAAAATTCACTTACTGAGACACTTCAATGAGCATGTGCAGTTACTATTAGGCGTTTAGACATTAATTGTGTTAAAAAGAAGGCTCAAGAAAAACACAAAAAAGAAGAGAGTTATTTTGATGAAATAGAATATAGAAGATATTATGTTTTGGATACGGGTTTATCCTCCAGCTTGTCTTTTGTTCCCTTGATTTATTTATTTTAAATATTTATGGAATCTACCTAGAACAGGCATGTCAAACTTGCGTCGTCATGTGACATTGCACACGTATCACAACTTTTTCCCCATTGCCGGCAATGGGGTGGGTGTGGTTTCAGTATGATGCATCTGGCCTGTGGGCTGGCAGTTTGACATGCCTGATCTAGAAGATCTCACAGCAGGTTATAATGCATTAGAAAACAATAAAAGAAGTTAAAACCACGTAAAAAATAATTGAAGGATGGTCCAGGTCACATGTGTCAAACTTGCTGCGTCATATCGTGACGTATCGTGACGTATCATGATGTATTGTAACTTTTTTTGCATTGCTGCAGCTGTGGTGGGCATGGCCTCCATACGATGCAAGCAACCCGTGGGCCAGCAGTTTTGACACCCTTGGTCTAGGTAACAACCTTGTTACCACTTCCTGCATTACCTATGGCTTCTAAGCAGTCTTCAAGGGCAGACTTATTAAAAATAATTTAAAGTTGTAAATATATTCTTTTGCTATTATATTTCATTAGTAAGCACATATTTTTAAAATATAATATTTTTATTGAGCTGAATGGATTTTTTCCCATAAATATCACTTTGAATAGTGCAAATTCTCCACCATTTCCTGAGATTCATTATCAGCAGTAATCAAAACCTGTCTGCGTACCAAAACAAATGAACTCACCCCATTGGGAAGGAAAAAAAGGAATGAAATTTTAGTTCACCATTAACTTTGTCTTTCAAAGTCTACAGACTACCTCAAAACTGAGATGCTGAGGGATTAAAATACCCATCACTTTGGTTATTACTAAACTCAGTAGAAGACTGCTTTGAAAATAAGATTGCATCCTATATAGAACAACATTTCCATCTGGTCAAGTTGTAAAAAGCTTTAATTGAGGATAGCATCAAATCACACCCAAGGAATTTGCTCAGAATAACTTGCTCAGCAGATTATTCATGAAAATGTAGTCTGGGCAGACACTATTAATATCTTAGTCATAGTAATTGCTCAGAGGTCTTTCTAAACAACGTCTGTTCACTGATGTTTTTGAAGAGTGTTATTGTTTTGTTTCTTAAAGGGTAATGTGTGTCAGAAAAGATTTATTATCAACAAAAGGACAGGCTTGTTTGGTTTGTCAATTGTAAAAGCCTACTGGGATCTTTATTGCAGATTCTCTCAATAAAGGTGGTAGCTTGACAATATGTGAAGTGGGAAGTATTTCTTTTCCAGGTAGGCCTATTTCCTTCAAAAAGATATTGCACTCATTGACAACGTGCCACATTTCCTTGTTTCTTCCTTCTGAGAGAGAAGGAGAGAAAGAAATCCTAGAGCCGTGCTCTTACGACTTTTTTTAGCCCTTTGAGTTTGTCTGTGTGAACAATGCTCCAAGATTTACAAAAATGGATTTTAAGGATGACTGTGGCTTATTTTAATGCCACAAGGACACTCCCATATAGATTCTATTAAAATGAATAGATCATCCACAATAATACGTTTATGTATGCATGCTTGTATGTATGCATGAACATATGTATGTATATATGACATTTATATAGCTGCCCATCTTATACCAACTCTGGATGGCTCCCAATCAACAATTTAAAAAGTTTCAGCATTAAAACAATATAAAATCATTAAAAATATTAAAACCATAAACATTAAAAACAAAAACCTCGCACCAAGTTAAATGTCTGACATCTATCTTATTCTAGCATCCAAGTTTATAACTATGAAAAGTCTGTGTTAAAAAGGTAATCCCCAAGTTTTTTGATTTAGTGGACACATTTGGAATTTTAGGAACATATTGATACTTTCATAGAAAAATTGCCATGATAGGTGCAGCAATGGAACAAACACCTATTTGCCAGAAGGCAAACAAAACTTTAAGCCTCATCTACTCATTGTTTTATATTCCAAAAATGCTTCCGGCACCTGTGTATAGCCCAGTGATGTTGATGAAAGACTAGGTTATGCTTTAGGTTGGTACTGTGCTTTGTAGTATGCTAGTTTCCCATTTTTTAAAATTGCAATAATATTTTTTTTAAAAGGTAAGTCAAACAGTCAGTGAGCACCAAAGAAAATAGTGAGCACATTTTAGTCTTCAGGCCTCATATTGTGTTTGGGAGCTAAGATTTAGTGTAATATGCATGAGTTGTGATAGGTACCTGAAATAGTCCTCACTTCATTTCTTTTGTTTGGCCAGGAGAGATATTTTGGAATTTTTTCTTTTGTTGCTTAAGCTGTTTGCTGGCTATACCAAAGAAGATTTGTGTTACCTTTCTTTTTCTTTTGAATTAACATCCATGTAGACTAAATAGGGTTGAATTTGGTGATTTCCTCTCCACCACCTGAATGCAAGCATTCTGCAAGCATCAGTTTTCTCTGTTTTCTGCTTGACTGCTTCTCTGTTGGGGCTCTACTCTTCTCTGTCCCATGCACATTTATTGATTGGTGTACTTGATTCAGAGCAGCACATTTTCACACATAAAATTGAACTGAGTCCCTTCAAGAGCATCACTATGAACTGGACTGATGCTATGTTTTTAAACCCTAAAACTGTTGTAATTGATTTAACATGTACCCATTCTGAAATTGGGAGGAACCATTCAGTACAAGGAACTATTTGTTATCTGGCATCTTTGTAGGGATTTCTGTGTAGACGTTTACCCTTGCAACCCATCAAAAATAATTTATTAATCAGATGTGTATGTCATCTTTTCTCAAGGAGCTCAAGATGTAGCATTTCTGACAGCAAATATGCTTAAGAATTGAATGTCAAAGACAATTTACATAATTTCCAATTATAGGTAGAACAATCTCCTTTCATTAATGCTCACATAGATGCACAATGAAATGTTTTTTCGCAAACAGTACTACTGCTGTCTCATTTATATTTGCACATATTTCTCACTGCTACAATATTTTTTCTTTAGGCTCTCCATACACATATATACTTGCGCATGTATATTCCCACACAGACTGCTCACCTTTTCCCCATTAACAACATCTTTCCTCATTCCCAAATGTGTATCTCAGGTATAGATATCCTTCTACATCTTTCCAAAGGCCATCTTTACCAATCTAGTGCTTTAGTATATTAAATTAGAACCCAGTTATACATATGTGTGGTTTTTACAAAATGCAAGCTTACACATACCTGTAATATCAGACTCTTTGAAGCCATACAGACATTACCTGGAATATATTAACCCTCCAGTCCCCTTCTATGTTCCTCAACCCTCTCTCCACAAAAAATCCCAAATGAATTAATATAGAAATGCTAGTTAGAAAGGGGCTGGAAGATTAGAATAATGAGTACATAAAAGTGAGGGGTGAAAGTTGCATAAAGGTTTGCTTATTTTTACTTTTTTTGTTCAGTGACTAGTAAATACCAAGATTAGGAAGATGATCAAACAAGGGCCAGGATAAAATAACAGGGGGGGAAAAGCCATTTCATTCAAACACCTGCTCCTCATTTTAAGGGTATTATGATCTTGCTTTGGGCCTTAGTTCAACAATTCGCACATTCAGAAATTGGTTGCTGTGTTCTGTTTTTTTCCAGACTAAGATTTTTTTATTTTTATTTTAATTCCATTTATATCCCGCCCTTCTCCGAAGACTCAGGGCGGCTTACAAGCTTAGCAGTAGACTTCATTCTATGTGTATGCCTGCTTATTAGGGCTTTTGCACGCCCCCCCCCAAGCGGCATTATTACAAAGTCAGCTTAATTGCCCCCAACAATCTGGGTCCTCATTTTACCTACCTCGGAAGGATGGAAGGCTGAGTCAACCTTGAGCCTGGTGGGATGCGAAGCTGCACTAATTGCAGGCAGCTGGAGGCATTAGCCCACTGCTCCACCAAGGCTCTTGTACAAGATGTACAATATATGCATGTAGGCAGTGATAATCTATTCAAGTAACAATTTACAAGTATTTAAATGAACTGAATTTAAATGTAGTATTTATCCTAAGTGTATCTGTTTGTCCTGAACTCTCTACTCTTTGTGGAGATCAGCACATAGCATAATGTTCGAAGTGCCAATTGAATCCAAAGAAGTTACATAATCCTGTGTAGATAGTTCTCTAAAGAGGCTACCTATATGTTTATTTTATTTAGGTAATTAAAAAAGGATGCTTTTTTTTGCAGGCCCTCCATCTGCTCCTGAGAACTTGATTTCCAATGTCAATGAGACATCAGTGAATTTGGAATGGAGTGCCCCCCAGAACAAAGGTGGTCGTGAAGATGTCTCTTACAATGTGGTGTGTAAGAGATGTGGAGCTAGTGATCTGAACCGCTGCCGATCCTGTGGGAGTGGTGTTCACTTCAGCCCTCAGCAGAATGGTTTGAAGTCCACTAGGGTTTCCATTACTGACCTTTTGGCTCATACTAATTACACCTTTGAAATCTGGGCAGTGAATGGAGTATCCAAGCAAAATCCAAGCCAAGACCAAGCTGTGTCTGTCACTGTGACCACTAATCAAGCAGGTAAACGTTTTATTATACTTTAATTTTCCCATTCATTGGAGGTATCTCTGCCAATTCTCAGTCATCCAGGTCATGGTTGTCCCAATGGTGTTTTTTTTCAAGAGGCAACTGGACTTTGTTTTTCCTTGAAGAATTTCGCTTCTCATCCAAGAAGAGATGAACAGCAAAATGTCTTCAAGGGAAAACAAAGAAAGTCCAGTTGCCTCTTGAAAAAGCACTTTTGGAAGTAGTAACAATTTTGGAGGGAAGAGGGCACATTTGAAATTTTAATAGTATATTTTGGATTTGTTCTTGAAATTCTTACCCTAGAAGATTTATCTAATCACCAAATGGCTGAAACTGTGGGCATGGCTAGTCACAAAATTACCAATTTAGCAGAAGGCAGCTTGAGTCCCAAGTTGGTCTCTGCCATTGAAATACATATTTTTAGAATGTAAGATATTGCGGCAAATACAATTTGATGGGTTGCTTTCAAGGATGTATTGTTCTTACTTAATTTGTTCTGCTGACATAATCTTTAAATATCAAGAGGGATAGGAAGCTATGTGTTATAAATTGAGGGATGCAAGGAGAAGGCAGGCTTTTGCTGTGGATCAGATGTGGATCAGAACGCCAGTATTTATAAATTGTGTAAGAAAATAATGTTTTCCCCAGTGCAAATTCTCTGCATCCAGCAGTCAGAACACTTTTTGCTTTTTTTCTACTATCACCTAGCAATCATTTCAACAGGCTATAACAAAGAGAAGGAAAACACATTCTGTGATATACTTTAACACAATGTTAAAATTGTGAAATATATTCACAGTCATTGTGTCTCTTTGGCTGTATATACTTGACTGTGTATACTAATCTGTGAGGATATCAGGAGTCATATGATATAGAAAATATTACTTTTTACTGAAATGCATCCTATTCTTTCTTGGGCAGAACTTTGCAGCCTTCAGCCATAAATTTGCTTCTTTTTATATGTAAGATAAGTAAAGTAGATTCCAAGGAATAAAGTACAAAGATAAATTAGCTTCAGAGTATACTCAAATTTTGGCTTCTAAAAATTATATCCCCTCCAAACTATCACTGAAATTAAATCAGTGATTATCATTGTTCTAAAATAATATTATTTTGACCAGAATATAATTATATATGCTATAAATAATATAAAGATTAATTTCTGGGTAAATATTTCAGTAATTTGCTTTCATCAACCATATGTAGCATTTAAAAAACCAAGTTGGCTTCTAAATCAAAAGGTGGCAATCCAACACAAATGAAAAATTCTCAGTAATTATAGTAAAATATCTGACCTTTTATTTGCACCAACATTGTAATTATACAATTTGTAATACTATTTAGTTTTAATGAAGCAAAGCCCAACCATATAAGTATTTCCTAGGCAATTGCATAATGCATATGCCTTTAAGTGGAAACAATTTGATACTTTACTAATAATATTTATATTAATATTTGTAGGGTTGGAAGCAGAATAATAGGCTGCTTTAGCAAAATGATTATCACAGTGTTTGTTTCCACTGTAAATAAAAATATAGTACTATAGTCACAAAGATATAGATTGGTAATCATGGATATTTTCTATTTTATCAACTTGGTTAAATTTAAACACTGTAGTTGGCCTTCCAAGATTGTTCTTTATTTGTGAAGTGCAAAAAGTATGCTTCAAGAGATTCCTTCTATATAATGAACCCCTGGGACTCCTCCCTTCCTGCCTCAGAGGCATATTAGGAGTTTCAAGATTGCCTTAAATGATCTGGACCTGACAGAAGATGCATATTCCTGCTTATACAGTATGTGTGGGTTTGTATATGTGCTTCCAAATAAAACATTTGCAATCTTCTTTTTAGTATCAAGAAGTGCAGGCTTAAATAACAATATATAAATACCATTTTGTACTTAAAGTGAACATATGCATATGTTGCTTTCTTAATGATTTGTGTTTCTACACTTATAAATTCTATCTCAGTAAGACTATCAGATGCATCTTTGTTAGAAGATTGATATTTAAAATGATAGCTTGTCTTAATTCAACTTGATAAGGTTTTATTAAAAATATATGTGACACTCTGTAGGAACTGATATTAGTTTACATAGTATATAAATGTGGATAATACTTGATTATACTAGTGCTTCAACTAGCAATTTTTTTACAGTAAATTTACTATCCAACAGGTAAACTAATGACAGGTCGAATGGATTTGTCTCTAGTACATGCTTTTAGTAGCCAGATTGTATGCTTATGATTTATTACTTTGGATTAGATTTTCTAGTCTTAAAGATTTTAAAACTTTTTTCAGTTCTTTAACTTTGATGGGTTGGTTAAGCCTACGTTTTTTTTTGTCCTCCCTGAGATACAGGTAGTCCTTGACTTACAACCATTTATTTAGTGACTGTTCAAAATTACAACGGCAGTGAAAAAATTGACTTATGATGATTTTTCACACTTATGAGCATTGCAGGATCCCCATGCTTGACAATTGACTGATATTTATGACCGTTGCAGTGTCCTGAGATCAGGTGATCAGCTTTTGCAATCTTCTAATGAGCAAAGTCAATGGGGAAACTAGATTCACTTAACAACCCTATTACTAATTTAACAACTGCAGTGATTCACTTAACAAATGTGGCAAGAAAAATCGTAAAATGGGGCAAAATCCACATAACAAATTTCTTACTTAGCAACATAAATTTTGGGCAGAATTGTCCTGTTTTTTGGCAAGACATAATAAGACATTTTTAAGAATGTTTAGAAATATGTCAGATTAGTAAAACACAATGCAAGAATGGCAAACAATTCTCATATGTATTACATTAAAAGATTAGTTTCAATGAGGAATCAGTTGAAATATCCATATGAACATTAGACCATTTCAGGATATCCTAATCTTCTCACTTGTTTTGTTGTTACTCTGCATTCTTCTGAAGTTTGAATTTTTAAACACACACACAAACACACACACACAGAGACACACACAGAAACAGACACATATATTCAATGCTGCTAACATAGAATGTTCTTGCTTTGACAACATGTGGAGAGGCAGCATTTTTCTTTAACTTGTGTGTTACTCTTAGAGTTAGAATTAGATGATACTGGGAGGGGAGGAGGTAGAATGTGTATGGGAATTAGACACAACAATATCATAGTAGTGCATGATTCAAGGCTGTTTGAAATAAGTGATGATAAGAAATGGCGGGTTGGAGAACTGGAGGGAAAGTGCATTTCAAACTAATTGGAGAATGTGATTTATGACTGTTAATTAGAGGAGGGAATTGTGCTTTGATACTATGTGTTCAGGGGAAGGGAATTAAGATTTTGGCTTCGACTATGTACGTGCCAATGCCATGCTATATATATATTTTAAATGCTTGTTAACTATTTAGATTACCTTGCTAGGCCCCAAACGTGGGACAAATCTTTATTTCCTGTTTCAGCCTCACCGAAGGCCATCGACAGGCAGTAGTCACAACAGTGACAGCTCATATTTGTGTAAATTTTTTGGATTCCCTTTAATTCTTTGTTAGCAATCCAAAAAATTTACACACACACACACACACACACACACACACATATATATATGTATGTATATATGTATGTATGTATGTATATATATATATATATATATGTATATGTGTGTATGTATGTATGTATATATATATATATATATGTGTGTGTGTGTGTGTGTGTATGTGTGTATGTATGTATGTATGTATATATATATATATATATATATATATATATATATATATATATATATCCTGTAAACCACCCTGAGTCCTTCAGGAAAGGGCGGTATATAAATCTAATAAAATAAATAAATAAAATACACACAAACACACACACATATATTCAAACTATTGCACCATTGCACTCATTTCTCATGATAGTAAAGTTATGTTTAAAATCCTACAAGCTAGACTTCAGCAGTAGGTGGATCGAGAACTACCAGAAGTACAGGCAGGATTTCGAAGAGGCAGAGGAACTAGAGATCAAATTGCCAACATACGCTGGATCATGGAGAAAGCTAGAGAGTTCCAGAAAAACATCTACTTCTGCTTCATTGACTATGCTAAAGCCTTTGATTGTGTGGATCATAACAAACTGTGGCAAGTTCGTAAATAGATGGGCATACCAGACCATCTTATTTGTCTCTTGAGAAACCTATATGTGGGCCAAGAAGCAACAGTGAGAACTGGACACGGAACCACTGATTGGTTCAAAATTGGGAAAGGAGTCCGGCAAGGCTTTATACTGCCTATTTAACTTATATGCAGAGCACCTCATGAGAAAGGCAGGGCTAGATGAATCAAAAGTTGGAATTAAGATTGCCGAAAGAAATATCAACAACCTAAGATAGGCAGATGATACCACTCTAATGGCAGAAAGTGAAGAAGAACTAAAGAGCCTCTTGTTGCGGGTGAAGAAGAAGAGTGCAAAACTTGGGTTGAAACTTAACATTAAGAAAACCAAGATCATGGCATCCGGCCCTCTCAATTCCTGGCAAATAGATGGGGAAGAAATGGAGGTAGTGACAGATTTTATTTTCCTGGGCTCCAAGATCACTGCAGATGGGGACTGTAGCCAAGAAATTAAAAGACGCTTGCTCCTGGGGAGGAAAGCCATGGCAAATCTAGACAGCACACTAAAAAGCAGAGACATCACCCTGTCAACAAAAGTTTGTATAGTCAAGGCTATGGTCTTCTCAGTTGCAATGTATGGCAGTGAAAGTTGGACCATAAAAAAGGCTGAGCGCCAAAGAATTGAGGCCTTTGAACTATGGTGCTGGAGAAGACTCCTGTGAGTCTTGGACTGCAAGGCGATCAAACCGGTCAGTCCTAGAGGAGATCAAGCCTGACTGCTCTTTAGAAGGCCAGATCCTGAAGTTGAAACTCAAATACTTTGACCTAATGAGAAGGAAGGACTCACTGGAGAAGAGCCTAATGCTGGGAAAGATTGAGGGCAAGAGAAGAAGGGGACAACAGAGAATGAGGTGGCTGGATGGAGTCACTGAAGCAGTAGGCGTGAGCTTTAATGGACTCCAGAAGATGGTAGAGGACAGGAAGGCCTGGAGGAACGTTGTCCATAGGGTCACGATGGGTCGGACACGACTTCGCAGCTAACAACAACAACAACAACAAAAACAACAACAACACACACACACACACACATATAAATATTTTTAGATTGCTAACAAAGAATTAAAGGGAGACTGATATGCATTTCAAACTTATTCGTTCTCATCAGTCAGCCATACCCTTCTGAGATTTGAACCTCGGCTGATTGCACATTAGGCAGTTGTTTTAACCTCTAGGCCACAGGCTCTTTCTCACTTTGTTAGCTGAGAAGCAAGGGAGATATGTGTTAAATGTTTGTTAACTATTTAGATTACCTTGCTAGGCCCCAAACACAGGACAAATCTTAATTCCTGTTTCAGCCTAACCCAAGGCCATCCACAGGCAGTGGTCACAGTAGTGACAGCTCATATGTGGCCTAAAATTGCAGCTTTAGTCAGAGAACGATCTTTTGTATGAAGATATTCAATTCTCCCCCCACCCCACTTGCTTTCTTTTTTCAATGTGTCTAGCTGTCAGCTTGCCTGTTGCAAATCTTTATTTTAGGGAAATTGAGATGTGTAGATTATTTTCTCATAGTTGTCTTATCTACCTCTCTGTATATATCTGCATAAGAAAATCATTCTTGTTCTGTAAACGTTCTTTTTAACTTTTCCCTCAATTTTCTGTCATGTCAGATATAATCTATAATGCCGCAGAAGTATAAAATGAACACATATTTCTACTAGCTATGTTTATTTTATTTTACTTCAGTAGCATCCAACTTCTAGAAGCAGTGCCAATAGTAAACATTGAAGGATGTTATAAACAAAGAGAAGTAGAATTACACTTAGTGTTTTCTAATTAAAGCACAATGTTGAATGGGAAAGAAGAAGGATCAAAAGAAAATGTTGTTCTTATAGGTTTTTGTATATAATCTAAATAATCAAACACTTAGGATGATTACTTCCATGTAGCTCACAAACACAGGAAGATTCTATAAAAAGAACAGATTCTTTATTAGTATTTTTGGTATAATTTTTTTCAGAAATCCTTGCTTCCCTTCAGATGCATTGAACCACCCTGCACAGGAAATGGACAAAAGGTTCTCTGTGTTTTGCCACTCTTATTTAAGCTGTACAGTAGAATATATATAAATCAAATGCGGATCTATGAATATGTTATGCCATGAGTCTGTGCTGCTTTCAGTACCAATGATGGAAATTGCACCAGCATCAAAGGCCCTAATTTGAATTCAGATACTAAAGTAAAATCTTCCAAGCCAACTGTACTATGCTAAGGGTGCTTATCTTTCTATTCATTATCTTTTTTATTTCCAACTGTTTCATAACACATGTATCTACACATATACTCCTCTCTTCTCTCAATGAAATGCAGGTGGACAATTTAAATAAGTAGCTGTAAAAGCAGATACACATTTCTGTGCTTAAAAATAAAACATATTTTTCTAGGTTGTGAAATAATTGTCAGCTGCTACCTGAGCCTCTTTAATTAAATATCTGCTTATTTAAATTAGTGTGTAATTTCTTTTTTCCCGACCTGTTTCCTTCATTGATTTCTGTTTTATCCATTTATTCTGTACATGAGGTAAATAGGTTTTTTTTTAAAAAAAGAAAGTAAGATATAATGTTTAAATGTCAATGACCTGATATTTTATTTATTCATTAGGAGAGCCAATGCATGTTTCTTTCCCTTGGCTTTCTTGAGTGAATGTTTGGTTTAGCATGTGTAAGGAAATCAGTAACAGGAAATCAAGTCAAACTAATGAGAATTATGTAGAGTTCTCAATGTTGGAAGAGCCAAGGTCATTCTTATTTTTGCTGGGACTTAACTGTAAAGACTAAAGCTAAGCCCCTTGGGAATTCTGTTTCCTGTACTTGTGAGCTTCCATCTGCCAGCTGGCTTTTGCCTTGTTTGATAAGAATGTAGCTATATGGTGTCTTGGTCCAAGAAGAACAAAAACACATTTACTTGGAAAAAAAGATGTATCAATGGGATTTTTAAAAATATGATACTTTGAATCAAAACAAAAATCCAGGAAATCTTTCGCTTTATTTATGCAGTACATTGCATGCTTCATTCACATACATAGCATGCATGCTAAGATGTGATTTTTAAACCATTGTTAGAGGAATAAACCACAAAGGATGAGATCATACATGGCACTAATCCATAAGTATTTTTAAATATATTTTATTATTTTTTTACAGCAACAATCTTTAGTGCTTAGTGAACAATGTGTTGTCTAAGTTCATATATTTAAAAACAATCAATAATTAATTTCTATAATTGATCAATATTTTAGTTGATAATATATTTCCTTGATCCTCTCTTCTTCCAGTAATATTCTCCTTTTGTCTACATTAAACAAATATAATTATTAATAATTTAAATACATACAGAGTTGGGTATAAACATTTTTCTAGTATTTGTACATATAACAATAACATCAATATATAACATCTTTTCTAATCAGCTTATGTTTCAATTGCATTTATAGACTTTATCTTATTAAGTCATTATATTTATTTGTTTATTTATTTGTTTATTTATTTATTTATTTATTTATTTATTTATTTATTTATTTATTTGATTTGATTTGATTTGATTTGATTTGTATACCTCCCTTCTCCCTAAGGACTCAGGGCGGTGAACAGTGAACATAAATAACAGAATGCACAAATAGTTATCTTAAAACAATAATTAAAACAGAACCTGTCAGACCAGACCGGATTGCTTAAACAGATATGTTTTTAGGTCGCGTCGAAAGGAGCGAAGGTCGGGAGCCATCCGGAGCTTAACCGGTAAACGGTTCCATAGGTCAGGCGCGCTCACAGAGAACGCCCTCCCTCTGGGAGCCACCAGATGGCATTCTCCGAATGGTGGCACCCTTAGGAGGCCCTCTCTGTGGGAGTGCACTGGACGGAGGGACGTTGACGTTATATGTCCTGTTGTCAAAATTCTTATTTAAGCTTAATTTCCCCTCAGTATTGAAACCACTTTTACCAGTCATAATTTTCTCAAAATTCATTACCTTTGAATATCTAAACTTTTCATTCAAATACACCGTGTCAATATTTTTACATTTCATATATTATAAAAGTATTATACCACTTACATATCTTATCCCTCTTACTATTTTTTTGTTTTTTATGTTTTTTAACTGTATTCAAACAAGTGTTTAGTCACATAGTATTCCATCTGGTAAGTTGAATCACATCTCTTAAATCTAATTCTAATCTTCTTTTGCCAGGTCGCTTTCCAAATTAGTAGGTTTAGTTTGCCAGGTTGTATTTTTGTAGATATTATTAGGGATAAAAAAGACAAATTAAGTAGAATATTCATTTTTTTTGTCTTCCATGCTTTAATGATTTTTCTGACAGTTTGTTAATCCATTTTATTAAGTCTTCTTTTTTGTCTTCAAGTTTGTTTTCAAGTCCTGGAAGGTAAAACATCTTTTTATTTCCTTTGCTGTAGCAAAATTTTGTGGATTTTCTTTTCTTTGTATTAAGTTCTACTTCTTTTCATTTGTAGATTCCATATTTAAGTCATTTTCCTCTGATTTGTATTCTGTTATCTGATTTATTTTAATTCTTTATCGTCATTTTTGGGGTGCTGTTTAATTGTGAGTTTAGGTTAGAGTATATTCATTTATGTTATCAAAGTTGTTTTTAATCTCATCATGATTTAAGACAATTTTCATTTGAATCTGTCCCAGCATTGCATATATTTTCTCCTGGAATGTATTTGCTTTGTCTTGAGTCATTGTTTCTGCAGATCTCTGATGTTCCACGCTGGGGTCTTCAGCAGGAGATGTTAGGTGTGGTTTTCTGTCACTTTTAGATAAATACACAACATCCATTTTGTTTTCCTCCTCTAAGTAATTTTTCACCGATACCAAAGTCTTTTTAATTAGCTTTAGCAAACCAGCCCATCTTAAAACCCAAAAACCAAATCTTATGTAGTTCTTATCTTTATATATGGTTTTTGTAATCCAATATGTTTCCAATTATCAAAGCATCACTGAAAACAGTATTTTGTAACAGTTCTTCTTTTCAGGGCTCTTATGATTATCAGCCAGCCAAGATTTCAGACCAAAGTGTTTAACCACCTGAAAGCTTTCCAGTAACTTCCCCTTTAGAAGATTAACCAAAGGACAAGGTTTTTCTTTCTCTGCAAACAGTTGTTAAACTTAAAAATGCAGCTCAGTGTATTTATAATCCTAGAAGGTCAGCAGTTTTTAAACATATATAATTTCACTCTGTAGTAGATAGCCCAATGCTTTGTTCCCAGCTGTTTTTTGCTATTTCTGGCAATCTTGCAAAATTCTGAGTCAATGCAGCTATAGTTTTCTCTAATCCTCCACTAGGTGTCAGTAACTGTTCACTTTCCAGCTTTTAAAGCAAAGAGCAATTGTTATTAATCATCATCATCATCATTTCATCAATACTTTTTCAGTATGGAATTTTAATAGTTTTCTTAGTTTTCAAATTTATCCAGATTGTAATATTTTTAACCTCATTTCAATATATTTTTGTTCCCTGAAAGAGTTTAATTTGCTGTTTCCGTCTATGATAGAGTGGGTGTATAGTCCCCTCCCTTCTCACTTTGGGAAGATCTTTGCTTCTTGGGAATCTTTTTCAGGAAATCATATACAAAATAGGAGAGAGAAGATAGAATTCCTCACCCAGTTTCAAGCACAGTGTTCACCGTTCTGATTAGTGCCTTTGGACTTTGGCTGTAAGTAGCTTGGGCTGGTCACTGAAGTATGGCCAGCCTTTCTCCCCCCAGATTGAGCAGAATGACCACCATCGTTCTGCAGTCATTGGGGTGCCCCTCTTTCTTCGTCATCTCTCCAGGGCGACTTTAGACCCATTTAGTGTCACCTGGCAAGGCGAAACTAGCCGTGGGTTGCGGAGCTCTGCAATCCATCGGCTGTGTGCTATGGTGCAAAACTGAAAGTGATCCATAAGGTTTTTTTTTATAAACTACAGTAAATGGGTCACTGATATTGGGCTAAAACCAAACAACACATTATGACTTAATGCAGTGTTTGAATCCAGGTTGTGTCTTTAATACAGTAATTCTATTTCCCTGTGTCATTCTTACTTGATTTGGGAAAGGAGAAATTAGACCGAACAATTTTATAAATTCCTGACATTTTAGAATTCTATCGGTTCATGACTGTCTTCTGGAAATGCCAGGTTGTTCAGTTCTCCTCATTCTGATTGATTAAAATTACAGGGGTGGGGGGAGAGAAATAGACAGGTTTTTAAATATCAGAGAAATATTTAAAGCCAGACACATCCAAAGAACTGATGATATGCAATCTTATTGACATTGTAATGGAGACATTGTTCTGCTTACCAAAGAGTTCCATTTAATGAGAGTACAGTATTTCCTATAGCAGATGGTAATGAAATTTGAGGAAGACTTAATTGTCTTCTTCCTTCTATTGCTGGAAGATGAGGTTAACCCGGAGGAAAATTCAGGAATTTCTTAACTCGTTTTCATTTTAGGATCAAGGGTTCTGGCTGTTATTATTATTACATAGACAACAATCTGAAATCACAGGTACCAGAGATTCTTTATTTGGTATTGGTATTCATACATATTGAGTTCTTTCCAAGGACATTGTATTTGTAATGTATCATTGTAGTATAAGTGCTGATCCAATCAGTGTGGCCTTTTTAAATTGACAGATGGAATTTTTGTCAATATGCAGATTTTCTAAGTGCCATTGAAGACTTTTTTGGTATGACACTCAAAGTGCTGATAACCACTGGATTACATAGCTGTTTTTTGCAACCATCTTTCAGTTTTGATTTTCAGATATTGATATTTACGATTTCCATCTTCTATTCCATCATCTCCTGGTATTGCCACAATAATTATGCACACTTTCCTTTCTTTCATCAATACACCAGTTAAATCTGATGTATTATGACCAAGAGTTTATCAGTTTGCATTTGGAAATTCCACAATACTTTAACCTACTCAGTTTCAACTACTTTCTCAACTTTATATCCCTATGAAATATTTATTACTGGTACATGATATTTTTTACAGATATTTTAGTGAAACATTACAATTTGCTTGAAGTATCCATACTTTGTTGGTTCTGATTTATAATAACAGACCATAATGGTACGATTTTCAACACAGTATACTTTTGTCTTTTTCTTCCAATAAACCCACAGGGTTAGGCTGTGGTATTCCAGCCATAGCTCCTGAGCTGTTGCCACTTGTCCACAGATGATCAGGAATGCTAAAATCTGACATGGTCCTTATTGACCTGGGTGACAACTGATCCAGTATAGATTTTTTTTCCTGAAGATATAATGTGTTTAAAACTGGAGTTATATCTGTGACTTGAAACCCACTATAACCTCCAGTATTTAAGTACATTAAGTTCTGCATAGCAGACATACAGCAAATCTATTCCACTATAGTTAACCTTACAATTTAACTTTTCTTTAATGTCTTTATGATCTCTAGTGATCTATGCAGCATTTTTAAAAGCAAATAAAAAATGAGTAACGTTGGGAAGGCTAAAAATGGTAAAAGGTTCAGAGAATAGAATAGCTGTAGCCTTGAATTGCTTAGAAATGCTAAGCAAATGCTTAGTTAACCAAATGGTTAACTAAGATATGTCTATTGCATGTGCTTGGGTAAAGATTTCCGAAAGATATAGTGCTGATTAACTGAAAATTCCTTCCATGGTCATTTAATTATGTCCTTGAAAATGTGTAATTGTTAGGAAATATGAGCTCTTAGCCACTTTTCCTTCCCTTTGGCAGCCAGCTTTATTCACGTGCATTAGACGTGCTACTAGGAAGGTACATACATGCATCCAATACAAATCAAAACAAAAAACGGGAAATTTATTATTGGGAGGGGTTAAATTTATTAAAGTGATTATGCTTTATACTGAGAAAAATAATATAAACAACTGCCTGCTTGTTGGCAAAGTATTTGTACCACCCATTTCCATGAATTTGTATTCAAAAGGAGAGTAAAATCTAAATCAGCAAGCAGAGAAAAGCTTTTACCACCTTCAGTAAATCAACAACTTTAGAGGTCAATGAACAACTTTGAGCAAGTGAAACTACTTTGCAATAGAAAGATCATTACAATATTTAAATACAGATTTTGTCCTGTTATAATATAGTTTGACAGTTTTCTGTGGCAAATGGAGTTCATTTATCATTCTGCTGAAAATATTATTTTATAAACAAGACTTGTCTCTGTTCATTATTGAAAAAGGGCAGATGATAAGAGACCATATATTTTAAAACTTTTTCACAAATCTGTAACATGACTTTCCATAATTGTTTGACTCACTCCATTTTGTTCTGAACTCCTCTCTCTCTTCTTGTCTATTCTAATTCCATGAGGGGTATGCAAGGTCAGACATGTTTATAAGTTCTATTTTTACATAAGCTTCATTAAGTTTAAAGGAGAATATAAAAACTAACTCCTACTAATATGTAATAAGAAAACAAAGAAGAAAAAGACAAAAGTGCAGAAATAAAAGATATAATAGAAAAAAGTTTCCAATTTCCATTGCAGCACATTTAAGTATGAATACAAAATTCTCTGTTATTCTGTGATTACAAAAAAAACCTTTTTTCTTTCATCCATTTTGTATAATCATCAAAATCACAAGTCATAAGTGCATTTTTTCTATAAGTCTATGAGGAGTTTCAAGTCAGGTATAACTGGAGATAATGTCTTTTGTCTAGTTAAGGAACTCCATTTAGCCATGTCTGCAAGTTTCATCGTTTTCATAGCCATTTCTCTAATAATAGGTAGTGTTGAACCTTTCTGCTTTTCAGCATATAGTAGGTATATTTGCTGCATTTGTGATATATAAAAATAAAGTTTTTACCTATCTGTTCATTAATTTCAAAAGAAAAATCCCAGGTTAGTCTTTAAGAACTTCTGAATTAGTGTTTTCATTTTTATCCAGATTTTTACAGACCCATACAGGTAGTCTATGGCATGTAGCCATTCATTTAGTGATGGTTCAGAGTTACAACAGTCTTGGAAAAAGTAACTTATGAGCTACACTCACAGTTACAATTATTGTATTACCTCCATAGTCACATGATCAAATTTCAGATGCATTTACAACTGGTTGCAACATCCTGCATTCATATGTTCATGGTTTGCAACCTGTTTGGCTGATTTCCAATAAAAAATGTCCATTGGGAAACCGGATTCACTTAAGCATGGTGTTAATGACCACAGTGATTCCCTTCATGACCACCATAAAAATTGTTTTAAAACTGGATCTGACTTGACTTACGGCTGCTACGACCTATGACGGGAATTCCAGTCCTAATTATGGTTATAAGTCAAGGACTACTTGCACATACATGATAAAAAGTGCCTTAAAGTCATTCTAGACAATTTCACTGGTGGCAAATACCAACATTTTTATAAAATTTCTCTTTAAGGTAAGAACATAATGTAAATTTCAGTCCTTTCAACCACATATTTTCCCATTGTTTCATTTGTATATTGTACCAAAATATTTAGTCCATTTTACCATACATTCTTTCACTTGTTCTTCTTTCTTATATTTCAACAAAATTGTATACATTTTAGCAATAACATGTTCATCATTTGTACATCATTCTATTTGAAACTCAGTATTGCATTGTTCAAAACCATACATTTTTATCTACTTTAACCCTTTCTGATAATTTTGGTAAGACAGCCAAGTATATCATTCTGTTATTGAATCTTTCCTTGATTTTATTTTGCAATGTCCTTGAAAAATTGAAGAACATTACAGTACATTAACCTTTTATATTTACTTATCATTTCTCATCTATAAAATGCTTATTGTGCAGAAAGCCACAAAATGTTTTTGAAAGAACGTACATATAGTATATTTAACCCATACAGACATGTTCTTAGTTTTTTTTAGCAGAAATTATACCTTGTTTTTCTCTATATCCACATATTCAGAAAGGTCACCATATTTTCTAGCCAACTCTCCAAACTGAGTGAAATTAATTGTTATCTCCTCAACCCAGGCTGAAAGACACCAGGGTCCAGTCTGCAGTTGAGCAACAATAAAAGGATTCAGAGAACTTTATCAAAGCTTCTATTAAACCCCTGCTGGTGTCCTCAAATGGGTTTTTTTTTCCAAGTGGGAAAGCACAAAAGCTATGCTACACAACTGTCCCTGTGTGTCCATTCAGAGATTTTAAATCCACAGAGTTACTAATTAAAATGCCATGCAGTGTAGTACAAATAAATATACCCTGTTTCTAGGTCCCTGCATTGCTCCACTGACTCACAATTCAAAGAGCAGGGAAGGAAGTTGACCTGATTATACCCATAGATGAGAATGTTAATCCAGCCTTCTCTTTTCTATAATGAATGGTTAAAGGTTAGCTGCAGCTCAAGTGGGTCAGTGGCAGAAACTGCACTTGAGTTTATGGACTTTAGGAGCTGATGGGACCGCAACTTCTTTCTTTCAGAATCTGTCCCTCAGAAGGAAGATAAGTATTGCTCTTCGCCTTCCAATGCAAACTTTATTGTACAGCACAGTAAATGATGCCTAGGTGTTTGGAGAATCAGCAAAGTTGCCCCTTTTTGTAGATCTAAATCTCTCAAATAGAACTGTAACGTCTCCACCCACAGCCTGCACACATCATAATCTTTCTAGTAAATAATAGAGTCACTGATGTGATGAAAGCTTCAGTGATTGTTGTTAGTGCTTCTCATTTTAAAAAGGCTGCAACTCATACATTAACCATAACTGACATTTTCCTGGGTTTGGCTTCTAACTATTCTTCCTGCCAGAACTTCTGATCTTCCAAGCACATCCCCAAATTTCAAGTTTGATCTTTAATAGCAGGCACATCCAGAACCAAAGATGATGCCATTATACAATAAGTGGATTTTGAATCAACAACCACTGATTTCCCATTTTATTACTAGAGGCAACTTCCAACCTAATTCTGAGTGCTAGTTATTACTCTTAAAGGCCTTTAAGTCATAGTACCAGTGTAAGACATCATCTTTGCGAGCAAACTCATTCCATTCAATTTGATCATCTTGTGAAGATCTGCTGAAAGTTCTCCATAACCTCTTAGGTTTATGATACTTGGATGAATTTGCATTCTTTTAGAGAGTCGTTGAGGCAGATAAACCCCCAAGTGGCCTCAGTGACTCTCTAAAAGAATGCAAATGCCCAGCTGTCTGCAAGAAATATAAATCCTTCCATTCCCCACTATCCAATCAAGAGCTGAAGCAGCTTCTTGGATAGCCTTGGTGGAGCAGTGGGCTAATGCCTCCTTAAGTAACACCAGCTGCCTGCAATTAGTGCAGGTTCGCATCCCACCAGGCTCAAGGTTGACTCAGCCTTCCATCCTTCCGAGGTAGGTAAAATGAGGACCCAGATTGTTGGGAGCAATAAGCTGACTTTGTAATAATGCCGCTTGGGGTGTGTGTGTGAAAACCCTAATAAGCAGGCATATACATAGAATGACGGCTACTGCTAAGCTTGTAAACCGCCCTGAGTCTTCGGAGAAGGGCGGGATATAAATGGAATTAAAATAAAATAAATAAATAAATGTTTTCAAAGAAAAACAAATAAGTCCAGTTTTCTCTTGACAAAGCAACTTTAGGATACTTCTGAAAAACTTTGCCTGTATATATAATAGATAACCTGTGACCCATTAAATCATTGTTTCAGAGGAATTTTTTATGCAAATAGAGAAACAGAATAACTATAGTCAGGCAAATATCAGTGGGAAGTGTAGCAACTTTTGACTTCTTTTCAGTTTCCCTATTAAGTTTCCTTGTGGGAATCTCACAGTGAACATTGAAAATCCCTTCCTTCCTCCCTCCCTCCCTCCCTCCCTCCCATTTTAGTCTCTGTTTTTTCATCACTCTCTCCCTTTGTTTCTTTCTTTCCTCCTTTCTCCCTTCTGTCCTTCCTTTCTGTTCCTTCCTTTCCTACTTCATCCCTTCCTTCCTTCCTCCCCTTCCCCCTTTCCCTTTTCCTTCTTCCTTCCTCCCTGGTTCTTCCTTTTCTCCCTTTTTTCTTTCTCCATTCTCCCTTTCCCTTTTCCCCTTCCCTGAAGACAAGTAACTGACTGCTGCTGGATGGGGGAGGCATTAAAGGAGGAAGAGAGTGTTCTATCCCAGCCTACGCCCATCCTTGTTGCATCACAAGAACAACCCCTTTTTTATCAGTAGGCTGGAAAAACCAACCCTTTTTATTTAACATGCAGTCCTGATAATTATTTCCTCAAAACAAAAACAACAGAATACTTTCCCAACAAATAATTGGTTCAAAAAGCATAACAGAGCAGAAGTTAAACAAGAATTTCACTGGTAAAACAAACAGACCATGATTTAGTTGAAGTTCTTTACAAACGGTTGCCTTCAGCCCACACCTTTCCTTTTTATTAAGCAGCCCCAAGGTGTGGCTTCTCAGTGCCTTCTCTTCCTCCCTTGGAGTTGCCGTATTGTCTCCCTCTGACCTGCTCTAGTTAACTGCCTTCTTTTATGAGTATCTATAATGACATCCATCTGTGAGTCCTCGGAGTCTGACTTATCTTCGCCACACAGCTGAGTCTCATCCGGAACACGATTGGAGGGGCCAGGCTCTTCCTCTGATTGTGAGTCTTGTAATTCATCAGAGCCTCCCTCTGACTCTGATGGCTCTCCAAACCCTTCCTCCTGCTCCTCCTCCTCAGATTCCCTAGACTCAGCAGTCAGGAGCACAGGCTGGCACGGAATCACAACAGTGAGTGACCCACTCACTGCAAGTGTAAAGAGAGCTATTGAGGGTGCATCATTTCGCTGTTGAGTTTCTCCTGTAAGCTTCCCACCAGCAAAGACTTTACTTGTGGGAAGGAGGGAAGGGACATCAACAATATCATTTCCTTCCCAGTTCCCCATTGACCTTTGGGAAGTCAGAAATGTTGAAAATGATGATCATGTGACTAGGGCTCTCCATAGTGATGCAGAGGCAGTGCTGAACGTCAGCAGTGCAGCAACACTGAAGTGGGAAAAAATGATTTAAATTTCATTCCCTCAGGAATAATGGATCCCAGCCTTTCTGTACATTAGCCCATTTGAGGTTCTTTTGTTGAAAATATTTTGCCCTATGATGCAATATTTTGCACAGTTGAAGGTTTCAGACACGAGAGTTTTGGTAATTTGTGTATGTATATGCATGTGTACACATACATACACAGACTGTATATACACTGGGGTAGGAGAAAATTATTTTCTACTGAAAACAATAATGGTACTGAAATTTGTGCTTCCATTTATTTCAATAGATCTCGGTTGAAATTAACTTTTTGTGGATTGCAGCATTACTGCATATTACAGAAACCGCTTTGCAATTGGTTGTAATCTCTTGCATTTACACATTGTGGCTAGCTGAAGAAATTTCTCATTTCTGGCTCAGCAGTGAAAATGGATATCCACATTTCAAATCCCTTTCATTTCAAGATGCCAAATGAGCACATAGAAACATTTGTGCATTTTGAATTGCCTCTCCTTCTCATCCGTTAGAATAATCAGGAGTGAGTAAGGAGAATATCTTGTCAGTTAACAGGCACAATGAATTATCTGCAATATTTTGCAATTGCTCTGTAGGACATATTTTCAGCATTAGGAATGCCTTTTCTTTTTTGCTGCAATGCCATGTTAAAAGTTTGAAAGACTGCAATTATGCAAACAGCATGGAAGGGAGAAGTCTTCTTAAGGTTGGAATGGGCACAAAGAGATATAGCTTCAGTGGCAATAGGAGACATGTGATTTTGCCTTCAACCAGAAAGCATTTGTTAAGAGTGATGAGTAGCAAATGCAGTAAACTGCAATGCTCCACAGGGTAGGCATTGTCTCACATGTTTTTGAGTCAAATACAAGCTGATCTTTACCCGGTGCTATAAATTGCTCTCTTACTTTGCTTCTTTCACATGTCACCAGCTTCTTCTAAACATTACAAAAAAATAAATAAATAAATTTGGGGACATTGCTGTTACAAAACAGAATGATGCCAGCCTTGTAAATCAAAACAATTGCAAGAGGCACATAAACATGTAGCTGGTGTATTTTATTGTAAGGATGAACAAAGCCCTTTAAAACCTTTTAGTGTTTGGAAAGAACTATTTTTTTTCCAAAGGAGCTGTTAATACCATGTTTAAAAACCCAATTTATCTTTTATGGCAAATTTTCCTTGTTTTTTCCCCCCTGAGTATCTTCTTAGTTCCTGGTACATTTGAGATCAACTTTCTTTCTTCTGAAAACCAGGCCTACTCTTATGCTTAATTCACACTATTTTATCACCATAGCTAATATCAACATGTAGCATTTTTGATAGCTCGAAATGACTTGAGAGAATCTTGCCATTCTGCCTTCTAACATATTTTTCCCCCTGAATCTGCTTTGTTATATATATTGGACCCTCAGTGAAACACTACCTTATAGTAGTTAAGGGGTTGTGCATCACATGAAACTGATCATTGTATATACAATGTGGCTGGATAAAAGCTGAAAAGATGTCCAGTTTCTAATCCATCCAAAGACAAAAAAAAAACTTTTTAATATAGTTTTTTTTTATTAATTTTCTATTATTACAATTCATTGGTGCTTAATGAACAACGTGTTGTCTGGATTGATTTGTTTTATTTAATAATACAAGTTAAGTTCTTACTCTCTATCCTGTTTTTCCAGCCATTGATAAAATAAGTTCCATGTTTGAAAATATTTTGTATCTTTTTTTTCTTTGATTCTCAATGTAAGTCTATCCATTTCATCACAGTCCAGTATTTTCTTGATTATCTCTTCATCCAATGGTGTTTTTTTTTTCATTTTTTCAGGGCAGAGTAAATACAATCATCACTGCTGTTAATACATGTAATATTAAATATACACTTTGTTTATCAATTTTTTCTGGAATTATACTTAATAAAAAAGTTCAGGTTTAAACTCTGCATGCTTCCCTAACATCTTTTCTAATCAAGTATGTATTTTTGACCAAATTCTTTTTGCTTTAACACATGTCCACCACATGTACCAGAATTTTGATTACATTTCCAACATTTACTAGACATATTTTTAAACATTTTTGCTAATCTGACAGGTGGTAGATGCCATTAACATTGTTTCTTTCACTTGTTTGTCTTCCATTTTCAAATTCAATAAAAAGTTATACAATTTCTTAATCAAGTCAACAACACCTGATCAAACATTGTCTGGTATTTTTAAAAGCTATATATTTTAACATCTTTATCCTACCTCGATTGCATTTGCAGTCAAGGCCACCATAATAAGTAAATACCCTAGTTTTCTAACTCTTGTTTGGATTTTAATTTCCCATCTGTATTCAGAATATCCTTATATGTTAGAATTTTCTCAAACTTAACTAAGTTTGGGTGAACAAATACTTCCATCATTGATAGCCATCTGGGATTTTCATATAGATTTTTGGTTTTATCTTTTCCCATGCAAATAATAATGTATTTCTTATATAGTGGTTTTGCAAGTATCTATGGGTTTTATTCTTTTCATACCATAAAAATATGTGCCATCCAAGTTGCAAGTCATGTCCTTCTAAATATAACAATCTTTTATTTCTGAGGGTTATCCATTCTTTTAACCATGTTAGAGCACATGCTTGGTAGACAAAAAATATCTTGATGCTGCAAAGATATGTATAAAATTGGCATAGGGGTTGTCAGAATCATGAGTGAAGGCAAACTGAAATGTCAAGGCTAAATATTTATATTCCGGCAATTAATAGACTTTAAAGGAACATGAGATCTTCCACTGCAGACCAGCAAATCACAGAAGAAATTTAGAATACTTATTAATAAAAGGATGTCACAGGTAAAACCTCATAAATAACAGAATGATGCCAATATGAATTCAACACAAGCCTATCATTATGATGATGATCCAGGCTTATGCTACAGATGTAGAGGAAATTGAATTGGAACATTTCCACAGTGACTTGCAATATCTTGTCAACACCATACCCAAAAAGATGTCATACAAATTATGGAAAGCTGAAATGCTAAACTTAGGAGTAAAGTGTGGAATAATAGAAAAATAATATCCTCAGTATATATAATGAAGCAGGTAACAGACTGATACAAATATGCCAAGGAAAATCAATTTACTTATAAACATTAGTTTCAACAAACAAAAAGCTGACCAAAACCATTCTCACCCTCTTCCTAGCTAGTTCAAGATTTGTTGTTCTTCCAATTCAATTGTGTTGAATCTTTGGAGACTGCCTGGACAAGTCCCTGCAATTTTTTTGGCAAAGTTTTTCAGAAGTGGTTTGCTTTTGCTTCTTTCCTAGGACAGTGCCCTAAGGTCACCCAACCAGATTTGTACTTAAAGTGGACTAGAATTCATGGTCTCCCAGTTTTACCCTGATGCCTTAATCACTATACCAAACTCCCTCTAGTTCTAAGATTAAGTAAATTGGCAAGAATAACTAATAGTAAAAGAAATGACTTAATTTATTCAAGACTGAAGATTTGACAGCAACATTATTTATATTTATCATGAAATACAGAATATATAAGGTTTTTTAATGATATCTGCTCAGTCTTTGACTGGAATTATCCCTGCTTAATTTCAGAAATTATTATATCAGTTCTTTCAGCAATAAAAAATATCAATAGGGAAGTGATAAGATGTAAAAGTGTAAAGACTGACTACAAACAAAACAGATCTTCTGAAATAGAGGTTGTTTTGCATAAATATATAAAGACACCTTCACCTCACATACAAATGTGTTAATATGAGAAACATAGGAATGTCTAATGCATAAGGGGTCTGTGCTAGGAATAGGATCATTGGCAAATACTTGCTTCATTCTGTCATATATGGAAGATTATTTTGCACAATGAAAAGTCTTTGTAATTATCCTGTACAGAGACTATATGCATTTGAAATAATTGAATAAGGCATTGTCTGTCTCACTTGGACTGCCTTTTGTCTGATTTTAAAGAATCACATATTCTACAAGTTTTCCTGTATTCAGAAAGTTGGGTTCAGAGGCTGGACTAGTAACCTTTTTTTTTTAAAAAAAATAGTGTTTTATTATTACTGAACTTGCTTTTTTCTCCTCATTTCTTTCACACATTAGGGCCTTCTGAATGCTTTGAATGTAGTTTATGAAGCTGTATTTTCTGCAATTTTCAATCATAAGAGCCTTGGTGGAGCAGTGGGCTAATGCCTCCTTAAGTAACACCAGCTGCCTGCAATTAGTGCAGGTTCGCATCCCACCAGGCTCAAGGTTGACTCAGCCTTCCATCCTTCCGAGGTAGGTAAAATGAGGAGCCAGATTGTTGGGGGCAATTAAGCTGACTTTGTAATAATGCTGCTTGGGGGTATGTGTGAAAGCCCTAATAAGCAGGCATATACATAGAATGAAGGCTACTGCTAAGCTTGTAAGCCGCCCTGAGTCTTCGGAGAAGGGCGGGATATAAATGGAATTAAAAATAAAATAAAATAAATAAACAATTACAAATGAATACTATGAACTTTACATTCTTTTTGTTATTGTTGTTGGATTTTACAGTGCTTTAGGCATCTAACAGAAAATATTAGATATTTGAATTCTAGGTCAATGAGCCTTCTATACCCCTCTTCCTGGACTGGTGATCATCCTTGAGCAATATAATGTTTGTATTAAGCTGATGATTAAATCAGAACTCCTTATTCAACCATTCTTGGAAAAAGCCATGAGAAACAGATATTCAAAACAGCTAATCCCAGCAAACAGGGCAAAATTTATTTCTGGATGATGTCAACCCTTGTGACAAAGAGCTGAGGTAACACAAAATTTGGTTTTCAAATATATCTTCTCCTAAATACATTATCAGAAGGCTACAGAGAATTATTCACACAATGCAGAGCAAAAGAGAGAGAACCTGTATTTTTCCAGAGGTTATGGAATTATAATAACTATTATACCTATCTTGGCTCAGTGAGAATTGTTCAACAATGCCTAAGGTGATGATATTTTCTCACCATTGGGGTAGAAATATCAAACAGTAAACTTGTAGGTGCTAGCTGCATAGCTTTTAATTTTCTGATATCATTTATGCAGCTTGACTCAGAAACAGTAACCAGCTAATAAACTGTATTATGGGCCACTCCAGGACTCACTTTACTTCCTTAACAAACAATTTTTTTTATCATAGTTCTATATACTGGCTAATATATGTACATGTAAATTCTGAGTCTGTTTTTGACCTCATTCTTTATATCAGTTTTTAATATGCAAGGATAGCTAAGGATTACTTTCCCTTCTTTCTACTTAGTTATCCCATCCAAGCTGTATCAACAGTCTGTATTATACTCAGAGAGTGTCTAATCTTTGTCTCCTAGGTCTTGGCAGCAGATCCATCTGGGAGAAATGCAGTTTAATGGTCTGCAGAGCTAATAAAATTTTAAAAATTCAGCAGTCATTCAATTTAACTGTAAATTGGAGGTGTGAACCTGCTTCAGCCATTCTCTGTGTTTAATGGAGATAGAATAATATATGACTCCAAATTTGGATAGCCTGAAAGCAAGACTGGCTTAAAAGCAAGAGCTGACATGTTCATTGGGCTCACAACACTTTCTGATATTTGCAAGACTGATAGCATAGATTTTAGTTTAATAGAAATAGTGAGATTGCCATTGACAGTGGTGTTATATTCTCATTATCTGCACTGCATTTTAATCTCTGCAATAAGTCCTACTATTTATGCCCAAGCAAGGAATAAATGTCAAGAGGGAAAACAACAGGGCAAATTATTTTAGCATGGCCATATTGCATTTTTTAGATGTTTAACTTCTCAATCTTATGAATTTTGATAGAACAGCAATATTTATCACTATTTCATTTCATATTTTCTATTTGATAGTTTTTTTTTTTTAATCCCATTTATATCCCGCCCTTCTCCGAAGACTCAGGGCGGCTTACAATTTAAGCACAAACCAATGTGCTTAGCAATAGCCTTCATTCTATGTATATGCCTGCTTATTAGGGCTTCCCCCCCCCAAGCGGCATTATTACAAAGTCAGCTTAATTGCCCCCAACAATCTGGGTCCTCATTTTACCTACCTCGGAAGGATGGAAGGCTGAGTCAACCTTGAGCCTGGTGGGATGCGAACCTGCACTAATTGCAGGCAGCTGGTGTTACTTAAGGAGGCATTAGCCCACTGATCCACCAAGGCTTTTATCATTCATTTTTTAAAAAAATGTATATAACATTTGTCTTTATGTTTTACTCAAACTGTATTTACTGTAGACTTTCATCCCAAACAAGAAAATAATCATCAGTCAGTTCCCACTGATATGTCACACACACACACACACACACACACACACACACACACCATTCACTGGCACTCACCCTTAGCATCTTCCTATCTGCGGCATCCACTGATGTATTGATAAAAAAGAGAGAAAACCTACAGTATCAACTTTGTCATTTTAGTGTCATTTGAGCTAATCAAAGAGAATAGCCCAAGAGGCACGTCCCTTTAGTGGGAAGGAAGGAAGGAAGGAAGGAAGGAAGGAAGGAAGGAAGGAAGGAAGGAAGGAAGGAAGGAAGGAAGAAGGAAGGAAGGAAGGAAGGAAGGAAGGAAGGAAGGAAGGAAGGAAGAGTTTTACCCTTCTTTGTCAACTGAAAGTTTTATCTATTAAAAAGTAGAAATCCATTGTTTCGCAGTTTCACCAGGAAATTTGTAAGAAAAGAAAAAGCCCAATCTTTTATCCCTGCAGTGGTTAAACCAGTTAAACAGTGAGAAGGGGTTGTGGGTGGGAAATAGAGAAGCCCAGACTTTCATAATTATACCATGAATTTGTTTTTTAAAGAATCCACCTGTCAAGGTCCTTCCAAAAGGAAGCCGGTAACCCAGAAGCTCAGTGTAAAATGGCATGCAAGGTAGCAATCAATGACAGAAAGGAGATTAGTATTAAATTGGAGTGGAGGCATTTGCTTACAATGACATGAAGCATGATGAATAAGGCAGACAGCAGTTTTGTTACCCCAAGTCAGAGAACGCTACTTTTCACTATGCAGGAAAAGATGGAAGAATTGTCTTTGAAAGGTCTGAAGTAGGTAGAGTATAACATCTTCTTTTCCTGTCTTTGAGAAACCCTTAGAAGCTCGTAACTATGCAGGAACAATCTGGCCTTGCAAATTGACCTTAACTAACATCACTGTAAAGTCCATCTTGGTTCAGACTCCACTGCTTCTTAGTGCTGATTTTAATGAGCTTATGTAGCCATCCAACTTTTTAAACTTCTTTATTTGCAATTAATGGTACATTTTTCTAATAATATTAACTGTAGAATTTGTCACTGATTTGACATCTTCTTGTTACCAAACTTGGTACAACAAACACTACCTCAAATTTTAGGTTCCTGTGGCTTCCTTATTGACTGATTCTGAATTGAATAAATCGCTCAGAGCATTTCTTCAAGTATTTCACAAGGCTAACTCCATCCACCCATCTCATCTGAATTTCTGTCATTCAAGAATTTGGAAATGTTTCTTTATTTCCTTTTATTTTTAAAGCAGCTGTAGTGTTTTGACAGCATTCTTATAAAGAGACTTGTTTTCCTGTTTGTTTAAAACTGGCATTCATACATACAGGAAACATACACACTGCTTCCTATCATGTTTCTGTTGGCAACAATTGTTATCTTTCTAAGAATGTGCCAACTGTCTTTCATAGCAAACAAGCACGCAGACCAGTCCTCAGACTAAACAGATGTCTCACTTCATTTGCACCACAGGATCCCTGTCTTATCCTTCCTTGCTTCACAGTTTTATACTGGGGATGTAACATCTGTAGTCCTAATAATTCTAAAATTATGCAGGCTCTATTTTCTGAGATGGTGAAGACCTTATATATCAACTGTTTGGAAGTGGTTAACTCAAAGAGATTTACATAAAAAGCAGCATGCCTTAAAATGAGCTTCCTATCTTATTAATATGGCACATCACTGGAGCATAAGGTACCATGAATGTATTATCTGTCTATACCGCTTCAAAGCAGCTGCACTTTTAAAAAGTGAGACTGCTTTCAGGACTTTCAAAAAGATACTACATGCATCCCTAACATACTCTAAAACAGCTTCTTTGGATCAGGTCTGACGTACTGCACTATCCTAAAAACAAGTTTTTACAATTTAATATAGTTGAACTTTATGGAACAAAAGCTTAGTGTTTAATGTCTGAAATTACAGGATTTCTCAAGTAGTCCTTGCATTTATTAGGCAGTCTGTCTGTTATAAGAAAAATAGTACATAATAAATTGGCACTTTAGAACCAAAGTTTGCGAAGATTGTAATTGTAGCAGTACTTGGAACACTGCATTTAACCTTTTGACCCCGATTGGTTTTATTCTTTTGTATGTACCTTCCTTTGCTTACTTCTGGGAAGCAAACTACAGATTTACAAACCAATAACAAGAACTAAAGCTGTTACTTTTTTAAAAAAAATTCCATTTATATCCCGCCCTTCTCCGAAGACTCAGGGCGGCTTACAAGCTTAGCAGTAGCCTTCATTCTATGTATATGCCTGCTTATTAGGGCTTTCGCACCCCCCCCCCCCAGTGGCATTATTTATTTATTTTTTATTTTAATTCCATTTATATCCCGCCCTTTACCGAAGACTCAGGGCGGCTTACAAACTTAGCAGTAGCCTTCATTCTATGTATATGCCTGCTTATTAGGGCTTTCACACCCCTCCCAAGCGGCATTATTACAAAGTCATCTTATTGCCCCCAACAATCTGGGTCCTCATTTTACCTACCTCGGAAGGATGGAAGGCTGAGTCAACCTTGAGCCTGGTGGGACTCGAACCTGCACGAATTGCAGGCAGCTGGTGTTACTTAAGGAGTTACTTAAGGAGGCATTAGCCCACTGCTCCACCAAGGACATTCCTGTGAGATCAGCATCTTCCACCAGTTTCAGTGGATTATAGATTTGGATAAGGAAAACTAGCAGGTATAATGCCTTCTCAGCCACAGCTGCTATCCTTCTTTGAGGGTCTTCTCAACTATCACTTTAAAGCTGAAGCTGACAAAATCAGACAATCTATGTGCATATCATGGCTCATGTAATTTGCCCAATCATTGTTGTATACTGCATAGGAAACAGCTATGAATGTTCTTATGTAGGATATGAAATTACATGTCATATTCCTGTGAGCACAAAGTGCAATATTTGCAAGTGGAACTATCTCTCTAGACCATTCTTTCCACTGCATTTCCTATCCATGTAGCTATTAGCCTATGGACCATCATGACAGCCATGATGGAAAAATGAGCCATTGGTTAGAAGTGCTTGCTGGAATGTTGCCATTAATCTGAGACATGACACTTCTCATCAGGATATGCCAAGAACAGATCTTGCATATCATGTTGTAAGGATAATACCAGCCTCTAACATATTTAGAAAAGGAATACATACCTATTTTATGTTTAATGTATGCTTTCTTCAGAGAATACAAAGCAACACATAATTCTTTTCTTCATCTCTCTTTCTCTCACCATATCTTCATTCTTTGAACTAAGCAATTTGACTAGACCAAACTAATAGGCATGTATTCCATTACATATGTACTCTAGGGAATAGAATGTTCTATGACAATACAAAGCTAAGATTTCTCCACTGCCCCAAATCCATTTATACTACTCATAATAAAAGCTTAATGATTTACATAAAGTAATGAATTTTCAGAAAGTTTGTTCACATGACCAGTACTCAACCATATCTCTTGTAATGTTAATTAAAAAAATTCTGCACTATGGAGATTTTCTGAATATGAAAGAAACACAACCATATTGGACAGCAGTTTTTTTTAAAAAATGAAATTACTGTAATATAGTGTTAGTAACACACATACACATATTGGAATGCTGCACTGTCTGGTATGAATGAATTAATCTCATTTCCTTATGCATCTCAGAAAAGAGTATTTATCCTTGTATAATGTTTAGACATTTTTAAAACAATCATCAATAAAGAAGGTTTTCAGGATCTCTTTAATGGGGTAAATAATAGTATTATTATACTTTCAAGCACTTAATTTTGATCCTTGGCAATTTGTTGAAGTCATCAAGTGGGACTGAGTACCTCTTAAACCTGAAATCATAACTAGGCATTAAGTAAAATTAAATATTTGAATATAGTGTTCTACGCAAAGTAGATGAGAGCCAGTTTGATGTGGTGATTAAAGGCACTTGAGCTAGAAACCACAGAATATTGTTTAGTGTCTTAGGCATGAAGTCAATGTGTGACTTTGGGCTGAAAAAGTGTTTCCAAGAAAACCTAAATGGACACAAATCTTTGTAATCACCACTCTAGGAATCAAACTGACATGAAATTGTGCACCCTGCCAAGGTATAGTGTAGTATAGAGCCTGTAACCTGGGCTTTTTTGTTTTGTAGTTATATATAATTTTTTGGATGGAGCAGTGGGCTGATGCCTCCTTAAGTAACACCAGCTGCCTGCAATTAGTGCAGGTTCGCATCCCACCAGGCTCAAGGTTGACTCAGCCTTCCATCCTTCCGAGGTAGGTAAAATGAGGACCCAGATTGTTGGGGGCAATTAAGCTGACTTTGTAATAATGCCGCTTGGGGTTTGTGTGAAAGCCCTAACAAGCAGGCATATACATAGAATGAAGGCTACTGCTAAGCTTGTAAGCCGCCCTGAGTCTTCGGAGAAGGGCGGGATATAAATGGAATAAAAATAAATAAAAATAAAAATAAATCTAATGAATGTGTATCAAAATAAGTATTTTTACTGAATGTATCTCTCCATAATCGGGCAGCATTAACTAACCAGATACCTTACAGGATTACTTAAAAATGATGCATAACATCCCAGAGTTCCTAAAAAGAAATCTTGGGTAAAAAAAAGGTTCCTGTTACTCAACATCCTAATGGTAATATATATTTTTAAAAAGGTTTTACTCATCATTTCTGGCAGTCTAAAGCCTTTCATTTGGTTAATTTGCTCTTTTTCTTCTAATCTGATAGATTCATTTTTTAAAAGACACCTGATCTCTTTTTGTTGATAAGAACTGGAGTTTTATTAATTTAGTGGTTATAGGCCAAAATGTGTTATTTTATGCAGCTTAACTCTTCCTTCCTTCCTTCCTTCCTTCCTTCCTTCCTTCCTTCCTTCCTTCCTTCCTTCCTTCCTTCCTTCCTTCCTTCCTTCCTTCCTTCCTTCTGAAACCAGACAAACCACAAGCAGGTTTTTAATGATGGGGGCTTGAAGAACAAAACAAGTAAAATTGCTCAATTCACATCATGCAGTAGGGAACAGATCTTTTGGAGTATAGGTGAGAAAAGAGGACATGAACTCTTGGACTTGCTGAAAGTTAATATATTTTTTTAATTTCTTTTATATATAATTGAACTGAGTTCACTAGGATAGAACATCTTCTGTGAGAATAATATGCTGGATAAAATATTGTCTCTACATGTAATAAAAAATCCATAAAAGAATATATAATCTTAGTCAACTATTCATTTTCCTGAAGTAACATTTTAAATGATGAAGGATAGCAAGTGTTTATTGGACCCGTGCCCTTCCTGGCTGGTTTATGCGGCTCGGGAGGGGACACGAGGCTGGCTCCAGGTGGTGATATCTGCTTCCTTGAGTGAGGGTAGTTTCCCCGCCGCCTTGAAGGAGGTGGTGGTGAGACCTCTCCTCAAGAAGCCTGCCTTGGACCCAGCTGTATTAAACAACTTTCGTCCGGTCTCCAACCTTCGCTTTCTTGCGAAGGTTGTTGAGAGCATGGTGGCGCATCAGCTCTCTTTGGTCCTGGAGGAAGCTGACTATCTGGACCCGTACCAATCGGGTTTCAGGCCCGGGCACAGCATGGAGACGGCATTGGTTGCTCTGGTGAATGATCTCTGGAGGGCTCGGGACAGGGGTTGTTCTTCTGTCCTAGTCCTATTAGACCTCTCAGCGGCTTTTGATACCATCGACCATGGTATCCTGCTGTGGCGTCTCAGGGGATTGGGAGTGGGAGGACCCTTCAGTGGTTCTCCTCCTACCTCCTGGGACGCTCGCAGTCGGTGTTGGCAGGGGGACAGAGGTCGACCTCGAGGCCTCTCGTTTGCGGAGTTCCTCAGGGGTCGGTCTTCTCGCCTCTCCTGTTCAACATCTATATGAAGCCTCTGGGTGAGATCATTCGTGGTTTTGGAGTTGGGTATCATCAGTATGCTGATGATACCCAGATTTTCATTTCGACCCCAAACCACCCCAGTGATGTCCTCGACGTGATGTCCCATTGCCTGGAGGCGGTCCGAGTCTGGATGGGGAGGAACAGGCTTCGGCTCAACCCTGACAAGACTGAGTGGCTGTGCATGCCGGCATCTCGGGAAACTCAGATCATTCCATCTCGTACTATGGGGGGTGAGTTATTACCCCCCGTAGATAGGGCTCACAACTTGGGAGTCCTCCTAGATTCACAGCTTTCTTTAGAAGATCATATAGTAACGGTGACTAGGGGGACCTTTGCCCAGGTTCGCCTGGTGCACCAGTTGTGGCCCTATCTAGACTGGGATGCCTTGCGTACAGTCACTCATGTGCTCGTGACCTCTCGATTAGACTACTGCAATGCTCTCTACATGGGGCTGCCCTTGAGGACCACTCGGAGGCTCCAACTGGTACAGAATGCAGCCGCGAGAGTTGTGTTGGGAGTTTCCCGACACTCCCATGTCACACCTTTGCTCCGCGAGCTGCATTGGCTT
The DNA here is from genome assembly GCF_947247035.1 of Vipera ursinii. Taxonomy (NCBI): domain Eukaryota; kingdom Metazoa; phylum Chordata; class Lepidosauria; order Squamata; family Viperidae; genus Vipera; species Vipera ursinii. The sequence goes on from NC_139518.1 coordinate 32,944,209, forward strand.
CCAGTTGCCTTCCGGGTGAGATTCAAGGTGCTGGTAATGACCTATAAAGCCCTACATGGCATGGGTCCGGAGTACCTTAGGGAGCACCTGCGGCCAGCATCAACTTCCCTCCGCCCAGTGCGCTCCCACAGAGAGGGCCTCCTCAGGGTGCCACCGGTCAGAGAATGCCGACTGATGGCCCCCAGGGGGAGGACGTTCTCTGTGGGCGCACCACGACAAGGCAGTAATCCATGAAGGGGATTGTGTTTAGTAACCCAGAATTCCAATAATACTAAAATCACATTGGCTGCAGTTGAAATATACCTGATTCTCCTTGTACCAGGAGAAAACTCTTTCAGCCCAAATATTTCGGGATATCACTTCACAGTATTCACATTCAAATATCTGTGACTATGTGGAGATGAGCGAAAGCAAACTGAAATTCTCTCAGAGATTGCTGGGATCTGTTGTTCAATGTTTCTATATGAAAGAGTAACCCAACTAGTCTTCAAGAGATACTGATTAAGCAGAAAATGTGATTTTTATGGCTGGATTGTCACTAATCTGTTCTTGTTTGAAGAGCATGATAGATTTATTTCATTGAGTGTTGACACTTGAAAATAAATGGAGAAAAGCTTATCCTTGTATCAGGGTCACAACTGGGTTATCAAATTAGAGTTATTCCATTTGTTGGTGCTGTTTACTTTATGTAAATATCTTGATGTAATCCATTTTAATGGATCCTGCCATTCCTGTTTCTGTCACTCAGTATATTTTCATGCGCATAAGTTTCATGGTAAGGAACAAATAGACAGATTGTCAGATGTGCTGAAGGATGCAGAAGCAAAGCTCCAGAATAATTTTTAACAGAGATGCCAAACTGTCAAAATGTAGATCAGAAAACAGTCTTCCTGACAGAGAGTGCCTGCTGCTTAGTTTTTTTTTCCCCATCAGGTCTGTCTGATATGTCAAGTAATTCTGAAGTTTACATGTCCAATTTTTATTCCTTTTGACTTTTTATTCCTTGTGACTATATTTATATTGTTATTTAAAGTGTTCCTTGAGTTTTACAAATTATATAGAATAACATAAAACAAGAGATAAGTTTAATTAGATTTGGCTTTCTTTCTTTCTTTCTTTCTTTCTTTCTTTCTTTCTTTCTTTCTTTCTTTCTTTCTTTCTTTCTTTCTTTCTTTCTTTCTTTCCCTTTTTATGAGGTATTTATATTATAATTTCCATTGAAAGATTTTAATAAATGTTCAGATGGTTGTTGATTGCTGATTTTGTTTTGTTTGTTTCAAAAATAAGCACCTGCATATTTGTAGGCGTTTTTTTAGGGACAAAGGAAAGAATATATTCAATTTGGAAAGCTGTCTAATCTCTGACTATACAGCACAGCTTTTGCTGATAAGATAAAAAAAAATCTGTCCTTCCCTGGAGACCACCACCATTTGTATCAAAGCTGTGTCAGTTGTGGCAGGACTTGATAACAGTTGGCTAGAGACATGACCACACAGTAACAGAAAAATAAGGACCAGGCAGCTTGAGTCATAAATCTTCTGAAAGCCTATTCGTCCAGTAGGACTACGGATCTGTTTCTGTCATAGTTAAGGGAAACAGCATTGTCCCCTGGCCTTTTAAACGTCTGAAGTTCAGGCACCAATGATATCATTAAGGAGACCTTCAGAAGCTTTTATTGAGACATTTCTTTCTTATTTATTCCATTGTTTGTTTTATCTTAGCATTCCATATTGCATTTAAAAATATAATTCAAAAGAAAGCTTAGAATTTAATCAGTTTTATAATACTGATGAAATTGTCAAGAAATCTATTGTCTTTTGGAAAAGAGGTGAAAACGAGACAAAAACATCAAGGTGAAATAAATTGTCTTGGACACTTCCACATGGTCACTGTTTCTACTGCTAAACCCTGTTGACACATTTTAAAACTGAAATTTCCCTTAGTATTGCCATTCCTGAAGTATTAATAACATTGCATGAGAAAATACAGCTGAGCAAAAGGCAAGCACAAGAAATGGCTAGCATCTTACCCTTTTGCCCATGTCCAGGTTTGTCATATGAGGTTTGTTGGAAACCTGCCGAACTACCAAGTCATTCTCTTGTCTGACAACTTAAGATGTTAGTATGAAATATAGTAACTTAGTGTCTTAGCAGGGAAATGGGACAGCCTAAGAACTGGAAGGCAGAGTTCTTGCCAATGAAAAACAGGTCCACCCTTAATTCTGGAAAGCCAACTTTAAATATGAATGTATTAAGTATGTTTCTTGCTGAAGCACAGCTGAATTGGAAGTAAATTGGCTCTTGTGCTCAAAAGAGGTGACAGCCTATGGTATTGAGGTGGGGAATGAAGAAAATAATAGATGTTACATGTGAACTGCCTTTAGTTCTGTGTTTAGATATTTCTAAATGTTGGTCATTATGATTGGTACTTCTGTTGATTAGACTAGACTAAAACCAGAAAGAATCTCAAAAAATAAAAAATCATTTTTATATGTATAATGCAGAAAGCTTTTTGATTAATAACAGACAGCATCCCTGTACCTCTTGATTCTAAATTCATTTCAAATTTAAATACTTGGACTACTTCTATATTGTCTCCATGATCTCTGTCCCAAGTGCCACATAAGATATGTAATCAATATAATCAATAATCAAACAGCAAGTAAAATAACTTGTTTCGCTACATCGGATACAGTTTTATTGTTGCTTAAAATTCATTTTTAAGAAAAACGGGACTTCATAACCTTTTGTCTAGGCAAATGGGACAGAAGGATTCTATATCATTTTTTTTTATATTACTGATGATTCCACTTGCCTGATAGTGGCAGAGAGTGTGAGAAGGGTGCCAGCAAAAACTTTGAAGACCTGGCTATTTAATATGAGGGAAGGGAAACATTTAGATCATATAAAATTGTTGTGAGTAGAATCCACAATGCCATCATTTCTGGCCTGACACCAGTACACCAGTGATTCAAAAGACATACATAATTTTCACCTTTTATATGATGATATCATACTTCATAACATGTTACTTCTCCATTTGCCCCTCCATGTGGATGCACAAGTGTCAGTTATAAGATTTAATGTTTTTCTTGGCATTGGTTTTTCCTGTTATTTCTTCAATTTCTGTAGGCAGAAGATAGAGTAACAGTGGAAAGGACACACAGAAATCATTGGAAAAAAATGATTTGAAATAATGCTTGATTTAGAGGAAATAGGTTTCATCTCACCAACCTATTATCTTATGTGTGTGTGATATCATTTAATCCTTCTTCACAGCATAGATGCTTTTGCTAGTTTCACTTTCCTGATGTAATCAGCAGATATAATTCATCAATTAAACTATACTGCTGATGTCACTCAACAATATTTCATTATTTTCCCTTGCCAGCAGAATTTGAAAGACTTCATTAAGATACTTGTACTAATAGAGAGTTGGAATAAGGCCATAAAATCAGCATAACAAGAAAGGAGGAGCCATCAAAGCCCTGGGCTTTAAATATAATTTAGTGCAGAAATACTATTTTAATAATCTGCCGGTCATGCCAATATGCCTAAAGCTAGAACTGCTCTGAGTTGTATTATTTGATATGTTCAAGATATATATATGTTCTAAAAATGTAAACATTCGAACATCATTCAATACTTTGACTTCTTCTGCGAACATTTTCTGACATTTCCCAATCTCTTTATTGACAGCTCCTTCTCAAATTACTTTGATCCAAGCTAAGGAAATAACAAGGCACAGTGTGGCATTGGCTTGGCTGGAACCTGACCGGCCAAATGGAGTCATCTTGGAATATGAAGTCAAATATTACGAAAAGGTATTATTATTATTAATTATGGATAAATGACATTTCAGTATAATGTTTGAATGCTGAGTCAAATAAACATACAGTAATCATCACATAAATGGACTTTATTAGAAAAAAATGTTTTTATAATCATACCCATTTTGACAATTGAACTGTCAAAAGAAGTTGACTAAGAAGTTGAATTGAATAACAACTTGCATATATATTTTTTTTTCTTACTGGGTAATAGTGGTGGCATTTTTTCTTTTTCTAGGAACTCTCTGATCATAATGAGGCTATTTGTAGTGAAAATCAATAGAACATAGAAGCAGTGCAACATTAGCCTTAAAACAGAGATAGATGTGTAATAATGAAGAATATAACACAGTAATAATAATGGACTCTGTATGAGCTGATAGCTTTTGCCCAGAATGATAGTGGGGGTTTAATAAATTTTAATAGGAAACAAGGAAAAGAAAATTACATTCTTCACCTCTTCCAAATTGTGCAGAATTGTTATTTCTATAATATAATTTGTTGCTCCTCCATTTCAGAACTATAAAAAGATCTATTTCCTCTCAAGGTTGTCTGCAAAGTGAACAATTACTTTTTTCTTCTGTCTCTCTCTCTCTTTCCATTTCTTTTAATATAATCACTTTATTTCCTTTCCTAATTGTATCAAAAATGAGTTGTAGATTTTTCCTGGAACAAGATTATAGTATTTTTTTTCTTGATGTATTTACCAGCAGAAAAGCAGAAAATAGTTGGAGAAGATTGGCAGCCATCCCTTCAATTATTTTAGGACTTATAGTTCTAAACTTCAAAGAAAAAAGGAGAATGTGTGAAAAGACTACTAGAAATAAAACATTGTTAGTTCATCAGGAAGAGGATGACAACTACTTTGTTATTTTACCAAAAAATTCTTTCTTACCTTTTCCCCCAGCAGAGTTTAAATTATAGATATTCTCTTTGCTTTTTCAGACAAGAAAAATCCTCTGACAAAATTTAAAAGTCCATAACACTCATGTCATTAAAGCTAATAATAGAAACACTAAAAGAAAAATCACATTCATTATCTAAATGTGACTATATTTCCTAATAAGTAAAATACAAAGATCCAAGACCTTCAGGAGACCTCCTTATTCACTTTCCTCCTCCTTTTTATGTTTCTTTCTTTTTGCTAGGACCAAAATGAGCGTAGCTATCGCATTGTGAAAACAGCAACCAGAAATACTGATATCAAGGGTTTGAATCCTTTGACTTCATATGTCTTTCATGTGCGAGCAAGGACAGCAGCTGGATATGGAGACTTCAGTGGACCGTTTGAATTCACAACCAATACAGGTAATAACAATAGATCTCTCACTGGGGTAATGGAGGCATTTTCCCTTGTCACTATTTCAAAAGCCTATTGTATGGACTTGAGTTGAATGTGAATGATTTGTTGGTGATGGTTTGGAATTCATTACCAAGCTTTAACTAAGAAATCAAAAGGATTCTGTGTTCATGTATTTTTGTTGTTTTTTATTGCTTTTACCAAGAGTCCAATTGGAAGTGTGCTCTTTTGTGTGTGCCTGAAATGCAAGGATGTTGTCTCCTTTACTCTGTCCACATTATATTCACAAACCTTTTCCAGCAATGGAAAAAAGAGAAAAAAGAAGCATGTCACTAACATTACCAAAGATGGAAAGATAGGGCTTTAATTTCAACATCCTTGTATCTACTTTTTTTGTGAAAAGAGTAATAGGTTGTTGGATTATATTGAGTCATTTGTGTTTGGAAGTTTTCAGGATTTAAAACTTCCAAACACAAGTATAAACTTGAGTTCCTAGATTTAGAATGCCAAAAGGAAATTATCAAAAAGAGAGGAAATAAAATAATAGCATAACCCCTCTACTTACATTCATTGTTATCTTTATATTACAGGCAAACTGTTTTCAATATTTTAAAGAAACATATATTATTTTTGCTGTTCAGTTTATTAATTAATGGTAGATTTGCAAAGTATACTAAATGTCAGGCTCCATAGACAATTATAAATTATATTAAATGTAACAATTGGTTTCCTTTTTCTTCTAAATATTTCTGTACTTGACATGAAACTTTTGAATATTCCTGACTGCACAGTTCCCTAAAACAATAGTAATGAGTCATTTATGAATTGTCAGTCCAATCAGTTTGCATACATGTTGGATAGATGAGGGTGTTGACTTGTTCTTGACTTCAATATACTTTGGCCTTTGTTGTATAGCACATTTAGGAATGAGAAAATATGAAACCCTAGAGGACTTTTTCCCCATGAAGTAATCATTCTAGATGGGCCAGTAGCTAACAGCTTTGAATCTTCACCTCCTTTCTATTCTAGTTCATTTGTCAGCAATCAGGCAATCAAGTCCAATTGCCATTCTGCTGCCTTTCTGCCAAGGAGGAAAACTTTGTTCAGTATAATTAGGGACTATTTTAGATCTAGCTATTATTTTCTCTTCTCCAATTCATTTCAAAATAAAATGTCAATATTGTGCACGTGTGTGTCTGTTGGACAAATGTTGAAAAAACATGTTTGCTTCTTGAAATAACAGGAGAGATTGGATGTTTAATTTTCATTGCATGAAGAAATTTTAATCAGTTCAGGTTGTGCTGTTCAGTGTTAACAACCCTCAGGCAGAGCATGTGAAAATGTGAAGTACTCTATGCCGCTGAAGACAGTGGAAAACATCTTGTTCTGTTTGAATCTTCCTCTTGCTCATAGTCAAGGAATGAGCATCTGGTCCATTTTAAATCAAATGAAATGGGAAGCAGCTCAGCAGGCACTAAATCAGCCATTATATTCTCAAGAGTAAAAGTGAAGGGAGAAAACCGAAGAGTTTTCCCAAAATTCATTGTGGAGCATAATGTCTTTTTACTAATTAGGGCTCTCCTGGAAAAGAATTAAGAATGAATACCTACTGAAAAGGTGACAGAATAATTCTAGACAAAGTAATGAACTGCCTTTATTTTCACATAAACTGCTCACACCTCACTCTCTGATCCTGTGCTATTCTTATCTGTGGCATAATTGCTGCAGAATCTTAACAAATATTGTGTGTGTTTTTTTCTAGTTCCTTCTCCCATCATTGGGGAAGGCACCAATCCCACCGTCCTTCTGGTCTCAGTGGCTGGCAGTGTTGTCCTCGTGGTCATTCTCATTGCTGCCTTTGTCATCAGTAGGAGGTAAGGGTTTAAGCTCCCCTTCTTTCTCCTTTTCTTTCATGAGGGAGCTTTTTGCCTCCTTGAAACAAAGCTAAATTCTTTGATTAGCATCATAAACACTGCATTTGCATCACAAGACTTCTCCTGTGTTGCTTTGATCTTCTCAGCATCAGTACCACAGCAGCATGTAATGTAATGGTAATTGTTCTAGAATTATTTGCTGTTCAGATGCAAAACCAATTCTTGCTATGGGGGTGGTGGTGGGAGGTTTTAAGATGCAAGCCAGCAACAAGATCTGAAGAGAGACTGTAATTTGATGTAGAATTTAATGAATGCATTATTCTGGGTTGATGAGTTCTGTGCTAAGAGTGCCAAGCCAGAGAAGGCGTTCTGGGGAGATGAAATGAAACAAGCTCCTGTATACCCAGTAAAAAGAATGCCTTTTTTGATTTTCTAATCACCTCTGCATTTGGCCACATCAGCTGTTGTTTGCTGTGAGGAACACAATAGAAGACACTTATATATTCCATAGTGGGTAAACCAGCTAGGTTAAATTAAAGGTCTAGGAAAAGAAAGCTTTTACTCTTACTTCCACAGGTGAAAGGTTTTTTTGTTTGCTTATTCAGAGCATAAATTATATTGCTTTCTTCTTGGACAAAGCAAGAAGGGAAAATATTAGATAAATTTAAAAAAAATATTTCTTTGAAATAAGGCTCATTTGGAACTCAGTACCATCTGTACGTGAAAGGGGTTTAGGGCTGGCAGACAAGTAGGTTCTTTTTCTTTTGCAATAAGAAAGAAGACCTCATCTTTCTCTTGGTTTAGTTTCATCCACTGGTGGAAAATTTGTAGAGACAGAGAAAGAAGATATGGAAAGAGAAGCATTACACAATGGAAGTTGGGGAAAAAAGTCTTCTCTAAGTGTGGAGAATTGGACAGAAGGAAGTTAATGGAACGAGGAGGAAAGAAGAAAGAGATCTCTGGAAAGATTTATCTGTTTCTTACCAGATAATCTGGCTGGAGGGAAGTGAGAGAATGGGATAGGGAAGTAGTAAGAAGACAGGAAAAAGGTTCCACAAATGTGAACAAAGATTAATTAATACATTAAAAAGTAAAATAAAAATAATAAATAATAAGTACATAAATTAGAAAGAAAAAACAAAAAACTCAAAGGGCAGACTTGATAGACTACTAGGTCTTTTTCTGCAGTCAGTTTTCTATCTTTCCTTTAAAATAAAGGTTTGGTGTATACAAAAAAAGTGCTCTCTTTCACATTTTGCTTCTATTGGCTAGCCTTAGAGTGAGTCTCCATTGCCAGCATTTAACTCATACATCTTAGTTCCTGATACTAAAAGAAAAACACACCTATAAAACCTTACATCATTCTTTAATCACCATTTAAACAACCACTAAAGTGAGAGAATCTGTCACAATTTTTAAGATTGTAAACAGTGGGGTAAACAATGGTTTTTTTCTAATTCCCGTGCTTTTCTGCATTTCCAGAATTTAATAGGGAAATGAGAGGAATATATTTTATTACAATATGTTATTAAATATATTTATTACATGTTTCCTTATTTTTCTGCCATTTTTCTTCCCAAATGAAGATGAGTACTGTAATAGTAATAATATAGTATGTCATATTAATAAGGAAATGTATACCATTTATTCATTTAGCACCAAGGAATTGGAATAAATTATTTAGGCAACCTACTGTATATATCATTTTATTTGGATTATACCAAAATCAAATTACCAGATTTTATTTTTTCCTTTTTCTTCCTTTTCTTCACATTCCGTGGCTGAATAGAAATGTATAAATCTATTATTTATTAGTTTGTAAGAATCCATGCAATAATTAATGATAAATATTAAACAATCAAATAAAATATAAAGATTTTTCCAATAATTCACAGTGAGGTGACAATCTACTGATATTCTGTTATTTAGTGCATGGATATCAAATATGAATTTAGATAGGATTAAAACAAGTTAGATAACCTATTACTGAATTTTATGTAGCTCTTGCCCTCGTTTTAAAAGTGCTTACGAAGCTATTCTACCTCTGGCAAGACTTTCCTGCCCTTTTCCCAGTAGTCCACTGAACAGAGAAAAAAAAATGAGGTTTTAGAACTGTGATATATGATGCATAAACTGTAGAAATAAAAATTGGAGGTGTGCATAGTGCTTGAAATTCACTCTGGTTTAAATTGGAAACACCCTGCTACAAGTGCAAAAACTACTATATTCCAATGCAGAATGGGCTGCTCTGAGCCATTGTGGAAATGTTTTGAAAGGAAAACATCTCTGTTCCAGAAGTAAAACATTCTGCTTCATATTCAGAACACTTCTAAGGGAAACAGCCTATTTCACACTTGAAACAGCCTTTTCTCTTTGAAGCAGGACATTTTGAAGTCAAGATGAATTGTTTCAAATTTGAAATGGTTCAAATTGAAAACATTTTGCATACCCCTAAAGATTACTATGCTATACTGCATAAGTAATTTCCAATAGCAGCGTGTTCCACTGCCCCATATGTTCCATTGTTCGTTAGAGGATATTAATTCCAGCAGATGTCCTGTTTCATTTCAATGAAAAGGATTGATAAATCCATCGCTTCCCGCCATCCTTCAAAATAATAATAGTAATAGAGTATGCATATATAATACTTTCCTAGATTGAATAAATTTGGCTCCAAGCTATTAAAGGATTTCTAAGATTGTATTACAATTCTAATGACCCTAAAACACCCTGGTTTAAGATGACAAATTTTAAGTTTTAATGTTTGGTACTGGTTATCTCTTTTCTTGGTAAAAAAAAATGTTGCTCCAGAGTCAGCAAATAAAACAGAAGGCTATATTATTCATACTGTATTGAGAAAGGTCAATATCCAGATCTAGTTAACATAGCATTTCCTGGTCCATATGCTCTGTGACTCAAGGTTTATTTCGCATATTTTCTGTGGAACATTAAGATACTAAAAAATCTTTAAGTGTCATGATCTGCTTCTAGTCTTTTAATAAACTCAATTAAAATAAGAAAGTAAACTGGATGATAGAATCTGGGATTTATGTGAATTAGATTCTATACTTTCTAATGTATTCTTGTATAATTTCAATTTGTTTTTTTCTGTTTTTTAAAAAAAGAAAAGCAGTTATATAAGCCATGCAGTTATAAAAACTGAGAACTAGTCATCATTGTAATAGATTTCAGTAGGTGTTTAGCAGTTTCACGAGCTTCCATGTTGATAAGAGAAAAATAATCTATGAAAATACAGCACAGAGATAGCTTTATTAAAAGCTATTCCAACAGAAAATAGTGTTGCTGAGCCTAGTGACTTGAATTCCTCCACCGCTTTTATTGATTGCTTTATTATTTAAGACAGGATTGATACTTAGATGCTTTGGATTTCTAATTACAAGTCAGCACCTCAGAGAATTGTCCTGTTGAGGTTCTCTAAGATAATTCCTACCCTACTTCCTCATTTTTATTTTATTTAAATTAACACCTCTGAAGTCAGATAAATGTACTCTAGTAATGGGACTTCCCTGGATCACTTCTTAGAAAATGAAATGTCAACTCCTTGCGCTCCTATTTATTCTCTTTGATATCAGCATAAAGGTGAAACCAGATAACTCTGTATACATCAAATTGACAAAATATACATCAATTTGACAAAAACAAATATGTGGTTTATAAAAAGCTTGGATGCTTGGCCCAACTGCTTGTGAATTTATTATAAAAGAATGCAAATGGCCATTGGATTGAATTATGTTGTTCTGAAATTGAAACACAAAATATCATGATCTGTAACAGATATTTAAAGTTGTGCTAAGCATTGTTGTTAAAAACTGTTAAAGACAAAAAAGTTTCTACGTAAGACTTTCAAATTCTGTGTTGAAGCAAAAACAATTATTTCCAAAAGTTAGGTTTAATACATTACCTTCTCTTGTTGTTTTAATACAGTTGTACTTGTAATCTAAATTGCTTAGTCTTTTTAAATGCACACACACACACACAATGTGGGAGAAAATATTTCTTTTAACTGAGCTTATGAGTATTGATCATGATAGTTAACAAATGCAACATGTCTGTCAGTGCCAGGAACTAAAATGTGTTGATACACTTTTGTGCTGTTCATGGCTTTCCAAAGACAACTTTGGACACAAAATGCTGAATCAAATAGGTGTTTGATTTGATCCACATGGTTCTATATATGTCAGCCATATGGATTTCATCACCTAATAGATTGTCAGTGATACCATCTTCGAAAGTGTTGATAATCTACAGGAGGAAGAAATTAACTGGAAGTTAACTTTTTTGAAACATGTAGTAGGCAGAGCTTATAGATAGCTTACTTCTATATACGAACTAGTTTATAATATACTTATTGTGTTATACAAACAGCTTATTGATTATGATTACTGTATGTAACCAATGTTTAACTACTTCACATTCGCACATTCTGGACCTCTTGTCATGTAGGTTTGAACAAGTGTGTATAATAGATTCATACTTAAGCTATAGTATTTAAATTATAGAATTTATTTCCACAATAAATTGTGCTGACCTTAAATTTAGATATTTGTAAAAAGAGTTTTCAGAAAATAATAGGATTAAAATCATAGATCCCTGTTTACCTCAATATATATATCACCTGAATAATAGATATCATGCTTTAAATTCCAGCAGCTAGGAATCCACAGAGGGCTATCGTCTGTTTTATTTAGCTTTCTCATATGCATCATTGATCTGATAGAGAAAAGCTGTTGTGTTTTTATGTAAAGGTACCCATTCTTACAAGATTCGATTTCTTCAATAAAGCTTTGCATTTTTGATACCAGTGCTAATATCACATATTATGCAGGAAAAATGAACTAGCTGTTTGTCAAAGGGTATGATGTATGATGATGAAATAGAAACAGTAGAAGATCTCAGCAATTTACACCAAACAAACCTATTTCAAACCATGCATTTTACCTATGTTTCTTTAATCACAGAATCAGTTCTATTGATTGTCTTATGTATTTGATTTTATTTAGATATGGGTTTTTTTGTTTGTATTATTTTTTGGATTGTAATATGTTTGTTTTTTACTATATATTTATACTATATTCTAAGGCTTGTATTGCCCCTGGAACAGCAGTACATAAAGTTTTCAATAAGTAAATAAAAGGTAGTGGGTTCAAAAAAAGAAATGGAAAACTGTTCAGTAAATGACAGCAAGGTTTTTGCTTTGGCTTTAAGAAGCAAATTGAGTAGTTTAATATGATTTATCTCATTGGGTGATATTTTGCTGAAGGTTGTTTATTATAATCAATAATTTAGGATTCAGTAACTAAGAATTCCATTGCTTTGTAGTGATAATTTGGGAAAGCCCATATGATCACAGGTCATCTTCTAATTCAATAGAGAATCCAGCTTCTTTAAGGTTTTGTTGGTCTTTGTTTTTCCACTTTGCTCTGTGAATGCTGACATTGCAAACTGATGCATTGACTAGGAAAGAAGAATGTGGATCGCATGCTGCTTCTTTATAATACCTGCTAATACTCTTGGCACTTACTTTTTGTCATGTGCTGTATGTGCCTGCCAGTTTTAAGGTCCACCTTTTCTTTATCTCTAAATCCCACCTGTAGACTTGCCTGGATCTCTGACCCCTAGGGTTTTTTCATGGTGCTTATATTCCCTTCCTGAACCCGCCTTCCACTTAACCACTGTCACCCAAATCCCTATAATTATAGAGCTGAATATGACAAAAGGCTCCTTTGCTGTCATTTAGGTAAGCTGTCTACAAATGTCAGTTTGTGTCCAGCCTTTTTCAGGCATCCTGAGCACTTCCCAGACCCTACTAATGATCAAACAAGCGAAAGAAAGAAAAGAAAAGGAAAGAAAGAAAGAAAGAAAGAAAGAAAGAAAGAAAGAAAGAAAGAAAGAAAGAAAGAAAGAAAGAAAGAAAGAATCTTTTCAAAACAAAAAGGCCCAGTAGTCTCTAATTCTGGGCAAAAGCTCAACAGGTGATAAAGACAGAACTTAAGTAAAGAGTGGGTTGGGAAGCCTCTGTTAGACCTTAATAGGGTAATAATTAGTGGACTGAAAAGTAGTGCCTGCCCTCTTTTAAATGCCCCCTTTTTCAGAGTTTTGTTTTTAGAGGTTCTTTTTAATCAAAGATAAAAATATATTTATTAGGTTTATTTTGTCTGAACAATGTGTCATACATAAATACTGTCAGGTTTCCCACGTATGGGCTTTTCGAGTGACTCTGAGGCATTGTTTACCTTAAAAGTCCTTTATTAGCCTAATACACTGGCAAATGCTTGCTCGAGAGAAGCTGGAATCTGAAATCTCCGCCCAATATATTGCACAATATATTAAAACACAATTCTCCACCTTTCTAATTTTGTCATTAATCATATTCTCCAATTAATTTAAAGAATCACTTTCCCTTCCATTAGAAGACCCGCCAAAGACTTATCTTCTTAATGAGAGGAATGGCCTTGAAGGTGCATTCCTACTCATTCCCCCTTCTAACCTTAAACTAAAGCAATACACTAGTCTTAAAGCAATACACAAGTTTAACATATGAAACGGCTACTTCTTCATCTCTTCTCAAGCAATAACATTCAATGTTAGCAGTGTTGACAAATACATAAGAACATTTATTCCAATCATTAGAGGGTGCAATAGGAATATATAATAAATAGGATATTAAAGTCAGCAGTTTCTTTAGTTTGATTAAATACATAATAAACCTATATATGTTTGCATGGTAAACTTTTCTCTCCCCTATTAGAACAGAAATCTATGTGTTTGTGTCAAGATTTTGATTGAAATGTTGATATAGTTTTTAATCTGTCATGTACTTGTGAATGTTTGGCATGGTTATGATGCAGGAGTCCACAGCCTCAGGAGCATAGTTTGCATGCAGAATGAATTTTGTTCATGTCACTTTTAGAGACACTGGATCAAATTTGGTATCACTGATCCAGTGGCATCTTTTTAGTATTTCATTTTGAAGAAAATATCTGTTTAGTCATAATTAAAATAGTTTAATCAACTTTGTCCATTTTGATATCTTAGATATGTGTGAAGATTGCAACACTTGGAATTCCCAGGTCTCATGGCTGACTAGCTGGCTTAACACTTTTGAAAGAATAATAGCAAATCTCATAATTGGTTACAAGTGATTGTCACTTTCATTGTTGTTTGCAGATTTATCCAGCATATCCCAAACTATTTCTTGGGATAGCTATGGATTTCCTGATGCTGGGAAATATTAACAGCTCCCAGAAATGCAAAAGGAAGAAAAAGGCTAAAACACCATGGTTTTTTTTAAATTTTAATTCCATTTATATCCCGCCCTTCTCCGAAGACTCAGGGCGGCTTACAAGCTTAGCTGTAGCCTTCATTCTATGTATATGCCTGCTTATTAGGGCTTTCACACACACCCCAAGCGGCATTATTACAAAGTCAGCTTAATTGCCCCCAACAATCTGGGTCCTCATTTTACCTACCTCGGAAGGATGGAAGGCTGAGTCAACCTTGAGCCTGGTGGGATGTGAACCTGCACTAATTGCAGGCAGCTGGTGTTACTTAAGGAGGCATTAGCCCACTGCTCCACCAAGGCTCATTTTGATGTCAAAATAAGAATGTTTTAAATTATATTTAATGAGAATAGTATTTAAAGAAAATTCCCTGAACTGAATCCTGAGATCCTAGGAATTTATGGAGATATATGTTAGGATCACATGCTTATTTCTTTCTAACTATGTGAAAATCCCTTCCTTAACCATTCTGTTACATTTCTTTGTTTTTGCTGCTTTTGTTTATTGTTTAATCTTCATTGAAGATTAAAGATACACCATATATTGCAATAATATGAATAATCTTGATGCTTCATTATGCAAAGTATAAATAGCTTAATCAAGTATAAGTTAGTAGTTGCCATTGCAACACTGCCCAAATATCAGCCAAGGACCAGCTATTTTATTTGTAAATCTGATGGCTAAAATAATTAATTCCAGTCTTTCTCTATACTTATTTACAAATATTTTTTTAAAAGCTAGACCCCTAGTGACTCTGGATACTTTGCATAATTAAAAGCCAGAATAATAAAGTAAATGAACAAATATTTGTCTTAAAAAAAGTTTTATGACCCTATAATCTTTAATTCAGGGTAGAGTTAGGGGTGACTGGATAGAACTGAGCATTTACTGGCCGGATGCCCTTCCTGACGCCATACGGAGTTTGCAGCAGATATTTTTTCTTTGCACCCTAGGAAACATCTGCCGCTACCTAGGATTGAACTCTCAACCTTCCAAGTGGAAGGCGAGGATCTTCACCACCAGGCCACCACGCCGCTCATTTGTCTTAAAAAGTATGCCAAGCAAAACCAAATATTAGAAGGGTCACCACCATCCTACTTCAAGGTGTGGGAGAATAAACAGTTTTCCAACATCTTATGGAGCCCTACTATTACAGAGGGCAGGTGTTGCAACAGAAAATGCACACTTGACATTATTTAATTGAGGGAACCTGAAAGGTATTCAGTCTGCCATATCTTACTGGATGTGTAGAACATGGAGATAAGCAGTCCTTAAGTAACTAGGCACTATGTCACAAAAGTTTTTATGTATGATCATCAGCACCTTGATTAATATTTATAAACCAGCTAGCAACAAATGCAGCTCACAGACATGATGTACCACCACACTCTTTGATTAGCAGAAATGAAAACAAATGAGTCTGATCACAGAAGTATATTCTTTTATAGCAAAATACTGATGCAAAATATTTTCCCCAAATATCCATTGATTATATGTATCTATGGATGTAGATAATAATTAGTACAATGCAAGCTATATAGCAATGTCTACTTCAAGTAGACCTTAAATTATCCCAACCCTGTGATAGTTGACAGAATAAATGTTGGAATCTACTATAAAATAATCCAGAAATTCAGAAATCTCTGCATTTACAACTAGTTAGATAATTCTTTTAATCTGAAATACTTTCCCCCCCTTTTCTACAGAAGGAGCAAATACAGTAAAGCTAAACAAGAAGCAGATGAAGAAAAACATTTAAATCAAGGTAAAAGTCAGTAGTGCTTGATTTTCTTCTGTTGCATGCATTCTTAAAATTAGTCTATGTAAAGCAAAAAATTACGTTTTGCAAGTTATATTGCTTAGTTTTCTTTATTTGGAGCTTTTTTCCACTCAAACTGTATTTGTATTTCTGTTGTGTATAACTTCATAATTGGAATGCTACTATAGAAAATGTATATGCATGCAAATCCCTATAAAAGCTGCACCCTGTTACATAGTATTCAGATGATACTTAAAAAGAATAAAGATTTTCATTTGAGAAAACGTTCTAAGGCTTGAAATATATAGTCTGGAATTATACATTGCATCCTTCAGATATAATGTGTTTTGTTTCTTAACATATTGTCCAAGCTATTAAAAATATGTATATAATGATTTATGGCCTAATGAGTTGGGTTAATTCAGGGCATTTAAGCAATGTGATTTAGTATAGTATCTGAACACAGAAAGAAAGTAATCCTTCACATTTTCTCTTTTCCTTGCAAGGCACTTTTTTTCTTTGTATAGATATGATTTTTAAATGGTCAATAAATGAAAAGATTTCTAAGATGTAGAACATAGCAAAAATGCACCCATTCCATTGCTGGCAATGGCAAAAAAGTCATGTGACATTCCGAGATTGCCATCACTGATATAGAACTTATAAGAATTGTTCTTTCCTTAAATTCTCATTGGAGTCCTTTCCACATGAGCATAGAAATCAATAGAAAATTTGAGGATGTGCATACTCATTATTGTTCCTGATGTAAGTTACAGAAAACTCAAACTTACTGTTGGAACTCAAATGTATGGTCTGTATATAGGATCTGACTTTAATATTTTCTATTCATCTGTGCAATGTATGCATGATGAGGCTTTTTGAGCATATTATTTTCTTTACATAGTTTTTGTAATCTTCTGTGGACATACAGCAATGTTCCTTCCCTATATATTTATCTATCTTGTATGTAGTTCTTAAGTTTTCATAAAATCATATTTGCATTCTAGGTGTCAGAACCTATGTAGATCCCTTTACTTATGAGGATCCCAACCAAGCTGTGCGGGAATTTGCCAAAGAAATTGATGCCTCATGCATAAAGATTGAAAAAGTCATAGGTGTCGGTAAGCTTAAGACATCATGTTAGCACTGAATTTATAATGGCAAATTCTTACTGGGATGTTGAATTGTTGACTTATTATTATTTTTTATGTAAACATTCTTCTATATATTATCAGTCTTCAGGCAATTTTCAAAGACATTTGAATAAAATAGTTTACAGTGTCTGAGGAGACCCAGTTTTTAACTTTTCAATACATAAATTTATATGACTGGAACAAGTCTATTATATTTCTGTTTTTACAAGTTATATTCTGTAGTATTTTTTCAAATAAGTAAAAAGAGGAAATAATAGAATCAGTCCAGGTGAAGTAGGCATATCATCAACCAAACTACACATTATCCTCAATTGAATTAACATGGACAATCTTTGTGTGCCCACAGTTTGGACTTAATTTTGGTGAGGAGAAGGAAGAAAAAAGAATGCAATACACACAACAGTGATGTAAAATGTATGGTTGTGTGTCATATATACAATTGGATACTGAGTTTTCCATTTTTAAATGGTACTCCATATTTTTAAATGATGCTAAATGAAATCTACAGGAAATGCAGTTGGAAGTTGCAAAGGGACTTTGGGATTGCAGGTAGCCTAAGCCAGAGCAAAGCTTCTCAGTGCTTAATGGAAGGAATTTAATCAGGTCTTAATTGCATTAAAACAATGTACGTGTGTCAGCAGATTCCTTTTTATCGTGCTTCTTTTTCTGCAGGTGAATTTGGTGAAGTTTGCAGTGGCCGTCTCAAGGTTCCAGGAAAGAGGGAGATCTGTGTGGCTATCAAAACTCTGAAAGCTGGCTACACAGACAAACAAAGAAGGGACTTTTTGAGTGAGGCCAGCATAATGGGACAATTTGATCATCCCAACATCATCCACTTGGAAGGAGTAGTCACTAAATGTATGTTGGCCATGATATGTCACTAATGTGTATAACTTAAGCAGGACAAACTGAAAGTAGCTATGAAATAAAAACAGTGCAGAGGTTCCCCCTTCCAGCATTTCTTTCTCTAAAGTGGCAGATGGAATAGATCCACTGAGTGCTAATAGTAGGAAATCAGCGCAGTAATAGTCATTAATCTTATTGTCAGCACTAAATGGTTTTATCATTGTAGCTGATACCTTAACTTGAAGCAACCTATGCATAATTTAACAAGGAACACGATACCACAACTTTTAAAAGAACAGGAGGAAAACAGCAGAAGGGTGGTTTGTTTTTAGAAATTGTGGACAGTTTAAAAGTTCGCCATTACTTTTAAAGTGATATTGAGGAAGGAAGGAAGATAATCTCTGTCTGTCTGTCTGTCTGTCCGTCTCTCTGTCTCTCTGTGTGTGTGTGTGTGTGTGTGTGTGTGTATGTATATATATATATATATATATATATATATATATATATATATATATATATATATATATATATATATATATATATATATATATTTCCATATCAGACAAATGTGCTTAAATATATATTTCCCTTCTTTTCCCTGCTTTTAAGGCAGTTAATATTCAGCATATCAATGAGGTCCGCTCTCAGGAAGAATTAAGTACAAATCAACTGTCCTAATTTTCTGGCCAGAACTAAAATGCATCCGTGAAGCTTGTCTTAGCTAAAAAAATAAAATAAAAGTACTGTTGTGAAAATCATAACTGAATTAAATTTATTTCAACAGCAAAAAAGTCAAACTAGAGAAATACAAACAATATAGTCATTTTTAAGCATCTTGTCCCCTCAAAAACCAATCTTGAGAGTAAGGTGATTAGACAAATAGATTGGGTGTGGCATGGTATATTATCAGTGGAAGGAAAACAATTAAAAATGTATGTGCAACTTCAAGAAGTTTTGTTGTTGTTGTTTCTGTGTTGTTACCAAGGTAAACTCTGAATTTAACCCATTATTTCCTATTCAGCCAGTGGAATCCCTTCTATTCTCCTTCCTTTTTAAAGGCAGAAAGTTACCATCAGCAAATAAATATAATTCTATAAACCATTATGGTGAAGGGAAAGTTTTCAAAACTCAAATTCCTCCAATACTCAGTGTTACACAGCTTCCCCCAAATTATAATTTTGGAAATTTTCTTAAGATTGTACCTTTAGCAGGAAGTACATGATCAAAATGGCCCCTTTTTACTTGTTTATTCTAAGCCTGTAATATTAATATGCTTTCTAAGCAAGACATGTAAGTACATTTTTGAAAATATTGTCTTTGAAATCCAGTGTTTAACTTATATCTTGCTGATTCTTCTTTATAAAGCCTGCCTACTTCAAGAATTTCAAATGTACTTAAAACATATAGTGATAAATTACTTCCACTTTCAGCATTTTGAATAAGTTCTTAAATTTCTTTGTAGCAAATTCCCGGTGTTTATAAGAAACAGATCCCTAGATTCTGCAGTATTTTCAATTAAGATATAAACATTTTTAATGATTTTACAGTAATTTTTAATTAAAGAAGACATTTCTGTTGGCTCCATAGCATGTTTGCTATAGTGATTTTTATATCACCTTAATAAACCAGACAATCAACAGGGGAATCTTTATACTGAAACCCCACTGAGGCTTTTAACCTCCAAGCTGTTACAGCTGTAACAGTTATAAATGACTAGATAGTATTTGCATAATGTACTTGTCACTGCATTAAAATGATTTAAAATTCCCAACAGAAGGTTGTAGGCCAAAACAAGTGATTTTTGAAGCCTGATTTCCTAGGTTGCAAGCTTTTATGAATATATCTAGGTTTAAGTAAACAGACCCATATCGATTTTCTCTGTAGAATTATTAAGAGTTGGTTAATATATAGTGCATTTATGAATCCTGAAATTATAATATAGATTGTTAGAATATCTTTGATATTTGTGTGAATAAAATGATAGAAGGAACAAGGTAGTATAGATGCACAATTAGTGTTAAGTTGAAATTTTAAATTGGTTACGTGATGTCAAACTGCTTCTCTTGGATTGGGAGTTGACGCCAAGAAACATGCTGCTAAATTTTAGTAGCATTCTGCAAATAAACTAAGATGTGACTTCCCTGGTTTATAATGGAAATAAACAGTAACATTTCTACTGGGGTTAACATAATTCTGTCTCCTTTCTCACATCCTCCCTATAAAACAAAATGGTGCCAGAAACTTTGGCTATACCTAATGTTTCATATTTACCATATTTACCAAATAAAGTTTGCAGACCAGGCTCCAATTCTTCATTGCTGTATTCTATGGATAAATAATGAGATTCTACAAAGATATTATATGGTTATCTATACCTAATAGATTATCATCAAGTTTAATATACCAGGTAACAAAATACTATAAGACACATGTGTTTTCAAATTCCTCCCTTGATATGTACTATATTCCTTGTCTTAGCTTTGATGCCTGCTATGTTTTTTGTATCACCTTTTTGAAATTTGTTAAGGAAGGAAGGATTCACAAAGGTTTCACTGAAATATTTGCCTTTTGGAAAAAAAAAAAACTGTGATTAGGTAGGACCAGTGTGGTATCTATTTTGTGAATATATAAATCTCCTAGCTATGTTTTTGAGCATACTTTCTGCTTTCTCCGAAATTTTGGAATTTTGTTAACCTCTATAATCTATATCACATTTTGCATTAGACAATTAATTATTGCCTAGAGTTGAAATCAAACTGAACCAACCACTGGATTCCTTTAGTTCACCCATTTCCATGTAGGTTAAATCATATGTTGAAGTAGAAATCAAAGCTCAACAGACTTAGACAATAATTTCATGTCATCCATGTCTCTATTCTTATTCTTGTATTAGCTACCCTCTGTTTAGGTATAATAGAGCCAATAATTAATATATTCAACTGAAAAGTTATGATACTTTTTTAAGTTTATAAAATGTCTTTTAATTGAAGAAAATTAATTAAAATTCCTTTAAATATATTAGGCGACATTAGTCATATTGCAGAGTTTATGTCATGAATATATCTAGACTGGCACTAAGTAGATTCAATTTTCAGTGATGAATGTGAGGAGAGGTGAATGTTCACACATAAAGACAAATGACTTTGCTTAGCCTTTTTCTTTAAATAATTGAATTCCTAATCAGAATGTCTAAATTCATACTAATGTGTCTGTCTTTGATTTCTGTACATGGGGTGAAAAAGAGGTCTGTGCTTATGAAAATAAGATAGTTAAGGGTCATAGATGCCTGATTTGTAATTCATACAAAAATATTTCTTATAAACAAATTTTGAACAAGACCAGGAGATAGAATATTTTGGCAATGGCTGTGAATGTTTACATTCTGAAGAAACTGGCATTAAGCAGGTGTCCCTCACTAAAAATGAGATTGGTAAAAAAAACACACCAGCTTATTAATGTTCTATAGCATATTGTTTTCTAATAAAAATATTTCTAAAGAGTGGCCATATTAGAATTGCAACATGCTAGGACAACATACTGGGTGAAATATATGCTAATTAGAAATGATTATAGCAGTTTTTCAGTGTGAAAATGTTTTCCAGGATCCAATTGTTCCAGCAGATCGTACTGGGGTCCTTCCTTCCTTCCTTCCTTCCTTCCTTCCTTCCTTCCTTCCTTCCTTCCTTCCTTCCTTCCTTCCTTCTGAATTATATCCCATTTTGTGATCTATTCATGATACATTAAATCAAATTTAGTATTAAACAGTAAAGGTTACCTGTGTGCCTCCCAGGTCAATGCACTTAACTTTAGAAAGTCTATCTAAAAGAAGCAGGGACCTTCTATAAAAAAATAGGTGTATGCAAATAGATCATCGAATGATTCTAAAAAGTTTGAATATGAATAAAAGATACTTTAGGAATTAAATAGTGTTTAGATAGTCTATAAATAAATACACCAATGGCTGGCATTGCATAATAATGAATTCAAAACATAATGGTTAGCATGGGGCATCACTTATGGACATCCCAAGGTTAATTTTCAGCTTTGTATTAAATTTGGTCTTTTCTGGAGTAGAGTTTCTTGACTAATTTCTCCATGCCTTTTCAGGATAGAACAAATGGATAAAATAAGATTAAAACATTAAAAATAAAATCATATGAATTAAAGAGAAAGAAAATTACTGTTGATGCCACACCTGGATCTTTGCTTTGATTTTGCTCAGCCAAATGCCTACAGACATACAAATTGTCTAGCAAATGATGCAATTATCTTTACATTACTCCAAGTGCAAATAGGCCTATTTGGTCTATTACTGCATCTCCATTTCTCTTTAGTGAGCAATTATGGATTCTTATACTCTCTGGAGATTATGATGTGTGCTGTAGTTAAAGACCTTGTCAGTGAGTTAGCTTAAGTGCTAATTTTCTGGCTGAAACTAACACTTTTACATTATTTGTTTTCTGGCTCATTCTATCTGAGGAAGTAGTTCTAGATTTTTTTTAAAAAAAGTTAAAAAAAAAGCCCTATCCATTGACCAAATTGTCTGCATCTATGAACTCTGTGTTCTCTATTTCCAACATCTAGGTAAACCTGTCATGATTATAACTGAGTACATGGAGAATGGTTCTTTGGATGCCTTTCTCAGGGTAGGTACTTGGTATATAATAAAACCTAAAGCAAAAAATACTTTAATATCTTTGTTTATCTATTGGGGTTTGTAGATGAAATAGAATTATGTTTGGAGATGCTTACCAGTGCATTTCCCCCTATTTCCATTGCTGGGAGGGTAAATGAACCATAAAATAAGCTCTAAATAATCCATGTTTACTCAGAAGCAGGTTTGATTAAAATGCTTATTAAAAGTCTCACATTGTTGTTGGTTAATTAAAATGGGAGCATTCCACATATCCCAGGAAGCTAGTGCAAAAAGCACAGGATTATATTTTGCCAGTTAATTATAAGGTTCAATGGCAAGAAAGAAAGTAATGTAGTACAGTATGAGAGTTTTAAAAAAATGCATCACCTCTTGAGAACTGAGCAACAGGAGGTCCTGGTCCCAAGAGGAATACAGTCCTCAAGTGTAGAATATATTACTTTTCTCACCAGTAAAAGTTGTTCGAATACTCACTGCTGGATTTTTAGGAATTGTTGTCCCTTATCACCTCTCTTTTTAAATGAATTATCAACAAATTGAGCATGTTTAGTGTGATATTTTATGCTTTCCTATAAATAGCTTAAGGATCAGAGAGAACCAATTTGTTATCTAATGCCTGCTTGAATTCACTTGGTCAATACAGACACTAGTGCAATTTCTCATAAAGACCTGTCTTTATTCACTTTTAAAATATAATTTTGATGGGTTCAGGGAGAATCCAAAAAGTTGGAAAGAGAACTTATAATTAATCACAAATGTATTCTTTTTATTTATCTTCCTTATTCCTTCCCTTCAGAAGAATGATGGCAGATTTACTGTAATCCAGTTGGTAGGAATGCTCCGAGGCATTGGTTCTGGAATGAAGTATTTGTCTGACATGAGCTATGTTCATCGGGATCTAGCTGCTCGAAACATACTAGTTAACAGTAACTTGGTCTGTAAAGTTTCTGATTTTGGTATGTCCCGTGTTCTAGAAGATGATCCTGAAGCAGCCTATACGACTAGGGTAAGTTAAAACCTGTTCATCTCCACCTGCATCTCTATCTTGTCTGTCTGTCTGTCTATCATATATGTCTTCCAACTCCATAAAGATGACAGATGGTATACTTGCAAAATAGGTAATATTATCTAAAGACATTCCAGCTTCATGTCATTAAAAAGACACCTGTAACTCTCCTTTCTTGCTCAATATTTATATGATATCCCTCCTTATTTGGATCTTGAAGAAAATACAGTTTTTATGCCTCTGCTGAAGAGGTTTGGTAGTTTATATTGTTTTAATTATTATCTTTGTTATGATTAAGAAGTGATTGATGATATTTTGATTACTATTCTATTTTAATGATTATATTGTTGTGTTGCTTGATATAAGTGGCTCAGAGATATTTGGAGCTGAGTAGCATCCAAACTATAGTAAATAAAAAAGCAAAGAAAAAATAAACTTGTATTTCCATATGCTTTTTGCTTATTTATGGAGATCAGTGACATTTCCATGAACATGAGTATGTTTACTTCTGGTGGAACAATACTCAATTTAGTGGCTTCATGAGTTTTTGCTGACTGCATAAAAAGTTTAATGAGGCAAAAATCACAGCTTATACAGCCGTATCCTGGTAATCATAAACATCCTTGAAGCTTATAGACATTAGGATAAAAGGTGGTGCAAGGTTTATCATGAAGAGGTATGATTTTTGTTAGATGTTTTGCTTTTAAATGCCAGCAGTTCTCCATCTGTTTTCCCAAGTACAGAGATTGTTAGAAAAATCTAGTTTGTGCTGTTTAATTCTCAGACTTCCCCTATAATGAACATGCAGTTCATTAAAAAGACTGGGAGGGGAGAGAAAATTGCAATCTGCCTTCTGAGTATTTTAATGCTGTCCAGCCCTGTAATTTCCCACTAACAAGGGCAGTGAGGTTTTGAGCCAAGACAGATTTCTAGAGAGCTGTGTTCAAACAGAAGGTCAGGAGGAAATGATTGAAAAGCTTTTCTTTCAATTCAGTGATGCAAATATAGTGAAGTGTTTTTGCTTCCAATGGAACAGCAAAAATATATATAATTTGCATCACAGTACATTGTCTTGTTTTGATATCACCATTCAGGACAGTTTGGATAAGTTCCACAGTTGAGTAACCAGAATTAATTTCAAATTGTTAGGTTTTTTTTTAAAATCACTAATACAAGCCAAGATAACCATATGGGTTATAGGGATGAAAAGTATTTTTCATTACCATAATAAATGAAAAAGAAAGCTATAACTTGGCTACCATCCAAAGTATCAAATACCATGAGTGTAAGAAATCAGCTCATTTGCTTGTGTCTTTCTCATAATTTCAATGAGCAGCTGCCAACATTAAAGTGCAAGACTGTTCCAATCACCAGTCATTGAATGTTTTCAATTCAGTTCCAGGAGTTGGTGCAGGTGATACTAAAAATGAAATGCCACATAGACACAGATATATCCCAGACACAAGAACATGTATTTTAAGTGAATTAAAAAAAGAGAGCATATGACAGTTTTACATCTTGCTTTCAGCTATAGTTATATGGATATTCCCAGAAAGCTTTTTTTTTTTTAAAAAAGGAATATCATGAGAAATTCAATAAAGTAGAGCATCATACTTACTTTAAAGGATTATTCTAGACCCACAAAGACCTATTAGTATTTTCTGAAAATGAAAGAGATTGGTTGCTTTAACCAAATACTTTGTGTAAACATCTGCCCATTTACCAAAAGAGGATAGAGAGGGAGAGAGGCAGAATATCTCTCTGTGGGCTAGAGGAACTGGTATGGTGACTACTTATAATAATTAAACAGCATCATGTGACAGATTTTCTATGTTACAAAAGTGTTCTGGGAGGATTTCTTTATTTACATCCTCCTTTTATTATTTTTATACATAGTTCAAGTTCATCACACCTAATACTCTTATTTTCCCACAGCAATTTTGTGGAATGGGCTGGGCTACACGGAGGGACAGTGATTGGCCCAAAGTCACCCAGCTAACTTTTATGCCTAAGTCAGGACTAGAATTCACAGTGTCCTGGTTTCTAGCCTGGTGCCTTAAGCACTTGATCAGACTGGTTCTCTAATTTTTATAGATTTATAAAATCATACATAGCTTGGAAATATATATAGAGAGCAGGTTTTTCTCTTCTCTCATTTAATAATACCTAAAATGAACCACTTTACAATGCATTGGTAAGGCCACACCTGGAATACTGCATCCAGTTTTGGTCACCACAATGTAAAAAAGAAGTTGAGATTCTAGAAAGAGTACAGAGAAGAGCAACAAAGATGATTAGGAAACTGGAGGCTAAAACATATAAGGAACGGCTGCTGGAATTGGGCATGTCTAGTTTAATGAAGAGAAAGATGAGGGGGGACATGATAGCAGTGTTCCAATATCTCAGGGGCTGCCACAAAGAAGAGGGAGTCAAGCTATTTTCCAAAGCGCCTGAAGGCAGGACAAGAAGCAACGGATGGAAACTAATCAAGGAGAGAAGCAACCTAGAACTAAGGAGAAACTTCCTGACAGTTAGAACAATTAATCCATGGAGCAACCTGCCTCCAGAAGCGGTGAATTCTCCAACACTGGAAGTTTTTAAGAAGAGACTGGACAGCCATTTGTCTGAAATGGTATAGGGTTTCCTGCCTGAGGAGGGGGTTGGGCTAGATGTCCTTCAAGGTCCCTTCCAACTTTATTATTATTATTATTAAAATAAAATGTGGGAGAAATCAGAGGCAATGCAACAAATAGTTAAATTTGTAATATCAGACAAAATAGTCACCAATTTTGATTATTTTAAAAGGGACTCAGCAAATTCTTAGAGCACAGAGCAGTGGGTGGTTCTTTGTCTTTGTAGATTATTTCTGGAATCTAAGGCAGTAAGTTTAAAAACAGGTGTTAAGGGGCAGCAATGGAAGAGAATTATCCCCTTCATGCCCCATTCATCTGTCTGATGAATGACAGATTATTGGACTAGACAGATTATTGGACTAGATATGCTCTTGATCAGATCCAGTAAGGCTCTTCTTGTATCGGTATGTTCTTAAATTGCAAGTAATGTTAAGGTTGGTAAGGCAAACTTTTACCTTCCTGAAAACATGGCATGTATTCCAGTTTCATTAAATACATAAATCTAGTTTAATAATGTTTTCCATCACTTTCTTGGGATAGAAGCTAAGCCAGGACCTCACCGTCAGTTCTTATAGTCTTACAATGGTTTTCTTCTAATCTGCTTGTGTGCCAGGCACAGGAAATACCATTGTATTTTACTTCCCATATCATTTTAACATAGAGCTTAATGCTCGAGTTTGTGATTAAAATTAGATAGTGACCTGAGCTATTTGTTTCTTTGTCAATTGTATTTTACTCTGATAAATATAGACTGTTGTTTAATTGGCTTTGGGCCATTATTCCATTTTTTTCATGTGTTGATTATAACAGTTCCATATATCTACCGTTCCTTATTGTTTAAAGGGGGAAGTATTTATTTATTTATTTTTATTTTATTAGATTTATATACCACCCTTTCCCGAAGGACTCAGGGCAGTTTACAGGGTATTTAAAACAAGAAATACAAAAGTTAAAAACAATTTAAAAAATTACATCAATCCCTGAAAAAAAAAGTAAAAACCCCAATTAAAATTAAAATTAAAATTCTCAGCCTGGGCCAGAGAGCTCGAAGAGCCAGGTCTTCAGGTCCCGGCGGAATGAACGGAGGTTGGGGGCAGTCCTGAGCTCCACGGGCAGCTGGTTCCAGAGGGCAGGCGCACCCACTGAGAAGGCTCTCCCCCTGGGTGTTATCCGCCGGCAACCTTTTACCGGCGGCACCCTGAGCAAACCCTCCCTGTGGGAGCACACTGGACGAAGGGAACTTGATGCTGGCAGCAGGTGTTCCCTCAGATATCCCGGACCCAAGCCATTTAGGGCTTTATAGCACCTTGAATCTCACCCGGAGGGCAACTGGGAGCCAATGCAGCTCGCGGAGTAGAGGTGTTACATGGGAGTATTGGGAAACCCCCATCACAACTCGCGCGGCCGCATTCTGCACCAGCTGAAGCCTCCGAGTGGTCCTCAAGGACAGCCCCATGTAGAGAGCATTGCAGTAGTCTAAACAGGAGGTCACGAGCGCATGAGTGACTGTGCGTAGGGCATCTTGGTCCAGGTAGGGTCGCAACTGGCGCACCAGGTGAACCTGGGCAAAAGCCCCCCCTGGTCACGGCTCCTATATGGTCTTCAAAATTGAGCCAGGAGTCAAGGAAGACGCCCAAGTTGCGAGCATAAAGCATTGTGAAAATCATCCCAGGATTTATAGCAAGTTAGATAAAACAAACTGGGTTTGATTTTGATAACAGTTGTTATAATACAACTTAATGTGTTATTCATAAAAATCAAACTTATGGGAAAGTAATGGCAAAGTTAGGTCTCGAGAAAGGAGCTGATGCTGTGACAGAAAAGGTATCCAATGAATTGACTGCCTCCTGGGAATACCTCTATAGATAAGGAAAGGGCCTGGATTGCCCACAAGTGCTCCACACAGAGGTTTCCCATGAAGTAAGACTGTTTTAGAGCTCTGTGAGCTGGGGGAAAGACATCTCACCTAAACCACCATTCAGTGCCTTTAAATGGATATTGGGTTTATATACTTCCTCTCTTAATCACCTTAGCGTGTTGCTTGCTAATGATTTTTTTGGATGTTAACAATCTTCAGAAGGGCAATTTTCATTACACGAACTGAATTTCCTTCTATATATGATGAAATACATTTTTATAAGGATTGTAAGATAAAGATTGTAAAGAGAATTTTAATTTTTAACATATTTTTAAATAAAAGCAAGAGTGACTAGAATGTTGATTTTGAAAAGTTATAAACAGAAGCCCTATCGACTTGAAATAATATTTCCTGTCAGTTGTTTAAAATTTTACAAAAAATATATAGGAAAATATTGAAAATAATTCTAAGAAATCTTGATTGGAATGTAGATTTGTAGATTTTATGTAAATATATGGGCCAATATTATTTCACTTGGAAGAATTCAAGAAAATTTGGGAACAATCTGCTCAAAAATTTCTCTTTAAGATTATCTGCTACTGTAATGTATTGGGCTTGCTTTGTTAAGGGAACACCACATGGTGATTGCTGGAAGGCTGTTTGAGCAGGGAAGCTAGCTAACGGCTCCCAGCTCCTCAGACAACCCATCTCTAGCACTGCTATTGGTTGTCCCTAGGGCGGCAATAGGTTGCTTCAAACCTATTGGCTGCCGCCTGGGGGCCAGGGTATAAATTGCTGCATCTGCAGCCCTGTTCTCCAGTTCAGATCCTGCAAGCAATAAGCCATGATCTTCGCTGAACTCACTTGCCTCGTCTTCATTCCTGCGCAATAAACCCAGTACACAACAGCTACTATGAAAATTGATTTAAAAGAGGTTACAGATAAGAAACAGGCTTTAATGGACAAAATAGAGACTGAACTAATTTGTATGTGGATCTGAAACTGGATTTAAAAATGCCAGACTAGGAAAATGCTATACAAAATGATGCTACTCTGGATTTACAAATGAAGCTGGCTAAACTTTTAATAATAATAAAACAATAATAAAAAGGAACATACAAATAATGAAGTCAGAAGAATGACTTGGGTAGCTTTCTTATCTTGGATTTACAAAAGAGCTCCTACTGAATGAGTTTCTGAGAGAAAATGATAAAAAATCAACTTGCAGGACATTGTCCAAAAGATTTTTTTTTCCCTCAAAAAGCAACTGGACTTTCTTGAGGGTTTTTTTCTTTGAAAAATGTTTTGCTTCTCGTCAAAGAAGCTTCTTGGATGAGAAGCAAAAAGTTTTCAAAAGAAAACAAAAACCAAGTCAAGTTGCCTTTTGAGAAAGAAAAAAAAAGCACCTTTGGGAAAACCATGACCTGGATGATTGACACTCTCCATAGTCTTGTGGGACTTTGTTTTAATGGATTAAAGATCAAGCTTTTAAAAGTAGATTTAAGAAGCAATATAAGTAGACTTATTTCATCAAGATTAAAATATATATTCTATTCCTATAGCTCTTAATGGACTTTTGCTGATTCAGACTGAATGATGAAATTATATAATTTATCGATTGATAAGAGATGAATTATGGGAAGTACAAATACTTTATTAAAATATCAGAAAAGGTCATAAATTCCTGAAGTTGTTGGTACTTATTTGGAGGAAGAAGAAATCATTTTTGTAAATATTTTTTTTTATTTTTCTCTTCACTTTTTCTTCTTTATATTCTTCTTAGTTTGCATTAATATTTATATCTTTACGTTCATAAACTTTAATAAAAATATAAAAATATGCTCTTCATAAAAATCATTTACGTGTGCCATATTGTACCAGATGAGCTTTTAAAAAAGAAAAGTGATTCTAATGTCTTTTTCTAAAGCAAATAAAATAGCTATTTATGATCATGTTTATTCTAGGGAAGCAAAAGCAAATAGTAAGAATGGTACTGTTTACAGCCATTATTCTTCCCACATTTGGTCATAAGAAGGCATACATTAGAATTGTAACAGCAACATGCTTTATTCAGTTTTAGAACAGTATACATGTTTTGAAGCATTCCAAAGTGATAGTTCTGAACTGATTTGTTGACTGTGATCAGGCCATCCAGTTGCTTGATAAATGTCTCTATGACTCGAGTGCATGTAAAACAAGCCTGGCAGTAACAGCAGACAAGAAAGATTACAGTAGCAGAACTTCTGCTAGCAACCATGCTAGCAATGATAGGATCAGTGCTTTTTTTGTAAAAGAAAAAGGTGCTGGAACTCACACATGTCAAACAACCCGCCTTGCCTACCCTACAAGGTTCCATCCAAAAAAGGTGCCGGAACTCCGTTCTGAGCGTTCTATGAGAAAAAAAGCCCTGGATAGGATTGAAATGCTAATCTTACAAAACCATGTTTTGCTAGTTTATTATATTAATGTACTGATAGAAGAGAATATTTGTACCTCAGGGTTGAACTGTGGGGTCCTTGATCCTCTCTGAGCTTGGTTGTTTTCTTGCAGGCCTTTCATTACTAAACTAGGTAACTGCTAGCACTCTAGCACTGATGATATTGCCTAGTTTCATAATGAAATGTCTGAAAGAAAACAATTCAGGTTCAGAGATCTTGGAGAACACAGTCCATTAATGAAGCTATAAGCGGAGAAATCAATACATTTTTGTGTGTGCATACACCCACACACAGATATACATGGTGCAATATAATACCAATACTAGTAACAAAAATAAAAGCCCAAACTCTATTACAATATAACACATAAGACCATTTCATGATTTTGCATCCCTGCCAGCAAAGAACAACACAAACAAACAACAACAGTAGAAATCAAAAACTCAAAAACTGAATTTTGCTTAAAAGAAGCAAACAGTTTTGTGCAAGGACTGATTATAATTAAAAGCCCAAAATAAGCTCCTAGGCTTCCCTTTCCTTAGCAGGACCCTGAAAACCTACTCTAACCACTGAAATGTTTACAGGTAGTCCTCGACTTATAACAGTTCATTTAGTGTGGATTATCGGCAGGAAGGACAAGGGAGACGCGTCTTCATTAACAGGTTGTTTATTTTGTTAGCCCGGACAAGAGAACAGGGAAAAAACATGCCTTATATAGGCAGCTGTCAAACGGGACAGCAAATCAGCGGGGCGCGTTTTCCCGCCAAGAACAGGGGGCCAATCGGTCAGTTGTTAGGGCAGAATCTCCCCAGAGACAGCGCTAGCGCGTTAGTTAGGCAGGGGAATCCCGTCAGCTGGTTTTGGTGCGCGGCCGGCGTTTTGACAGCTCGCCGCCGCTACTGCGCATGCGCTAACTTTGACAGCTTGCGGCGGCCGCCGGGGGCCTGCCGCGGTTTTGACAGTTCAGTCGGTAATGCGCATGCGCGCCGTTTGACAGCTGTCAAACGGCCGCGTGTGCTTGTAGGCCGCGTGGGCGGCTGCGCACATGTAGTCTTTTGACAGCTGTCAGTGCGGCCGCGTAAAAAGCGGCCTATGACAGCTGTCATTGTGTTTTAATATAATGCACCCCTTTCCCCCCCCCTTGAACTGAACACACAACTTGGAGTAACTTTCAACTGGTGTTGGAACTGTTCGGCGAACTTCCGGCCCATTCGAAATCCGCTAAGTATGCTGGCGGCCTCTTCTGACGAGTGGATCTGTGGGGTGCAGGTGCTTCTATGGTTTCGGGGGCTTCTACGGGGGGAATGGGCGGAGGGTCTGGGTGGCTCGGGATTTCTTCCGGGTAGTCGGTGCTGGGGGGTTCCCAATTTCCGTTCGCCACTTCTGGCGTGGAGGAGTTGGGGGGTGACCGGGGGCGAAGCTGGTCTGCGTGCCTCCTAAATGTGAGTCCCCCGCCCGCGTTAATGGTGTAAGACAGGGGGCAGGTTTGATCGAGAACCACCCCCTGGGTCCATTTATCCCTTCCCCCATAATTTCGGGCCCAGACATTTTGTCCCTTAGAAAATGTTTTGTGTGGCAAGTTGTTGGTTTTTTCGGCCGCTGGCCTGTCTGGGTGCAGTCTATCGAGTCGAGTGACCAGTCGGCGACCCCATCTTAGCTCTGCTGGAGATTTGCCGGTGGTGGACACGGGAGTGGTGTGGTGAGCGAGGAGGAAGCGGGCGAGTCGACGGTGCCAGTTTCCGACGATCATTCTGCGCAGAGAGTCTTTGGTGGTCTTCACCATGACCTCTGCGAGGCCATTACTGGACGGGTGGAACGGAGCCGATGTTGCGTGTCTAATACAGTTCCTCCTCGTGAAGATCTGGAAGTCACGGGAGGTAAATTGAGGCCCGTTGTCAGTGATTATGACATCTGGTAGACCGTGGGTGGCAAAAACTCCCCTTAATGCTTGAATGGTGGCCTCTGATGTGGTGCTTGAAACCGGGAGAACCTCCAGCCATTTAGAGTAACTATCTACAATAATTAAAAAGGTTTGTCCCTGGAACGGTCCTGCGTAATCGAGGTGGATGCGGGACCAAGGATTGGAAGTGGTTTCCCATTTGTGAACTGGGGCGTGTGGAGGGGAGGGTCTGGTTTGCTGGCAGAGATAGCAGCCGGCTACATGCTGCTCAATGTCCCTGTCTAAGGATGGCCACCAGATATAGCTGCGTGCCAGGGCCTTCATTTTTGAAATGCCAGGGTGGCCCTCATGTAGTGTTTGGAGAACCCTTGCTCTGTGGCATGAAGGGATTATTACTCTGCAGCCCCAAAGGATGCAGCCTAAATGTGTTGAAAGCTCTTGTCTTTTTGCAAAATAAGGTTGGATGGGGGGTGAGGGGCAGGTTGATTGCCAACCTGATGTGACCCATGAGAGTACCCTGCTGAGGGTGGGGTCCCTGGTTGTGGCAAGTGCGATGTCTTTAGCTGTTACTGGGCATTCTGTGAGTTCTTGTATGGCCAGGACTTGGCCGGCTGGGGCTGGATCAGGGTCTATTTGGGGTAGTGGGAGCCTGCTAAGGCCGTCTGCGTGGGACATTTCCTTTCCAGGCTTGTAGATTAACTGATAAGAGTAGGCAGAGAGGAATGTCGTCCAGCGAAGCATTCGCGGGGATAAAATTTGCGGGGTCTGGCGGTCCCATGTGAATATGCCCAGGAGAGGTTTGTGATCTGTATAGATTGTGAAAGGTCTGCCGTAGAGGTAATCGTGGAATTTTTTAATTCCAGCTACAATAGCCAGGGCTTCCTTATCAATTTGCGCGTAATTGCGCTCGGTTTTTGAAAGTGTCCTCGAGTAGTATGCGATTGGGGCTTGCGTGCCATCGTTAAGGGAGTGGCTGAGGACTGCCCCGATGCCATAAGGTGAAGCATCGCAGGCGATGCATAGAGGTTTGGTTTCGTTGTAGTGCGATATGGTTGTATCGCTGGAAAGTAATTGTTTTAGCTGTTTGAAGCTGTCATTGTGAAGTGGGGTCCACTTCCAGGGGGCCCCTTTGTCCAGGAGTCTATGAAGGGGTTCTGCTATTGTGGCTTTTCCAGGCAGAAATGAATGGTAAAAATTTAGGAGCCCTAGGAATGCCTGGAGCTCCGTTTTATTTTTAGGGGGGGGTGCGGCTTGTATTGCTTGTATTTTTGCATTGGTGGGGTGAATGCCTTTGCCGTCTATTTTGTACCCCAGGAACTCTGCGGAGGGTACTCCGATTGAGCACTTCTCACGTTTTAATTTTAAGCCAGCTGCGCGGAATCTTGAGAGGACTTCGTGCAGCCTGGTTGCTAGGGAGTGGGAGGAGTCGCCCGCGATGAGGACGTCATCAAAATACGGGCAGACTCCGGGGATGCCTTTGAGAGTGCGCTCCATGACTTCCTGGAATATTCCAGGTGCCACGGAGATGCCAAATTGGAGGCGGTTCACTTTGAACGCCCCTCTGTGCGTCACTATGGTTTGGGCTTCTGCGGTTTCCCTGGTTACAGGGAGTTGCAGGAAGGCATGTGCCAAGTCTAATTTGGCGAAAATGGAGCCGGACCCTATTTCTGAAAGAACATCTCTTACTGACGGGACTGGGTACGCATGCGGGTTGAGTGCGCGGTTGAGGGTCGCTTTATAGTCCGCGCAGATTCTGACGTCACCATTGGGTTTGACAGGTGTCACTATGGGGGTTTCCCAAGTTCCGCTGTCAGTGGGTTCTAGGACTCCTAGTTTGAGCAAGCGGTCTAGTTCCCTGTCTATTTTTGGTTTTAGGGCGAAGGGAACTTTCCTGGCTTTTATTCTAATTGGTCCGACCTCCGGTTTGAACTTGAGGTCGATGGGGGGGCCATTGTATTTGCCCAGTGAGCCGTCAAACACATCCGCAAATTTTTTGCAGATATTTTCTAAAGAATCGGTTTGGATGCGGTTTGTCCCTTCGAGGCGAATGCCTAATGCCTCAAACCAATCTAATCCTATTAAGCTAGTTCTTGGTTGCTTGGTTATTTGGGCTGTTAAGTGGCCTGAGAATTTTTTAAAATCGACTTTCAGGATGGCTTGTCCCTTTAAATCTATTTGCGCCCCTTGAAAATCTGCCAGCAAGACCCTGGAGGGTTGGATTGGAATGCGGTGATTTGTTTTGTTGGCTATCTTCTGGAGGGTGTCCCCTGACAGGATGGAAACGGAGGATCCTGAGTCGACCTCCATTTCACAGGGGATTCCCTGTATTTTGACCCACGTTCTAACCTTGGCTCTGGGGATGTTGTTAGCGGGAGTTTTTGTTAGGGAGCATACGGACCCTATAACCCTTGGTTGAGGGCGGGGAGGGACTGTCCTACCTGCGGGGATCTCGTCAAGGTCGTGGAGGGTCTCCCGGTTTAGGCTGCGACATGCTGATCGGATGTGGCCGGTCTTGCCACAGCCGTGGCACTTCGCGTTCCTAAACCTGCAGGTGGCTCTGGCATGGCTTCCGCCGCAACTGGCACACTTTGCCCTGGCGTTGGTCTGCGGCTTCTTCGTGTTGGGGCCCGATTGTCGGTCTTGGTTGCGGCTCCTTTCCCGGCCGGCGGTCATCCGGTTGAAGCGGGAGAGGATCGCATCGACCCCGGATTCGGGCTCTGGCGGCCCCTGGTCGAGCTCCCTGGCCTGATGGACAGAGTTGCCTGAGTTTTCGCCAAATGTCTCGGTTTCGTCGCGATGGCTGTCTTCGAACGCCATTATCTCCAGCGTGAGCTCTGCGAGGTCCATTGTGGGCTTTGCCACAAGCTTCCTCTGCAGACGCGTGTTCTGGAGACCAGCGATAACTTGATCGCGGATCCGGTCCTCCAGGTCGGGGAAATGGCATTTGCGGGCGGCGTGCCTGACGGTCGCGATGAAAGCAGTGGAGGTTTCACCCGGCTGCTGCTTCCGTCGGGCGAAAGAGAGCCGCCAATACAGTTCTGACCGCCTTGGCATGAAGTGTTTGCTGAGGCGGTCCGTGAGCTCGGCATACGGAATGGTGGCGACCGGGTCCGGGCTGCAGAGGCCAACGGCGACATCGTATACCGCTGGCCCGCTCAGGCATAGGAGCGCAGCGGCCTTGTGGCGGTCCTCCGTGATTTTATTCACAAGGAGGTACCCCTCGACCTGGCCCAAATGCGACTCCCATCCTTCGGGGTGCCGGACGTCGAACTCCCTTATGTGTCCTAGGTTTGCCATCCCGGGTCCGCGGTACTTCGGGCACCTGGAAGGTTGGCTTGTCCGGTCGGTGACTTAGCTAGTGACTTCAGCGGTTGACCGGACAGCAACGCTCCTGGCCCGTGACTTCAGCTAGTACCGGGATCCCATCCTCGTCGCCAGGTGGATTATCGGCAGGAAGGACAAGGGAGACGCGTCTTCATTAACAGGTTGTTTATTTTGTTAGCCCGGACAAGAGAACAGGGAAAAAACATGCCTTATATAGGCAGCTGTCAAACGGGACAGCAAATCAGCGGGGCGCGTTTTCCCGCCAAGAACAGGGGGCCAATCGGTCAGTTGTTAGGGCAGAATCTCCCCAGAGACAGCGCTAGCGCGTTAGTTAGGCAGGGGAATCCCGTCAGCTGGTTTTGGCGCGCGGCCGGCGTTTTGACAGCTCGCCGCCGCTACTGCGCATGCGCTAACTTTGACAGCTTGCGGCGGCCGCCGGGGGCCTGCCGCGGTTTTGACAGTTCAGTCGGTAATGCGCATGCGCGCCGTTTGACAGCTGTCAAACGGCCGCGTGTGCTTGTAGGCCGCGTGGGCGGCTGCGCACATGTAGTCTTTTGACAGCTGTCAGTGCGGCCGCGTAAAAAGCGGCCTATGACAGCTGTCATTGTGTTTTAATATAATGCATAGTGATCATTGAAAGTGACTTATGACTGTTTCTCACACTTAACGACTGTTGCAGTATCTTTATGATCATGTGATCAAAATTCAGAAACTTGACAACACTCATATATATGAGGGTCATGTGATCTTTTGCAACCTTCTAACAAGCAAAGTCAGTGGGGAAGCCAGATTCATTTAACAACCATGTCACTAACTTAACCACCGCAGTGATTCACTTAACAACTGTGGCAAGAAAGGTCATAAAATAGGGCAAAATTCACTTAACTTTACAATTCACTTAGCAACAGCAATTTTGGGCTCAATTGTGAGTATAGGTTGAGAGCTAACTATATTATAACTTTCTTTTCTTTTTCCCCATATATTTTATTGATTTTTTAAAACATAAATCACTTAATAGTTGGTAAATAGTATGTTTGCTGGGTTTACATTTGTAAAGAAAAATCATTAACAATTGGTTTCTATAATCCATAATCCACATAGTACATTAAGTTGATTTCCCATTTTCCCCAAATTATCTTTGCAAACCTTGAAATAATACAGTTCTTTTTATTTTGATAAATAACAGTTACGGTACATATATGATTTTCCCCCAATATTCCTAGAAGTAATGATCACATCAATATAATATTTCTTTTCTATCTAATCATTCTGGTTGCCTCATCTTATATCCTGCTGCAGTCCTTATTTAGATTTGTTTCTCCCGTAAAGTTCAAAGTATTCTTGCTGATTAAGATTTTCTCAATAGATAATTACATTTAAAGATTTAAATCCATTTTTCCCATATAAACCATATCAACACACTTACATTTCTTAAAGAATAGGTTAAAACAGTAAAGAAAAGGAAAAGAGAGCAAGAATTAAAAAAAACATAAAAAGTAAAATACTTAAAATATATATTCCTCCTAAGCTAATATATATTCATTCCCCAAATTTCTTATTCTTTTTAACCATGATTAAAAATATATTTAATCTTTAAATATTCCATTTAATGTGCCTAGTCATCTAATCCTTTAACTCTTGTTCAAAACATTTTTTTAATTTTTTATACATTATAATTTCCCTAAATTCAGACACATTTAATTATCTAAAACATTTCCTTCATCTAGGCCATTTCAGCAGTATTATATTACTTATATCAAGAAATAAAATAAAAAGGATGAAAAAAGCATACAGTATTATTTAAGGAATTCATTTCTCTTAGAATGACATATGTATTTAGAATCTTTTCTATTTTTTAACCATATTCAAACAAATGTGTTTTTTTAAAAATATTCTCTCTGGTAGATCCCATCATCTATTTTCTTAATTTTTCACTTTGATCTTTTTTCTTTGACCAGTATCTTTCTTGATCAATGTGTTTTGCTGAATCAAAAAGGTTTTCCATATATTCATGACTGTTGCTGTAGGTATAAGAAGTAAATCGAATAAAGTGTATTTATGTGAGGCTTTTGCCTTTCCATGTTTCTTGAAAATGTTTTTCTCCTTCTTTGCTTGTCTTATCACTTCCTTTCTCTTTGATGTTTTCAACATCTCTACATTCCATTTTATTCAATCTGTTTTTTTGTCCTCAGATTTATTTTGTAGTCTTAAGGGATGGGTTGTTTTTTACATTTCTTGTAAATTTTTTCCTCTTAGGATTAAAACATGTTTTCTTGCTTTGTTAAGTTCCATCTTTGAATCTCTATTTTCAGTTTTATGTCCACTTATTTATTTTGTCTGCTCCTTCTCTGTTGTTATTTCCTGGAAGTTTTTTTGTTGTAAAGTTAACTTAGAGATAGATTGATTTGTATTTTCAGTTATTTTGGATTTATTTGTGATTTGAACTCAGTGTTATTTGAATTAATTGCAGTATACTATATATCTCCTCCTGAGAGGTATTTATGTTTTCTTGGTGTGTTCTGTCTACATGTCTCTGATCCATGATGGCCAAAAGTTGGAGTTTTCTTCATCTGCAAATAGCTTTAGAGTCCTGTTTAAATAGATATTTGTAATCCAGAGTTCAAAAAATATTTTTTTCATAAAGTTTATAATTGTCTCTTTGTCTGCAGCCCAGATTGTTGTCTTTTTTTCCCTCACAGCTGTTCTTTATTATTAAAGCTTTGAAGGTCACAAACACAGATTAGCTTTTCCCAGGTTTTGGCAAGTTCTCTATGGACATCATAGCTGTAATAATCTTCATCCACCACTAGGTGCCAGAATCTATTTAGTTTTCAATATGAACTATAGTATTTAAAATGAGAGTCTTAACCATTCAACAATCTTAAACTTGTCCAAAGTTAAATTTTAGCTTTCAAGTTTATAAATTTATTTCACTAGCATATATTTTGATCCTCCATAGAAATTTTAATTTGCCACTTCCATTACTATAAGGATGGGGCGGAAGTCCCCCTCCTTCACTTTCGGAGGTATTTTGCTTCTTAGGGATCTTTTCCAGGAAAAGTAGAATAGAAAAGGGAAAATCAGATTCCTCACCCAGTTTCAAGCATGCTGTTTACTGTAATGCTGGTTAGTTCTTTTGCACTCTGGTTGCAAGTAGCTTGGGCTGATCAATGAAATACAGACTTTCTCCTGTCAGGTTAGAAGGCTTTCCCAAAGACAAATGGAATGACCGCTGTCATTCCAGAGTTGCCAGAGCACCCTTCTTTCTTCACCGCCTCTCCAGGGTGGCTTGGACCCATTAGGGTCTCCAGGCAGGATGAAAGTTGGCTGCAGTCCACAAGCCTGTGACCAGTCGGTACCGTGCAGGACCGGAAGTCTCTATATTATATCTTTCTTACCTACATACTTATCTCATATTTTAAAAACCACTGGATATGACCACAAAGAAGATAAAACTGAAGTGGTTGAACTTTTCATGTTTAAGTCTGCTTTCTTCCTAATTTCTTTTGCTTGCAGAAAAGGTTGTGTGGAAGTTGTGTAGGGAGTGGGATTGCTCTGTTATCTCTTCATTAATGTCCTGTTTCTTTATATAAGTAATGATGAACATCATATAAAATTAGAACATTATATAAACCTATATAAATGAATAAACAAACCTAAAGTAGTTGTAGTTGTATAAATGCTTCTGTTGATTTATTTGTAGGGTGGTAAGATCCCTATCAGATGGACTGCACCAGAAGCAATTGCCTATCGTAAATTTACATCAGCCAGTGATGTCTGGAGCTATGGAATTGTCATGTGGGAAGTGATGTCATATGGAGAGAGGCCTTATTGGGATATGTCCAATCAAGATGTAAGTGTCTGTTACCTCAAGAGGAACTGCTTTTGTGATATGTTGCCATGGAGTTGGAATTGAATATGAGTGAGACTGGCACAATCATTTTATTCGATGTAATGCGATACTTTATTTTCAAGGCTATCCACCTCCACAATGAACCTATGTTCATGTTAAAGAGAAATCAGCCTATATCTAAGAAAAAGAAATACAAACAACTGGAAAACTGATGTTATCACACAAACACACACACATATATCCTGACTATTTCATTCTAACCCAAGACTTGGGAAACAACCAGGTTTTAGCAGTTTATGAAAAATTAGTAAGGTGGGATTGGCATGGATCTTAATGATTTTAAAAGAAAAAAAAGCTACCAGATCGTCTGCAAGACACTGTGAACACTTGAGATGCTGATGACATGCTACATGGCTTGGACATTTTTCTTTCTTAGTTTAAGTGGCCATAGGGCAATCTTCTAGGATCCCAGAAACAACACTAGATTTTTTTTCTCCATGTGGACAATTACCACACTATAGTTGAAGTTAATTGAGCATATTTTGTGTTGGGGTAAATAATGTTTTCTAAGATGTATTTGATCAGATAGCTACTATCCATTTGTTTTTTGTTTGTTTGTTTGTTTATTAAATTTATTGGCTGCCCATCTTACCACAAGGTAACTCTGGGCAGCTTATAATCATGAAAGATAAAGATAAATATACTAAAAATATTAAGTTAAATCAAGCCAAACACTATGATCCAATTAAAGATGGGGAGTGCAGGATGGAGCGAAGGTAGAATCTGTTGTTAATCGATCAACCACCTCTACTGTGATGTTCCCACATTGGAGCCCTAAGCTATCTGGTTTTTAATCTCTTGTCGAAGGTCAGGAGGGATGGGGCTGACTTCATACTGGGAGACAAGATGTTCAAGAGGGCAGGTGCAACAGCAGAGAAGGCCCTTCACCTGCAACCACCAGAATGATCAGGCTGATGGGGCTCACAGCATGCTTCCTTTATCGGCATGGGTAGGACGGGCCAATCCATGGATGAGACAGTCCTTCAAGAAGCCTGAATCCATGCCATAAAAGGCTATCTGTATCAGAATAATTACTGTAAAAATTGGACTTGGAAGACACATGCCTACATCAAAAGACTATGAGCCTAATTAATTTTCATTTTTATTTGTGGGATGCCACCAAATAAATTATACAAAGCAGAAAAAAAAGATTGTGAGAGACTAACTGGAAGTGCTTAACAGAAGATTTTCTGAAACTTGTGAAATTGATTAGAGAATGGCAAAATATCAAGGGAATGATTGGAGGGATTGCTCATAAGCTTTGCTTCTGTTTTTGTTAGTCAGGAAGGGACTCATTCATTCATCCATATATCTAGCCTTTAAAAAATATCCCACACCTTACAGCAAAGGCCCAGGAAGGAGAAATGTTGATAGGATAGAGAAGTAAGTGAGGAAACTTGAAATATCTGGTTGCTTCAGATTCTGCAACATATAGGTCTATATATAGGCAGTTAAGTACACAATTTATAAGTTTTAATCATACAATAAGAACGGATCATGAATAAAAAAGAAATGTTTTTATTTACAAAGTATTTCAAAATGTGGAGACAAAATTGCTGATATATATTCTGTATAATTTTTTCATTTGAAAATATATTATTATATCTAAAACCCTAATGTGAATTTAACTCCTATTTTGAGTTGACAATTTTATTGATGCAATAACAACATCAGAAGATATATCCTTTGAGTACATTAATAAATGGGCTTTAGTGAATGACCTTTTGTACATTAGGTAAGTTCTTTTTACTTTACCATCTGGAACACTTCATTCCAAGTGTGAGTTAGTAAAATTTCTGTTTTTCTAAATGAGACTGAAAATAACAGAACAATCTTTAAAGGAAGAGAGCCCAGTGAGATAAGAAACAAGCATTATCAGATTGATTTATAAACAGCTCAACATTTCTTCTTGCCTTCAGTCTTGAAATATAATACATAGAATCCTTTGGTCATCATCTGGAAGTACACTAATTTTAAGAGGTTCACCCATTAATAGAAGTTAAAAGTTGCTAATGTTTATAAATGTGTCTTTTTAATATCCTACAAAAGTTAAATATACTGTAGAAAGGAACACATTTTATCTTAGTGATATAACACATAAAATAACTGTGTTGAAATCATGCGCATACTTTGAAGATAAGGGATTTTAAGTAGCAGAATTAAGAGAGTTGTTGTTGTTGTTGTTAGTTGCGAAGTCGTGTCCGACCCATCGCGACCCTATGGACAACATTCCTCCAGGCCTTCCTGTCCTCTACCATCTTCTGGAGTCCATTTAAGCTCACACCTACTGCTTCAGTGACTCCATCCAGCCACCTCATTCTCTGTCGTCCCCTTCTTCTAGTGCCCTCAATCTTTCCCAGCATTAGGCTCTTCTCCAGTGAGTCCTTCCTTCTCATTAGGTGGCCAAAGTATTTGAGTTTCAGCTTCAGGATCTGGCCTTCTAAAGAGCAGTCAGGGTTGATCTCCTCTAGGACTGACCGGTTTGATCGCCTTGCAGTCCAAGGAACTCGCAGGAGTCTTCTCCAGCACCATAGTTCAAAGGCTTCAATTCTTTGGCGCTCAGCCTTTCTTATGGTCCAACTTTCACTGCCATACATTGCAACTGGGAAGACCATAGCCTTGACTATACACACTTTTGTTGACAGGGTGATATCTCTGCTTTTTAGTGTGCTGTCTAGATTTG
Source organism: Vipera ursinii (assembly GCF_947247035.1). Taxonomy (NCBI): domain Eukaryota; kingdom Metazoa; phylum Chordata; class Lepidosauria; order Squamata; family Viperidae; genus Vipera; species Vipera ursinii. The sequence continues at coordinate 32,986,681 of NC_139518.1, forward strand.
CCATGGCTTTCCTCCCAAGGAGCAAGCGTCTTTTAATTTCTTGGCTACAGTCCCCATCTGCAGTGATCTTGGAGCCCAGGAAAATAAAATCTGTCACTACCTCCATTTCTTCCCCATCTATTTGTCAGGAATTGAGAGGGCCAGATGCCATGATCAATTAAGAGAGTAGGGCCATTCAAAGTAGAAAGTATTGGAACAGAATGATCCAGCGCTTTTAACTCAGAATAAACAAAGTCACTAACATGGAAAAGTGTATCAGATGCATTCCATAAACACAAATTCTTATCAACAAGAAAAATAAATTTAGTGCTGTTCTTTTGTCCATATTTGTCCAACTAAAAGAATGTCAAGACAGTAGTGCAGTTCTGGTACCTTTTACCAGAATTGTGCCCCTCTGGACAAGGGGCCATTGAAAGCACAGCTCATGTTCTGTTGTATTGCCCCCTCTATAACTTATAACCTTACCTGATTAAATATCCTGGAAATTCTGATCATTTCTATGTAAAACTATTATTGTTGTATCAGCATGATTCAGTTTCTCTTAACATAGCTACGTTTTGTTACACTGTCTGTAAAATTAGGCAGTTTAATCACCCATTGATTTCACCACTATCAATTGTAATACATTACTATGCCTTGTGCTGTTTGGTTCTGTACAGTTTTTTATTTTAATATTTAATTTTTTGTGTCCTGGTCCATGACTGTAATAAAAATTAAATTTTAAAAAATGCCCTTTACCAGAAGAGATTTTAAAAAAATCCTCACAGGATTCCAATTGTCACTTAGATGAAGAAAATGCTTACTATTGACAGTGAGGAGAAGAGAATATCTATCTTGTTTTTCATTTGAATGTAAATAAGGCCCTGGAAAGTTATTAATTTTATTTTCTTGAACAGGGTGCAGTTTCTAGAAACCTGGAAGATAACACTTCTCTTTTCCTCTTAATGTTTAGTGGCCATGTAGAAGTATGAATCCACATTGCTAGCCATTGTGCCTGAACTACTCTTCATGTGAAACAAATTGTGTGGTTGTGTGAATCAATGTGTGTGGCCAATTAATCTTTCTTCAGTCTGTAAAGACTGCCAGCAAGAGTGCCCATTAGTGCCAGCTGTGATGGCATGTAGTATTGTGAACTAGGCATGCCCAACAGTTGGGAGCTGGGTCTCAATTATGCATGAATGTATTCTCAGTAGCTTTGCCAAATAGGCAAATATGATAATGAGATGCGTGTATGGAAGAGTTTATGTGATTTTTATGCAAACTAGTTTGAGATCATATTGCCATAGTTCATCATTGCACACATATAACATTACACACGTCACTGTAGGATAATTTGCAGCTGGCCTTTGTGGATACAGGGTAGTGAACAATTATGGCACTCCTGCACTTCATGACAGACAGATTTGGGTGAGTTAAAAAGCCAGATGTTACTAACAGTGAGATGCAAACCATTATACAACAGTTGAACTATAGTCTGGTCCCTGGTTATATGTTGATCTCTTCAGGGTTTCACTGGCATCCAGAAGATCAGTGATCCCTGGAGCAATAAAACTTTTAATACAGTCGCTGAAAAATGTTAATAGCTATACACCTTAAAATATCCTTTCTAAAATGTAATGTCCAAAACTGGGCCAGTTATTCTCTTTATACTCTGACCAAAACTTAATAGAGAGCAACAATGGCTTCTCATAATCCTGTAATTCTGTCTAATATGGTCTTGCCCATCTTCCAATCATGTCTGAATTTTCTTGCCTAAATGAAATGTTTTATATTTTCCTTATAGAAATTCATCTTGTTAATGTCATTCTTCTAACTTGTCAAGATCTTCCTGAACCCTGATACTAATCTCTATACTGTTTACTATATCCCCATTTTCATATCATCCACAAATTGGATCATATAAAAAATATATAATAATATTTCTTAAGTTTTACCAAGACATTTATAAATATGTTGAATGATATCAGGCTAGAATGGAGACTTGAATACATCATTTGACTTCCATTCCTGCCTTGCTGTGAAACAATTATTAGATAGAATGCTTCAGGCATCTCTAGACTTCATAGTAGTATAGTTTACCCACATTGTGCTATTCTATACTAGGATTTCATGTCAGTTAAATTATGTCCACCTTGTTCTATGGTCATGATCATGCTTAGGTCATAATTATAGATGACTTCTTAATAGGTGGCTCTACCAAGCTGTATACTATTTTATAAATTTTCACAAATCAATTGGTTAATAGAAGTTTTGCCCATAACAATACCAAGTTAACTAGAATGTAGTTACACAGCTCCTTTATTTTACATTTTTGTAGTTAGAACAATTTATTTGCCAAATTTACATAGACACCTGTCTCAGAAATATGCAACTCTGGACAGCATGCAACACAACAGTTAAAACTCTATCACAACTTTTTAAAACTCCTCTGGCATTATACTATTATCTAACCATTTTTCCTGTAACCCATTTTTAAAGTGTGTATTTTGGCCTATGTTTATTATCTGTATATTCCAAATGACTTCACTTTCCATTATTTTAATACTACAAGTGGCTGATTAGAATGCTTTGGGACATTCTTTAATATATGAACAAAATTTTTGATTGATGCCAAAACTGAATGAAACTTACTTTGCTTTTTCTGCCCTGCATTAAAATGTCTCCTAAAATATCATTTTCCTATGTTTCTTAGGTTATCAAAGCCATTGAAGAAGGCTATCGGCTTCCACCCCCAATGGACTGCCCGATTGCTCTACATCAGTTGATGCTGGATTGTTGGCAGAAAGAACGTAGTGACAGACCTAAATTTGGACAGATTGTCAACATGTTAGACAAACTTATTCGCAACCCCAATAGCTTGAAGAGGACAGGCTCAGAAAACTCCAGGTAAGCTAATGGTAATAGATGAAGGAAAGTATTGGTAGTGACAGCCAACTGTAATTCAGCTCAACGATTGTGCTAAACTGAATTATGTTTCATAGTCGTGACCAGGCTATTTATATACTAGTACCACAGAGACGTCCTCGGAAAAGCACTGGCTCTTCGGCTTTGAAACGGAGATGAGCACCGGCCCCTAGAGTTGGAAACGACTAGCACGCATGTGTGGGGGAACCTTTACCTTTACCTTTATATAAAATTGTCAGGGAAAATAAATCAATAATTCCCTATCAGAGGGCGATGAACCGTGGTTCATTTGACGCATGGTAAACATCAGGTAAAAATAAAGAAAACCGAGACATATTATACTGTATATAAAACTTTAATTAGAAAACAAAGAAAGAACTTAACTGACTACATCCTCTCATCAGACAGAAGCAAAAAAGAAAAAGTAAAGAGAGAAAACTTTTTGTAGACATGTGCACTTAATAGGAAAAAACAGATTGAAACCATAACATGGCTGGACATGTGACAATCACCTTGGTTACATTGATAAGATTATTATGCAGCTGGCAGAAAAACAAAGTGAGACGTGTGTAGCTGACAAACACTTAAAAAAACGCAGTGACAAAAATAGTATAAAAATACTTAAATCTTTCCAGAATAACTTTACTTTATATATTTACCATTTACATCTCCACAGTATTAAAATGAAAATGCAGCAGAAAGCTTTTTAAATTTATTTTAACTATCCTATTCCAATAGTTTTTTCATGGACACAAGGTCCTAGTAGAAATCTAATAATTACATCAAGGTAAATTTGAGTAGCTGCCTTGGCTATCTGATCCTGAACTTTTTTTTAATTACAGAAAGTATCTAATATATTGGTATATTCTCTATCTAGAAAGGGTCCTGATTCCAGCCAACACAAACATGCATGCACAGAATAATCTGTAATATTTTTAGTGGAATGGGAAATACAGAGAGCAGAATGGAATGCATAGTTACTCAAAACACCCCAAATAAAAGTCACAATTGTCTTGAGCAGCTTGCCTGAAAAGAAGACCATGTAAAAGAAATGACCAGAGCAGCTAGCCAAAATCATCAAGAAACAACTGTAGGTTATAGTCGATCTGAAGTCAAGGAGGCATACATGTTGCTCTCTAAAACAGGCTGCTGTGTCCCAGGATCTTCTGAAATAACAGAACAGAATAACTGAATTGGAAGGGACTTTGGAGGTCTTCTAGACCAACTCAAGCATGAAACCCTATACCATTTCAGACAAATGGCTGTCCAGTCTCTTCTTAAAAGCCTCCAGTGTTGGAGCACCCACAACTTCTGGAGGCAATGTGTCCTCCTTCACATTGCAGTTGAAACTAGTTTGAAAAGAGAGGGAGTAAGAAAAAAAATGTATTAAAAATTACTGATTCTTCTCATGCATTAGCTTAAAGTTTTTTTAAAATAAAGTATTTTATGTTGCCTTAAGGTCAACTAATGAAAGATATGTTTCTTAAAAATCAATAAGCAACTTGAAAAAAAAAGAAAAACAGATTGATGTACATTATCCTTTGAAAATAATTATTATGCCATTTTCTTTTCAGAAGTGGAGACCAGATCCAGTAGAAATAGTCACCGAGGACAATTCTTAAAAATAAAAGCATTTTCTAATCCTTTTCTAATATGATGTAGTCTGATGTGTCATACTCAGGGCTTTTTTTCTCATAGAACGGTCAGAACGGAGTTCTGGCACCTTTTTTGGATGGAACCTTGTAGGGTAGGCAAGGCGGGTTGTATGACATGTGTGAGTTCCAGCACCTTTTTCTTTTACAAAAAAAGCACTGGTCATACTACAAACTCATTCTCAGCCAACATAGTATTTGGTTGAATTGAATGGAGGTAATGAAATTTACACACAAGCATATCTGATAGGGGTAACTGGCTTGTCTGAGAAGGTTTTTCTATGAAAAATGATAACATTAGAAGACTAAAATCTAAAATTCTGTTGTTAATTTTTCATTTAAATGCCTTTTAATGGAGCAATTTCTTCCTTTCAAGCAAGAAAAGGAGTAAGCACCTGGGATAATTTGTAATTTGCTCTATTCTTGTATCATTGTAAATTGGGGCTTATGTTAAAAACCTACATGAAACTGAATTTCACAGAAGGAAGTTCACCAAAGGCTTTCCCAACCCTGCAATCCTACAATAGCACTTATGAATCATACTTTTACTTGAGTAACAGAGCATGAGATCCTCTTTCATGAAACTGTTCCAGGCTCAAACTTAAATATAGTTCTTCAAGCAGGGTTGCATAAAACATTAGTTTGAAATCCTGAATGCTGTTTTAAATAGGATAGACCATACCCAACTAAAATAGAGTTGTGGTTCAGTATAAGATTGCTTCAGAATTTGATTGAAACATGTAATTATTTTCCCTTCTCTAAACAGGCTACTAGAATTGGACTACCACAATCTAGATAACCATCAGATGGCAGGAAATACATAGCATTTTCAATATCTCTTTAATGTTATGTAAAATTTTCAAAATTTTACACACCAGATTTGACAGTCCTATCTTAGCAGCAGCTCAGAACACAAACCATATGTCTATCAGATGCTTTGCACCCAACCCATAGCTAATATAATATTTTGGGGGAAGCCTTCAATTACTGTTACTTACTTTTTATGTAACTCTGAAGCAATATTGACAGGACCACAGGAATAAATACAGAGATCTTTCATTCAGCTTGGCTTAATAGAAACCTAATATATGTTGTCTTGCTTACAAGTTTTTTATTATTTTTTAGCACCTCTTATTTCAAGGAACAGAGCATTGCCCCAAAGAGCATAAGCAATCATATGTCCCCTGGAACAAGTATCATGACTAGCCAGAGAGAAAAGATGATAAGAAAACAAAATATTTCAAAAAGTGACACATATTTTCATCCCTAAATTAGTTCAGTGAGCTACATTAAATGAATAGAGGGAAGAAATAAGACTGAACAGTATTAAATTTAAATGCTCACAATACACGTTTAAGGAAAAGTGGTTTTTTAAAAAAAATATATTTAAAAAATTACATTAAAAAGTAACTATTTTCTTGTTTCTTCTAGTTGTTGTAACTGCATCTGTAATATGACAAGTGCATTTACCTTCTATATTATCAGGTGTTTAATCTCTTGCAGCAGTGTTTGATTCCAATTTTCTGATAAGAATACATCTTAGACTATTTTAGCTTTCCCTGTCATGTAGAATCTGATCTTCAGTGCTTATTGTTATAAAGTTGCTTTTAATATCAGCATCAAATATCCTGAAAAAATGAGTGTGTATATTTAGGTATGGATTTGCACAATGCAGACTACCAAAGAAATGTTCCTTTAAGGCTATCCGTGTTTGTTCTGAAACCTGCTGTCGAAAAGAATTGGCAAAGATAAAGATTAAAAAGAATATTTTTCTCATACAAGACACTTGCAATTTTTGATTCTGCACACTTGAAATAAATAAAAGCACTAAAATTTGTTCATTTAAATAATAATACATATTTATTGTGGTTTATTTCAAAATAAACCACAGCATGTAAAGGTTTCTATTACTATATGGTCTTTTCATATTAAAATATTTTGTAAACAGTTATATGACATTAAAAAGTAGAAATTGCATTTGATAACCCAAAAATTGAAGCCATGAGTGCTCAGTGCTAGCATTTTGCATACATATTAGTCAGGAACTGATTGACTAAAATTGATTAATTCTCCGTTGTACCTGCTTTGTATGGAAATTTTAACTTCCTTCTATATCTGACCAGGAAGAGGCCTGTGGGAGCTTTTTCTAAGTTCTGCACTTCCAGATTGTATGAGAGTCCATACTTTTCATCAATGATTTTTCAGATGTGTTAAATCAACATTTGTTTGTGTGGTAAAGGTTGGGTTTTGTTTTTGTTTTTTTGTTATGGTTGATATGGGCTATATGGGTGAGGACTTAATTCATTCACAATTCACAATTCATCATCACCCTTAAAACCCTATTTGTACTATTAATGAAGCTTTTTTTGCAGGATCCAGTCTGGAGTCAGTTACGAAGACCAGAAGTTCTGTCTTCTGAGCTTTCAGACTCATGCTGGACCTACCCACAGGGAACTTCTCTTTCGCAGTGCTGCTAGAGAAAAGTTCTCTGAGAATAGGCTCCAGCACTAATTGTGTACATTTCAATAGTTTGCAAATTTAAAGTCTTCCCCATCAAGCCAAAGTACAGACCATTTCCCCCCAGAAAATATGCATAAATCTTGTACCTCTAATTATACAAAATAACTTTCGTATAATCTAGTTTAAAATCTAGATGCATCCCTTGTTAATTAAAACAATGTCCTTGTATTTGGTTCTAGGCCTAATACTGCTTTGCTGGATCCAAGTTCTCCTGAATTCTCAGGTGTTGTTACTGTTGGTGATTGGCTTCAAGCTATTAAAATGGAACGATACAAGGATAACTTCACAGCTGCCAGCTATACCACTTTAGAGGCTGTGGTGCATATGAACCAGGAGTAAGTACTTGGCATCATTAACAAAAAATATATAAAACTATATATATATATATATATATATATATATATATATATATATATATATATATATATATATATTTGCTTTGCATTGTTCATCATTAGAGTCATTAGAATGATCAGTCATTGGCATGCATTTAATAGTGGAATATTAAAATTAATATAATTTGAAAATACCTTCTACAGTGCATGCAGACGTTGTAGTGGGATATTGCCAGTAGTGGGATTCAGCCAGTTTGCACCACTTCGGCAGAACTGGTAGCTATTTTTTTTTGCCCAGGCCCAGTATGGACTTCCAGGAGCGCCATCCACATAGAGAACCGGTTGTTCACATATTTGAAGCCCACCACTGGATATTGCTTCTGACTTTTATGCTTGAAATAGAAAAAATAGAATTTTAGAGTTTAATTTGAAGATTTAATGTGTAGTAATAGAATGGGCTTGTAATAATTATAGGCAATGTGAAAAGTTGAAGCTGCATTAGCATTTTACTATGCTGGAAAGGGTTAGAAGTTAACCACTTTTAAAAAAAAATCCTGCATTTTCCTTTTTTACCTTAATTATTTTTTTCATTGTATTTTGTATACTAAACCTCACTAAAACACATTAAAATGAAATACATTTGGATATGTAATTAAGAATTTATATAAATTCACCTTGATTTTCATTATTTTTTATTTGTTGATGATGAAGATAGATACATATCTGGCATAAAGTTCTTATCTCTTGGCTCATTTCTTTTTTTTTAATTCATGTAGTGACCTGACAAGAATTGGAATTACTGCCATTGCACACCAGAACAAGATTTTGAACAGCGTCCAAGCAATGAGGACCCAAATGCAGCAAATACATGGCAGAATGGTTCCAGTTTGAGACAGTACTGAATAAACTCTAAACTCTTGAAATTAGTTTACCTCATCCATGCACTTTAATTGAAGAACTGCACTTTTTTACTTCTTCTCCTTGCCATTGAAATAACAATAATAATGTTCTGCAGCACTGTTTGATATATAAAGATTGCTAATAGTGCTGCAAGGAGGGAACCTACAAAAATGACAGGTCGTCATTTGAGAAAAAGCCTGGAACAAATTGTTTCCTGGAGTATACTTATATGTGGATCAGCATTATGTAATATTCTTGTATCTATAAAACATCCATTCAAGTTCTGAAGCTGTGTTTCCTGCCAGATACTATTCTTAAACAAAGGAAATACTATCCCCCCCCAGCAGCCATGGGATTACAATTATTGTGTTTGATCTGTGGATAAACCATTTTTTTCCTTCATCTTTTATTGGAACAAAGAATCTTCTGAACCAGGAAATGTTGGCATATTCTAGGCATCCATTGTACTCTGCAGAAAGCTTAAAGGAAAATATTTGGATGATCAGTGCCTCTCAAGATTTATCCACTTGCAATCTAAGACAGGAGCAACCTTCATGGATTACTGGATTTATTTATTTTATTTTATGGAGGGAAGAGTGTTGGTTGCTGTTATGGTTGCTGTTGCATTACACTGAGAATATCTGTCATGATTCTAGAAAGTATCTTGCTAGTCAGCTATTCTTAATGATGGATTTTCCAAATCTACATCTAACCATCCTTCAAGAGGCCACTGGCAGTGCAAAACAGAAAAGGTCAGTGGAACTTTTCTACTACCTGTTGTTTCAATTTTCATTAATGATAATAAAAAAATTATGAAATGGAAATCATAAAAGGATGTTCATTCTGCTTTTTTCTGTGCTTAATGGGAGATTATGATATCACTAACACTTTCCCTTAATTTTTTGGCATATTTGTAATGATTGTCACTTTGTGCAAACTGTGGACCCTTGGAACTCTCATTTTTATACTTGACTTGTTTTTACACACACACACACAAACTCAAAATCCTTTAAAACTGTATTTTTTCCATTTTAGTTGGCTAGGTCAAGCATAAGTTATACAGTGGTTCCAAAGTGAATCACATGACTGACTTATTAACTTATAACCACAGGGTCATAAGCCTAAATCCATATCCAAATACGAACTGGCAAATAATGCTGGAAAGCAGAAAAAAAAATAAAAATCATAGGTGACCACAAGATGATGCAGCTGGTAATAACAGTGGGCCGGTGGCCAAGTACCCCAAATATATTCACATGACCACTGATGGGGCAGTGTAACACAATACAATGGCTGGAGATGTTTTATGCCCTAAGCTATTCTTTCCAAGGCCATCATAAATTGAGGCCATCATATTTAAACAACCAGTCTTAAGACAATGATTACCTACAAAGCATTTTAAATGATTAATTTTGCTTTATTTAAATCAACCGATACAGTCAGTTTTCTTAAATACCTTATTGCAGAATTGTAGAACCAAAGTGACAAGCAGTATGCCCTGGGGATATCAGTGCCAAAATAATCTAGAAAAACCATAATCTCAATTTTGAAAATCCATTATTTGTATATAAAAGAAAATAATGAAGATGAAAAAGTGCTGAACATTATCTTAACATCACTGGGAGTTGAGAAAGTGCTAAATATTCCAGGATTGTCTATAATTTAGCTTTTGTTCCTTGGAATTATTTGGAGTGGAATTCCAACTGGACAGGTCCAAATGATGTGCCCGAGGTATGGCTTGTAAGATTCTCTGTAGTGAGTTTGTGGCTATTGAGGAAGTGGATAATATCCTCCAGAATGTAAGCTTGGCTGCCTGTTAGATCCAGGTGTCTCTGGAATGATTAAAGCTACCTGGCCCTTCAGGTAGACAATCATGCATTAGTCTCTCCTGACTGAATTATTATAATGCATTCTACATGGAGCTATATAACTAGAGTGCAATGGCATGAACAATGATAGTATGAGCCCATGTCCGCACTGCTTCATGAGCTGTACTGTTCACAAGTTGGCTTCTGGATGCAACTCAAAGTGTGGACTATCACCTATAAAGCCTGCATAACATAGAACCTGGTTAGTTGAGGAATGGCTTTTCTATATGTGTACACCTATCTGATGAGGTCAGTCAGAGTGTGCCTGCTCCAGTCTCCTGGAATTCCAGAAAGTCCTTTATACCTACTCTGGTCCAGATCCAAGAAAATACTATGTTTAGAGGCCCTCTGTTGTGGTTTCTTTTTATTGTCCTGCTTGTTTTAGTCCAGGCTGTCCATGTTATATTATGTTTTTAATTGTTTTTATTAGTTTGGGATTTTGTAAGCTACCCAGATAATAAGGAAAATATGAATGCATTACCTTAAGGAAACTGAGAAGCATGGCTTCTTAGTGATGGCTTCAGGACAGGGGAATGATCTTCTCCCCATAGATTCATGGTGCTTCTGTTTGATTTTATGCAAACTGTTAAAGACATAGCTGTTCTCTCAAGCAGTTATTGGGTTAGAATGGTTGAAGCCCTTTGATTTCATTTTACTCTCTTTTTGCTATTTCATATTTTTTGTTCTCTTCCAATCAGTTTGCTTCTTTTTCTTGATATTCTTTGCTTTTTATTTTCTTTTGCTTTTAATTTGTAAGCCACCCAGAGTTGTTCTGGAATTGGGCCTTTCCAAATTTGAAAAAAAACAAAAACAAAATACATATATACTTACATGTGTCATATCTACATAAAAATGCATATGTACTGTACATACATGTATTGTAGTCTTTTAGAGCTGAATGAAACTATTCCCAGATAAACATCCATAGAAATAATATGCTATAAATTCAGATTATGTGGTAATTTGTAATTGAGAATGTACAGCTAGATAAATTGGTGGAGGTAATACAAATATGAAGCAACATATCCTTTGGAAACCATTTCAACTAAGCTTATTAGACAGAGGAGTTAGTGAATTACAGAAGTAAAAACCTGCCATATTTCTAACATCACCCTCATCAATTCTTGTCAGTTGTAACAACAAACTGCTGATTTTAACCACAAGTTTCTCTCATGAATGAGTTTTTGAAACCAAATTGTTGGGAGTAGAATATGCTAAATTTACATCCTGTCAAAATATAGTGTGAGAGCTTAATAAAAACTTATCATGCAGCTTCTCTCTCTCTCTATCTCTGGGGGGGGGGAATGCCTGGGTTTTTTTTAATCCTTTTTAATCATTTTAATAATAATAAGACAAATACAAATAATATTCCTTTCTCCTCCTATTTTCCCCATAACAATAACTCTGGGAGTAACTGGCCTAAGGTACCCAGCCAGTTTTCATGTCTCAGGTGGACTACAACTCATAGTCTCTTGGTTTCTAGGCCATCACTTTAACCAATACACTGAACTGGCTCTTGATTTGCATAACACTATTTATGTTCAGTAGATCAAAACGGCTTTTGGCATGCCATATGAGACAAGATGATGGAGATCTATAAGGAGAATATCCTGCCTCAGGGGGAATCAATTTCAGTATAACTTCTGGTGACTACATTTTGTTTCAACTTATCCTCTGTAGCCTCTTTTATACATTCCACCACATTACCTATTCTTCTTCATTGCCAAGCATAGTATTTTTTTTTCTGGTACTTTACCTGCTAACATCACATGCCTATATCTCTGCTTGCTAATCATTTCTCTCTCTTATTTGGTCAAGAATGCATTGATTTGTTCTTGAGGTCCATAGTACTTAGCTGTCATCTCATGTCTATAATCTAAAGGTGTCTTTTTTTCCATTTGTCTTCTTTCTATAGCCACTGGAAAACCACTGCTTTAACTGTTTTGGTCTTTGTTGTCAAAGAAATCACCTTATCCTTTATGATCTCTCTATTTCTCCAACATTATCTCCATCTTTATCTATCTATGAACTCATGAAAGGAAAACCTTGATTTAGTAGAACTGGAAGCAAAGACTTTTGCATACAGTGTCAACTTTACACAATAATGCAAAACTATGCAACTGAAGTCACATTATGTAAATGATGCAAATTATCATGATAACATATTAATATTTAGTATCCACTACTGTCAATACTTTGTTATCAATTATAAGTTCAGTAACTAATACTAATCAACTTGGTCTTCTTAGCATAAGAAATAAAGAAAGGAAAATAATATATTTATCTTTATCTTAATTCAGATTTTTTATTTGCCAGGTTTTATTTTCAATAACAAGCTTTTCTAACTCTTCACTTTAAATTGACAAAGTGTTGCTTGGAACATATCTCAAGTTATTAAGATTTTAGCTTCTTACTTTGATTTGTGCCATCATGTACTCTGAACCTTCCATTCTCTTATGTATTATTTCAGATAAACAGGTCTGGAAAGAATATGCATCCTGCCTCATTTCCCTTTTTATTCTGACCATTCTGATTCTTCAGTCAACTTATAGTAGTTTTTGGATATTCTAAAGCTTCTTTAGAAGAATATCTAACTTTTATACATTGTTCAGTGATATAAAAATGTTATAAATAAATATAATTGTTCTGATTTTTCTCTTACCTTTAATATGTATCTCATTCTTTTCTTAGCCTTTCCTGATACTAGAAGTCATCAACCTTTTTTTTACCCATGCCTTCCATTGTCCAAGAAGCCACATGAATTAGATGGGTTTGTTTTTTTCCACATTTTAGGAATATTTTTGGTTTTCATAATAACTCTTATCTCTTTTCATGCTTTCTTTCATGTGTCTGACTCTACTCTTTTTTTTTATTAAAGAGTTTTACAAAAACAAAATTTTACAATATATCCCCAAATCCCTCCCACCCCAAACCCACCCACTTCCCAGAGCTAAATACAGGATTATAGTTACAATAAACAATTAACCAAATTCATAATGTGCTTTAACTCCCCTTTAACATAACTACAAACAAAGTACCAATAACAATATCCCACTAAAATCTACTCATAAGCTAAATGGAACTTTTTAGTCCCATATTTGTTCTGCATATAATTTATCCATCTCCTCCAAACTGAAATATATCTTTCCTGTGAATGATCTTTCAAATAAGCAGAAATCTTAGACATTTCTGCAAGATTCGAAACTTTAAACACCCATTCTTCTATAGTGGGCAAACTATCCTTCTTCCAATATTGTCCCACCAGTAACCGTGCTGCTGTTATCATATTCAACATCAAATTAGTTTCTTTAACATCACAATCTACAACAATACACAATAAAAATAATTGCGGAGAAAACTTTATCTTTCTCTTAAAAATCTTTTGAATGTGTCTGACTCTACTCTTTACATCAATCTTATATACTGAGTGTATATTTTATATATCAAATATTGCTGTCATCTATCTTCTAAGTTTAAAACCCATATATTTTACATCTATTTAATTTTCTAAGTGTAACCCATATCTGTGCAAGGGTTGTCAGGAGGGGCAAAGGGGCAATTGCTAACAAACATGTCAAGAGATCATCAGGCAAATGCCATGAATGAAATAATTTTGTCAAATTATATATTTCATATCATTTGTGCATAGATATCCTAATATACATTATTATCATTTCTACCACATACCTATAAATATTGTATACTGTCTGTTCCACAGTTAGTCTGCATTTGAAACTCTGCTGGCTGAGAGTGGATTCATCTATTTCATCTTCTATTACATAATTTCCTATTAATTTGATTCCAGTGTTGATATCCATATTCAGAATCTGTTTGTTTTATTTGAACATGATCCACCTAATTTCACTTATTCCTGAAATTTCTTGTTTAATGTGCTTTATTTCTGCTTTGAAAATTCATCCTCAGTTCATGCTTCCCACACTCCATATTCCAGTTCTTTGTGTCCATTTAACATAAGGAAGCCCTATTTCATTACTGGAACCATTGATGCTACATTTCCTTGCATTTTTTTGTCTAGCTCTGTCATTGCATCCAGATTACTCAAATAACTTTGACATTCTTCTCCAAGAAGTAGAAGAAGCAGAGGGGATTATCATCTGGTTTTTCAAATTGTTTGAATAATTTCAGCCATGTCCACATAGTTTCTTAGCAGAAAAACAACTTGTCATTGCTTTCTTAGGAATTTCATTACAGAAATTTTTAAGAGGGTTGGTTTTCCTCACAACTGTACAGCCACATCTCACCTCATTCCCATTACAGAATTATGTTAGCTTCACGTTAGTCCTCCTTTGGTTTACCAGAACTCATATCCCCATTCATGTTGCTCTCAGGTACAATCAATCTAATAAGTTCTCCTATCATGTCAAGTTATATACTTCTAGATACATTCATATGCAGTTCAAACTGGAGAGGTTGCTGAGTGGAAAGGAATAATACAAACAGGATTTTAATTACTGTTCATCGATACAGCAGAAATATAATTTGCGAATATGTATGAATATATGTATTGCAACTGTTTAGCAAAATATTATTTGTGTGTGTATATATATATAGTAATTTTCTGGCCTTTTTCATGGTGGTCATTAAGTAAATGCTGCAGTCAAAAGAAAATTATGTACTTTTTAAGTGAACCCAGTCATTTGATTGATTGATTGATTGATTGATTGATTGCTGGAAAAACATCAAGAATTGCAGTCATATAACCATGGAACACGATGACCAGTGTGAAGTTTCCTCCCAACAGGCAGTCATGTGACTGCAGGGAGAGCAGCACAACTGGGGGAGCTTTACGGTCATAAAGCATCTGCTCCATGGCCATTAAAACTTTTGAAACAGTCATAACAAAACTCATCATAAGTTGGAGACTATCTGTGTAACATTAGCTCAATGTCCAACTTCTACTGAAGGTTTTCCTTCTTTCCCTAATATTGCATTCCTAGGTCAAAATGCACTATTTCCAGGCTCATTATCTTTTCCTTTTAATTAGATAATGAACATTTTTCCATTTGAAAGTATTCAATGTTTTCAGTGCCTGAAACCATACATTTAATGTAACTGTGTATTAGAAAAAACTATTGGAAGATCGTACTATAACCAATGTAGGGTCTTTCTATGATAAACTTAAAATATGCATTATATTTTTCCTTTTGATATTAAAAATATCAGAGATATCAAGTTCTGACTTGGAATTTGTTTGTTTCCTTTGATAGGCAAAGTGGAACTTGCTTTCTTGGAATCAGGCCTTTCTTGTGAGCATCTTAACCCTGGAAGATAACAGACTGGAGACAAGCACTTTCAATTGTCTCAGTTTATTCAGCACTGACTCTAGAGAAAACGGACCACGAATAAGCAGCTTTTACTTCCTGAAGAGTATCTCTTTGGATTTCTTCCTTTTGAAAAGGTTTTGTCAGCAACAAAAAGCAAATATAAAATCCAGATAAAGTTCTTTTAGTTCCACTTAAGGAATGTACTGTATACAAGCCCTAGAGACATATATACACATGCACCACGCATACAAATACACACACACAACCCCCTACTTACTGTGTCTTTTTTTCCCCTTGCATGTTGTTATGTCTCCAAATGTCAGTGTCGGAGCCATAAGGACACCAGGGCAATGTACCCCTGTGCAGAACTTGGTTAAGAAAAGCTGAGACTGCATATGATAGTCCAGCGATGCTTTATAGAAAGTGTGCCAATGCTAAAATGTCAATATTTTTAATAGAAAGGAAAGTAACTTATTTCTTCCAAGATTGTGTGAGGATATGTATGACTTTAGTATGTGTGTGTGTGCGTGCACATGTGTGCATGCACATGTCATATGTTTGTTTGTTACCTGTTGCACAGGGCCACCTGTGAATATGCAGATAGCATCTCAAGATAATTTGCTAGTTTGTGGCTGGGCTGTTGAGTTACCAGGCCAGTAGGTGAGCTATGCAACAGTTGGGAGAAAACACACATACATACTCCTGAATGTTCCAGTTCTGTATCTATACATATATTATGTAGTTGCCACACTAACCTTAAAAATTAGTTCTTTAGCCTAGAGCAGGGACACTTTCACTTTGGTTATGGAGTGATCCATCATGAGTTCCATAATAGCAAAAGAACAGCATTGATAAACATTAGTCTTGCCAAGGCTGTTCATTATTGAATCAGTGATACCTTAAGGTAAAGTAGATAGATAATAAGTCTTCACCCATCAGCAGGTTGCTTTGAACTGAACTATTTTTCCCCCCTGTAAAAATAGTATTGAAAAGATTTGTTGAACACAAACAGAAATATGCAATCCTTATCCATTCACAGAAATGGATGTGCCATTTGCAAGAATTTCTGGGCTTATAAACTGACTGTGGAGCAAATTATTCATTTCCCCCCCCCAGCTGAATAATACAAAAACATTAAAAATGATCAAAACACATTTAAAATTTGAAAAAAGAAGTGACCAGGGTATTTTCTCTGCATTTTTATAATAATCTTTGTCAAAGTAGGTCAAAGGTCTTCACTAGAAAGGTTGACAGACTATGAAGACTTTTCCTTCCACTCCATATTTTGAGCTCAGCCATTGATGTGTTTGATCTGTTTTCTGGTTGCAGAATAGTTTTCTCTGCTGAAACACAGCAGAGTTATTACAGCAAGTTGAAACAGAATAGTCAAACCAATATTACTGAGCAAGAAAAAACATATAAAACAATGTGTAAATTTTACATTAAATGTTTTGAGCATACTTTGGATTTTTTTATCAAAATCCTTGTCTTTTCTCCTTCCATACCTACAGTTCTCTCCACCCTCTCCCATTTTTGTTGTATTTATGGATGCAAAATCTAAAACCAATTTTTTGGGCTCAGGTATTTGTGCTGTTGGCAATAAAGAGGCATGAAACACTATTAAGGAGCCATGAGCTGCATGGACTGCAAAGCCAGGACACAATTGCAATCAAATATACTAAACAATACACATTGCCCATTAAAAAACAGAATACTGTATAGAACTGGCCTTCATTTCTTCCTGGTTACAGAAGAGACATCAAGAGGAATATTTTAACACAGCAAACCTCTATACATTAAGGAAATATCTGCTTACAACCTCACTGGTTAATGTTTGTTCAGGTTTCTTGCTGTATTAAATTTGTGATGGATTTGTGTATTAAATATATAAATATATATATGTATAAAACAAAAAAAGCTGGTTCTTGCCAGTAACCAGAACTTCAAAGCAGTATTTTTCTTTTACATGCATTTTCATAACGAGAAAGAAAGCATCCTGAATATTAATTAGACAGATGAAGAAGTTAAAAAAAAGAGAGTGCATTTATTTTTTGTATCACTGCAAATATGTTGGAATATGCAAGGACGGTTTTAAAAAATTAGAATGTATGAGGCATATGATACTTTAGTCCATACTGGAAAAAAAGAAATCTTAACAGTGCATTGCTTGGGTTGCAGATTTGAACAATATCTCAGATAGAAATATAGATTTTCTATTTTATTTTAATTTGTAATTTTTCCCTCTCCATCAATGTTAGGTACACATAACTTATGTCATTTATTTATGGTCTTTTATACCTAGTTTGTAAAATTGTAAAATAGCAAACTAAATGCAAAAATTTGCATTTGAAAATAATAAAGTAGTTGCTGTACAAATCTCACTTGTGATTCATGATATTCAATATAGTTAGCTTTAATTTGGTTATTTACAAATATATATTTCTCATTATATGTGTTTCCATCTAGAATATTTTATTAAACAGTTTGACTAAACATTTTTAATTCAATCAACTATTTAAGAGATGATAAACTTTGACTACCTTAGCTTGCAGGTGAGAGTTAGCACAGCTGAGTGTTTCCACATAAAAGTAATGGCCCAATTATTGAGAATATTGAGGAACAAACCATTACATAGGTAAAGGTCCCCCTGCACATGCGTGCTAGTCGTTTCCAACTCTAGGGGCCGGTGCTCATCTCCGTTTCAAAGCCAAAGAGCCAACGTTTGTCTGAGGATGTCTCCGTGGTCATGTGGCAGGCATGGCTAGATGCCAAAGGCGCACGGAACGCTGTTACCTTCCCACCGTAGTGGTCCCTATTTTTCTACTTGCATTTTTATGTGCTTTCGAACTGCTAGATTGGCAGAAGCTGGGACAAGTAACAGGCGCTCACTCTGTTACGCAGCACTCGGGATTCGACCTGCCAAACTGCCAACCTTCTGATCGACAAGCTCAGCGTCCTAACCCACTGAGCCACCGCGTCCATTACATATTTCATATTTTATTAAAGTCTGGGAAAATGGTTAACTTGCCTCCTCTAAAAAAATGAAACTGATGCTTGGTTTGGTTATTTGGTTTTTTTCCCCTTTCCTATCTTTTTAGAGGAAAGGAAGTGGTTGTCCTATTTATCTTTTACTTTTGTATATATTGTTTACTGTCAAGAATCATCAGGAAATCACATGTATTCATCCTGTCTCATTGACAGATTTCCATAAGTGAAGGTAGTGGCTTAATGATGCTGGAAATGGTCTTTGCTCTAGTGGATTGAACCTTAGCACTGTGTGGGTGGGGTGAGTTCCCATCACTTGTCTTAGCTTCTGCCCACCAAGCAGTTTTAAAGCATGTTCCATGCGAGTATTTATTTAGTTACATTTATATACCGCCCTTTCCCTGAGGACTCAGGGCGGTTTACAGGGAATTAAAAAATCCACCATACAAAAGTTAAAAAACCAAATTAAAAAATATTAAATTGACCCTGTACACTTAAAACCCCAATTAAAAATTTCTCCTCAGCCTGGGCCCAAGAGCTCAAAGAGCCAGGTCTTCAGGCCCCGGCGGAATGATCGGAGGTCGGGGGCAGTTCTCAGCTCCACTGGCAGCTGGTTCCAGAGGGCAGGCGCTCCTACTGAGTAGATAAATAAGTACCACTGGTACTTATAGGAAGCTAATGCTTCCTATAGGCAGTCAGATTTCTGCTGTCTCTGAATCTCTCCAGTTGTGATGCCTGGATGCATTGCAGGAAGAGCCACTCATCTTTCTGGTGCAAAGCTAGCTCATCCCCCTGTGACAAACTTTGGGAAACACATGTACCACAACATAGCTGGTAAATTGGAAACCACACTACTACCCTGCATTAACATTGTAGTCTCCTGGCTAATATAACAATACCATATGCTAATAATAATTCTGTTAAGATCATGGTCCATAGGCAGCCCATTAAATTTGGCTTACCTAATCCTGCTGGAGGGCATTTGTTAATGTGTGCATTTTAAAAAGTGGATTAATGGGACTGAACATATGGTCAACCTTTATATGCATTTTAGTCTTCAGAACATTTTAAATAACAAACATAATCTAATATTATTGAAGACCTATATTGGAATATCTTAAACTTTAATTCATTGGGTTTGTTAGGTTTGTTCAAGAAAAATCTAACAAACATCAGAATTTGCAGTAACAAAGGCAATATCATCATGCACATAGCAATATATATGATCATTTTCCTAAAGGAATAGAATAGAATAGAATAGAATAGAATAGAATAGAATAGAATAGAATAGAATAGAATAGAATAGAATAGAATAGAATAGAATAGAATAGAATAGTTGGAAGGGACCTTATAGGTCATCTAGTCCAGCCCCTCCCCAAGCAGGAGACCCTACACCATTTCTGACAAATGGCAGTCCAGTCTCTTCTTGAAAGCTTCCAATGATGAAAGTCCCACAACATCTGAAGGCAAACTGTTCCATTAGTTGATTGTTCTCACTGTCAGAAAATTTCTCCTTATTTCTAGGTTGATTTTTTTTGATCATTATTCCTTGTCTGGCCTTTGGAAAATGGGTTGATCCCCTCCTCTCTCTGACAGCTCCTCAAATTTTGCTAGTCCTTTTCTTCACTAGACTAGCTATGCCCAGTTCTTGTAACCATTCTTCATACTGTATGTTTTAGACTCCAGTCCTCTAATCATCTTTATTACTCTTCTTCATCTTTATTGCACTTTTTTTAGAGTCTCAACATCTTTTTATAGAGTAGAGACCAAAACTGGTCGCAGTATTCTAAGTGTGCTCTTACTAAGGCTTTATAAAGGTAAAGGTTCCCCTGCACATGCGTGCTAGTCGTTTCCAACTCTAGGGGCCGGTGCTCATCTCTGTTTCAAAGCTGAAGAGCCAGCACTTGTCCGAGGACGTGTTCGTGGTCATGTGGTATTAATACCTATGTGATCTTAATTGAATCCCTCTGTTAATGCAATTTAGAATTGCATTGGCTTTTTTGGCTGCCACCACACACTGTTGGTTCATATTTAATTGATTGTTCACTAAGACTCCAAGATCCCTCTCACAGTTACTGCTATTAAGCTTAGTTTCATGTGTACTTTTTGGTTTTTCTTGCCTAAGTGTAAGACTTTATTTTTCTCTACATTGAATTTCATTTTGTAAATAGTGCCCAGTGTTCAAGTCTGTCAAGATCCATCTGGATCTTGAGCCTATCATCTAGGGCAGGCATGTCAAACTCGTGACGTCATGTGATGTCGCGCGACGTATCGGAACTTTTTCCCATTGCCGAAAATGGGATGGGCGCAGTTTCTCCGTGATGCTCCGGCCCACAGGCCAGCAGTTTGACACCCCTGATCTAGGGTGTTGCATATTCCTGCCAGCTTAGTATCATCTGCAAATTTGGTAAGTTCCCCTTGTATTCCCTCATCTAAGTTGTTTATGAAGATAATGAAGAATCTGTACCTAAGACAGAACCTTGTGGTACCCAACTGCTTACTTCCCTTCAGAAACCGAATTCTAGGATGTCTGTGTTATAAATAAAAATAAATGATATTAGGCCAAAGTCCATGAAGTAACTCAGAGTAATTTTTCTCCTGGGTCTCAATCGAACCTGGGTGGTCTACTGAACTAAAATGGCAGAATATGATATGTGAAATAAAAACATTGTCAGAACATTTTTATTATCCTTTTATTTTCTGTTGGACTAGAACAATGACATTGTCAAAGCATAAGGTCTTATCTCCAGATCTCGATTAGCTCTTAAAACCTAAAAACAAGTTCCTTCAGTCTAGGGATCAGTACAGTTTAACAGAAATCCAAATGTTTATGATAGTTATCCTAAAAATCACACTACTTGCTGCATGCAGGTGAAAAATTGGGGGAATAGAAAACCTTTGTTATCTTGAAATCTTAAGCCAGTCCATTCATGTCAGAAAAGCTAAATGAAGTCTGACGACTACAAAAAAAATGCCTGGTATATTCTAAATCAACAATATGATTGAGTTCCAGATACATTTGGGGCCTCAGCCTCAGTTATTTTACCCTTTCCCATTTAAGGAAGTGCCCTTGGGCAATTTACTGATTCTCGATTGAATGGTTAATAGACCTCTGACATATCTTATTTCTGGCTGCAATCCTGAACATAATTCATTGTTTACAGCCACTGCCAAGAGATTTCTATGAATATGTTAATGTATCTCTTTTTAAAAAGTAAAATGAAAAAGATGGAAACCTAAAGCATATTGTTTCTAATCATTTTTAGTAAAGTAGATAGAAGTAATGGCCTACAAATAAATGAGCAACCTAGGCAAGCATGCCTATCTATAAACTATATTCCAGTCTACATCAGAAATATATTCAGTTGATTGTAAACAAGTATCCATTGATGAAAATAACATTTTTTTTTGTAAACATCTGCTTGTAGTCAAGATCTGTGATCAATAAATACACCATTAATTGTCTTGGAAATTTTGAGTCCTTATCTGAATTGACTTTCCACATTTTTTTTCTCCTTTATATATACTAGCTTCTAGTTTAATTTTATTTCTAAAAACTTCTATAAGCTTTTTAAAAATGATGGTTGCAGACCAATGTTTTGTTTGGAAGTAAGGCTATTTAGACAGAAAAGTGGAAAATAAAAGCTGGAATGGCAGGGAGAAAGCATGATTACGTGACAGAGAACATCACACAGATGCTTTATGATTTGTAATTATCTCATTGCAGCCATTTTATGAGAGAACGTATGACAATATCCCAGAATACTATGAGCTCCTATAGAATAGGATGATAATGGCAGTAGAAATGATGAAAATCAAAGTATTTATTTTGTGGGAAACATTTGTCAGAATGAACACATTTCCTCAAGTAAATAAGAAACTTCAGAATTTAGCTGTTCTTTGGTCTCACATTGAGGCCATAAATCTTTTGGCAAACCTTGGGATCCCTGTTTTTGCTGCAATTAATTTCAATGCTGCAAAACAAATATGGACACCTTTGGGCCACATTTTTACTTTTTAACTATTTTGAGATACTTAAAATTTAAAAAAATAGTATCTACATTTCTCACCCCTTTTCTCTCATGATCTCTCTCACACACAGAGAAAGTGAATTGGGCCTCTTATTAACTTAGTTTTGAAAAAGCATTTTTAAAACTTCTACAAAATTAAAAATAGGTTTTATTTGCATAGTATTTCTTGACAATTTATTCAACTGAAACATTTACTATTTAGTTTATTTAGTCCAGATGCTACTATTGCTTCTGAAGTTCCACAGGAGTTCTACAGAGAGTAACTATACCTCCTAAGCCAATAATCCTTTTTTATTATAAATTGATTAAAGTGATTTAGTTATTTTCACAAACTCCGGAATAATAAACTTGAATGTCCTGTCCTAAGAACCTGATGGCAGATCACTATAAACAATATAAAATTTCATTTCCTAAGATGTTAAAATGAGATTAATATGACAATTTGCTTTGTGTAGATAGGATATCTTAAAGAATGTTTAATAAGGGTTGTTTACAGTCATCCTGTTTTTTGAGATGCAACTCAGGAGATGGTGTATTAATTCATGTCTTTTGAGCTTACCCGAAAGTTATATTTTGAGATAAAACCACAGTATGATTCTAGATAAATCATTATGCTAAAGATACATACCAGTATATACTTTTTGGTTATACATGAATATTTAGAGATCAAGAATATTGTTTTTTAGAAAAATAAAAAGATTATGGAAGAAGGAAGGAGAAATTTATACCTGATTTATAGCAGTGGATTGTTAATATTGATTCTTTGTTGACATTTGAATTAATCCTTTTTGTACAAGGAAGCAAAGAACAAAGAGTTTGAATAGAGATATGTAATTATTCAGGTACAAAGCAGGAAGGGTTCTTCAAAGTGTGAAATTATGTTTGTACTCCTGAAAGATTTTTTTGTCTTGTGAGGTGGTCATGCAGTTGTGGGAAAATACTAATTCAAATCAAAGAGGGACCATAACCTGCTGCTGCTTCCTTAAAGCCTTTGTAATTCCAATGGGTATTTTCTTTGATTTGCATAGTTACGGGGCAAACTCAGAAAAAGACATTGTTTCTTTAAGGAGGACTAACCTTAAGAAAAAATGCATACAAATACAGAATTCAGAGGACAGCAATAGACAGAATAACAGAGTTGGAAAGGACCTTGGAGGTCTTCTAGTCCAACCCCCTGCTCAGGCAGGAAACCCTATACCATTTCAGACAAATGGCTGTCCAGTCTCTTCTTAAAAATTTCCAGTGTTGGAGCATTCACAACTTCTGGAGGCAGGTTGTTCCACTGATTAATTGTTCTAACTTCAGGAAATTTCTCCTTAGTTCTACTGTAGGTTGGTTCTCTCATTGATTAGTTTCCATCTGTTGTTTTTCTTGTCCTGCCTGCAAGTGTTTTGGAAAATAGGTTGACCTCATCTTCTTTGTGGCAGCCTCCAAACTTTGGAACACGGCTATCATGTCATCCCGAATCCTTCTTTTCACTAAGTCTAGACAAACCCAATTCCTGCAACCATTCTTCATATTTTAGCCTCCAGCCCCCTATTCATGTTTATTGCTCTTCTCTGCACTCTATCTAGAATCTCAACACCTTTTTTATATTGTGACATGTCTGTAAAGAAGCTGAATAAACAGTGGCCACTCGTTAACTGCTGCAAGATCACGCAGTGACTACAAATAATGGCATGACAAGTAGCAACAATGGTGCACTGGAAGTTCTGCAAGAGATACCATTTGTCTGCAGAAACTGGGAGGGTCATAAAATAGAATAATAGAAAATGAAGAAGCTAAAAAGCTCTGGGACTTTAGAATTCAAACAGACATGCACCTGCTACACAACACCTTAAACAATGTTGATAAGAAAGACAGAAATCTCTGGATAGTGGATGTGGTAATACCTGGAAGTAGAATAGAAAAGAAAGAACTGGAGAAGATAACAACATACAAAAAAAAATCTGCAAATAAGAAACACCTGTGGAAAAAAGTAAGTAAAGGTAGCAACAATAGTAATAGGCACCTTGGGTGCAATTCCTAAACAATTGAATAGCATTGGCATCGACAAAATCACCATCTGTCAAAAACTTATCTTGACTCAGATCAGCTTACATCCTATCTTTAACACCAACAAACATCAACATCCACCTATCCCAGGTCCTTTGGAAGGACTCAATAGTAGACAAAAATGTCAAATCCAGTCTGAACATCTGGCTGACCGGTGACAAACCCTAATTAAAATGATTTCATTACATGTGGGATGATACATTTGGGTTACATTTTAGTGGTCTAGGTAAATGCCAGACAACTGTACTTTTACAGATTTTAGCATCTCATTTTTATATAATGTCTGTTGGATTTTTCTTAAATAATATCCAAACTAGTAATTATGAATTATGAAAGTGATTTTCTTTTATCATATTAATATTTTTTTAAAAAATGAAAAACAACAATGGAAAATGAGATATAGTACCAACTTTTTTATGGTCACAGATGGATTCAGCATTTCATCAATAAAAAATAGAGTCACTTCTCTTAGACACTTCTTTTTGTGACTATAGTACTGATTGGCACCAGTGTTCTCTTTCATCTACATTTGGTCTCCATTACTTGATGAGACTAGAAAAGGAGGAGGCTTAAGTAGTAGTAAAAAAAAAAGAATTTCCAAAAGAGACCATAGTATAAGTTTGTTATTTTTTTTAATTATGAAGTGTACTGATATCCTATGAACTTGAAACTTTACTAATACCTATTATCTTAGTCCTTTTATTAGGACCACCCTTTTGCTTCCAAAATTTTGGAATATATCTAGAAGCAATCAGGACGCAATAAGAGATGGAAAATTCATTTGCTTTGTAAACAACTTTAATATTTCTGCTTTCAATATTTGTGCAATCAGGTAACTGTGATTGGTTCCAACTATTTCAGGATGGAAAACTGAAACCAAGTCCATTTGAAATGTTTAATAGAATATTCTTAATATTAGGTTTGGATTTAATATTTTGGTGGATTTTCTAAGATGTACTAGTCTTTTTACCTTATAATAATTGAGTTAATATTTTTTCTTTCCATGACTACTCCTCTGGGTCACATAGAGAAGACTCTGTCAGTATTTCTTTTTGATTCCTGTTTTAACATTCATAATAATGGTTTTTGCATCAAAATCTGCATCAGTTTAAAGCCTAAACATAGTTTGGGGTTTTATTTGACAATAAGGCAAAGCTCCATATTTGTAGTTTTGTAGTCCACAAAGAGCCTATTCTTTACTAGTACCTTATTTTTTTAAAAAAAATAATCTCTTCATCTTTGATATAAAAGAATTAGAATCTCTTGTTTCCCCTGCCTCCAACATATGTAATGAAACAACCCTACTGATTTCTGGCACAAATTTATAGATGCATGAGAGGAAATGTGCAATGGAGTTCAAACATCCGTTGTTCATTTTTTCTCATATCTAGAGGCTTCATCAGAGAAATGGCATATACTGTAGACCATCTATAACAAGCAACAGATTTTTCCATTCATATGAATTTCTGAAAGGACAATTAGGTAACATAGATAAAAATGTTGTTTTGCCTGAATCTAAACTGATCAGAAAGAAGAAAACACTGAATATTATTAAATTGAGCTTGTACTCTTTTGTTAAAGTAGTCCTCTTAAAATAAATGCTCTTTTACTTTTATCATTTAATTATTACTTGAATTATCTTGTTCGATCCATTTCTTCATGAAGTGATAGCTGTTTGCTCTTATGTATTTTGCTTTGATAGCAGATATAGAAGAGCAGGAAATTGAATAATCCTAGATTCTAGATTCACAAGTTACACGACTGATTGCTTTCCAAAGCACCATATATGTTCCATATACCGGTACCTTTTAAAAATACCCTAATTGCTTATGTTAAGGGATTTTGTTCTCTGTAATTCGAAAGCATAATTTTTTTATCTGCAGAAAGTATTATAGTCCAGCAAAAAAGGTATTGTTAATGAACTAGCTAGCCCATAAAGATTAATGCATCAAATTTCTTTATTAATACAACAAATTTCTTGATAACTGTCTGATACATTTGCTTAATTTTAGGGGTGTTTTGTCAAAATTTGGGGGGTTGCACAATCTTTGAGAGGTATGCTAAAGTTTTATTTTGAAACAATGTGGCATTTCAATAATAAGTGATACTGATTTCATTTACATCTAAATAAACTGAAAATATAATAAAGGTAATTATTTTCTGTGCATGTATTTAATAATGTTTCCCTTTCATCATTTTTAAAAAGTTCAAAGTTTAAAGTTGGGCTCGCAAACATTTATAAGTCTCTGTGGGCTGCATCCAAACCTTCATAAGGCTGATGCAATTCTATTCTGCATCTTTATTTTAATTTAATTTAGTGATAGGCTCCCTATCATTAGTGTTAATCTACAAAATAATTGTTTTCTATATAGAATGTGCATGCAATGTAAAAAACAAAACAAAACAAAGCCTAATAATATTCTGAACTGAATATTTGCTTAAGAAAATAAGAATTATTTTATTTTGTTTTATCTGAATGTGCTTTGTCCAGTTTCTATTATCAAAAATTATGGGAAATTAAAAAGCATAATATGATGGAAACAAACTGATATCCCCCAATACCCCTGTAGACTTTCTTACACCAGATTAATCTTTTTCAAATAGTCAATTCAAACAATATTTCTTCATTTATTTCAGCAGAAATACATAGACACTAAGTAAATTTTAATATATATTACAAAGTTGAGGTATTTATCAAAGTAATGAGGCAAATCTTATTTTCTTCAGCCTGGTGTATTTATTACTGAACCAGACCCACAATTTTTTTTGGAATGGAGGCAACTATATTCAAGACATAAAAGGCAAAAATAAAATATCAGGAAAAAAGATGAAGATTAATTAATCTTCAGTTGAATTATGGTAAATTTGCATATTGAGCTCAAGATAAATGCAGGATCTATTCATTTCATGGACTCATTTCCAAGCTAAATGAAACTCTCCATTTCTCTTCTTTGTGTGTGTGTTTGTAGTCAACAGCTGTATTCCTTTAAACAGAATCTTTGGAACAAATTCCACAATTTACCATAGTATCCTCTTCTTTTTCTTTTATATTGTCTTACAATTTAAACATTGCCCTGTTTTTCATTTATTTTTGAAGGGAAAATACCCTCTGTTTGCATCTTCTTTTCATGCTATAGTTATTTGTGTGTCTTTCATTATAGCAAATATGAACCAATCAAGGCCTCTAACAGCACTGGGACTGTCAGCATATAATTTCATTACTTTAGGGTGTGTAAAGATGGAAAAATCCTGGTCTGGTGGCAGCACACCATTCTTTTTTATTGTTTTGAGGAATGGAAGATATCAATATATTAGTGTAGCAGTCATGGCTATTATATGACACAAAGAACAGAAATCAGCATTGTCCTAAGTTATCAGGTTACTATTTCATTTGTATAATTGTTCATTTTCATTGTAAAACCAGAAAATAATATTTGGAATATTTGTAATTATTAAAATAGAACATTTACAGTGCAAAAAATATTTAATGCAGGTGTTCTGTCAGAATATGTTTAATTAACTGAGTTCTCTGAGGATTCAGACAAGAAGTTTGCCAAAATAATCTTGAGTTGAATTCAGAGAACTATTTTTATTTACAGGCATTTTTTATTTATGGCATTATCTCATAACTTCCAAGCAGAAATGGAAGACATTTTTAAGAAACAACTTACAAAATGTGTGACTTTTGCATTTGCTTTTATGAAAATATTGATTCAAAAGATTTTATCAATATATTTATGCCCATTTTGAGCCTTTTAGCTTCTTGTGGACTAATGGTCAAGGATAATAACCAATTAACAATTTTTTTTCTGATTTAAAAACTAAATGTAATGCCTATGGCTGAGTTGAAGTTTTAAACTTGGCAATCTTCTACTTTCTATATTTTTGTTGCATTCAATTGTAAAGTTTACAGAATAAACAGTCCATTCTAATGTTATCCAGAATGAACTATTTGGATATTTACCATAGTTTCAAAGCTGGTGTATGAATTTAGCCTCCTGTTCAATCAAATCTCCTGCTTGAGCAGAGGGCTGGACTAGAAGACCTCCAAGGTCCCTACCAGCTCTATTCTGATTCTGATCTAGCAAGATCTTAGGTGCGTATTGTCTACTCTCTGCTGGCAATAGCTCTCAAGGATTTCAGGAATGGCTCTTTCTCAACAAAAATGTTAGAAGTTAAAAATACACCTCTCTACATCCAAAGTATGTATTTTTCCATACATTTTCTTAAACTTTATAGCACAGATATGAAAACTTTCTGGTCAGTTGGGATATTGAAAGCAGTTCAATGTAGGGAGTCTCAAAAATCATTGTTACAAAGTATGAGGCTCACAATTGTCAGAAGGACAAGGCCAATCACCACTAAGATTTCTGTGCCTGCAGATTCCAAATTCAGTTCAGTGCAGTGAACCACATGGAAAAAAGAGATTGGATTCAATGTAAAATCCATTTAATATATTTTAATTGACTATTTGAATAGTTAGCTCATATGCCAGCCCAAAAGTAGATAAGTGAGTATATTTTATTTTATGAGACCAATATACAGTACTATATAGAAACTGTGCACTTATGAAAATGGAAATGTTTTCTATTAGTTTCATCTTTCTCTCAAATGAACAACCAGGAATTAGTTCAGTTGGCTCTGAAGCAATTACCTTTGGAGAAGAAGGAGGTAATGGAGACAGTATAGATTTTCATAAACAGTACAAGAGTGACCTCAAAACCTCTCTCCCACTTTTAATTAAAACACACTTAGGAACTTAAAAAAAAGTTTGCTTGATTTTCCAAGTGTTTTTCATTTCAGTAATGACTGTTTGATGTTTGCTTCTTTGTAAATAAAGGAGTAAGAAGGAGGTCTTTGATTAGTTGAGATCCAAACATAGCAATCATAAAGGCACCAAACAGAATGACAAATCAGGTTTGCATCAGATTCTGACAGAAAGAAAAATGAATAGAAAGCAAAGGGAAAGCATGCCTCCCCGAGTTTTCTCTCTCCTTTCATAGGTCATCTAAATGAGCCAAGAGATAGTGGTAATTAGGATCTAAGGCAAATATTCAGATCTAATGACAAAAAGACACAATATAGTATTGTAAATTAGTATAACCTATAGGCTACCTAACTTCACCTTAACCTGTAAGCCACCCTGAGTCACCTTAAAGAAGAGATGGACAGCACTAAATAAATAAAAAATATTGGTGCCCTATGGCTGGTCTTTGATTCAAAGGTCTCTTAACCCAGTATCTTTTCTTATATCTGTAACATTTGAATGTTGCAAAGATACCATTCAATAAATCAGTCTCCTTTACCACCAAGAGCTGCCTCACACTAGTATAACATGCTGTCATCATCTACTAATTTATAGAGAGCAATAGAATATTTCATTTTATATGTAAGCCAACATGGAATTTATTGAAAGCCAACATGGAATCAAATAATTTTAGAATCCATCCAGATAGATTATCTTCCTAAGTTAAAATCTTTATAGCAGGGGTGTCAAACTGGTGGCCTGTGGGCTCACAGACAGCCCATGCCCACCCTAGCTCCCCAAAGGCAAAAAATGTCACAATTTGTCATGTGACATGATTGAGTTTGACACCTGTGTTTTATAATAAGGGTCCTCAAACTTGGCAACTTTGAGACTTGTTGTATTATATACGTAAACAAACGTTAGCAATAAGTTAAAACCATTATTCCATTATTACTGTGAGGGAAAAAACAAATCTGACAGGAGAACACGTGGGAACTTTGACAGCTGTCAAAGTTCCCCGCCAGAGCGCAGGCGCAGCCACTGACAGCTCGCGGCTGTCAAAACACCGAGCCATGCGGAAACAAGAACTGTCAAGAGAAGACGGCGATGATTGGTTCGGTTAGACGCGGCGCCAAAAGGAAAGATCCTGATCGGTCCTCACTGACAGCTGACAGCTATAAAAGCCGGACAAGTTATTCTGTTTTTGCCTTGCTCTAAATAAACCCCTAGTTAAGTAACCTGTCGTCCCGAGTGGTCCTTCGGCTACTTCACTGGCGACGAAGGTGGGATCGCTCCTGAGCTGAAGTCATGGCCGAGGAAGAGAGTTCCCGGCCAGAGCTGTCACTGGAAGTTTTAACTTCCCAACGGAGTGAGACCAGGACCGGACGACATGGCCAACTTCGGGCGTGTGAGGGAATTCGATACCCGCCATCCGGAGAGATGGCAATCACACCTGGGGCAAGTTGAGGGATTCCTCCTCGTCAGCAAAATCACTGTCGACAGAGCAAAGGCCGCTGCTCTCCTGTACATCAGCGGGCCCCCGGTATACGACGCTGCCGTTGGGCTGTTCAGCCCGGTACCCATCACCGAAGTCTCCTACGCGGACCTGGTAGACCAGCTTAACAAACATTATATGCCGGCCCGCTCAGAGCTGTATTGGCGAGTACAATTTGCCCAGAAGAAGCAGCGACCGGACGAGCCCGCAAATGACTTCATCGCCGGGGTCAGGCACGCTGCTCGTAACTGCTGTTTCCCCGACCTGGAAGACCGCATCAGAGACCAGGTGGTGATAGGGTTGAGGGACGAGCGTCTTCAGAAAAAACTAACATCAAAACCTGACATGAGTCTAGCCGAACTGACCCGAGAGATAATGGCCTACGAATATAACCACAAGAAAAAACCGACCACCACAACTCCAGAAAGTCCAGCAACCGTATACCAAGAGAACGCAACCCTCAGTGACAGCGACGAGTCGGTGGACTTCACAGACGGTGAGGCCCTTCAGCGCAGGATGGAACGTCGGCAACAGCGGAGAAGCGACACATCAGATCGCCGAAGAGCCAGGAACCCCCCGCCACCACGAAACGAGCAATGGGCCACCTGTGCCAGCTGCAGGGGCAACCATGCCCGAGGAAGCTGCCGGTTCCGAAACACAAAATGCCACAATTGCGGAAAAACCGGCCACATCAAACCAGTGTGCCGAAGCCGGCCCCGCGACAACGTGCATGATCTGGAGGCCAATCCCCCAGGTAGGCCAATCACCCAGGCCAACATAGGGGGGATGCCAGGGGTCCTAGTGGAAACAATAGATAAGGTGCATAGCCTGAGTTCAAAAGTAAGGATCAGGGTAAAAATTCAGGGAATCACCTGCCCCATGGAGGTGGACTCCGGGTCAGCAGTCTCCTTAATATCGTTCAAAACGTACCAGGAGATCTGCCGGCGAAGCAATAGGGAAATTCCCCTTTAAAAAACCCAGGTCCATCTAGCAGATTTCCAAAAAAACCCCCATTCCTCTAGAAGGGAAGGCTAAGGTCGCAGTAGAATACAAAAAAATTAAGGGACCCCTAGAAATCTTAGTGACTCCAGGGAACCGCACCAACCTAATCGGGCTGAACTGGTTCAGCCCTCTGGGCATCACCATTACTGGGGTAAACACAGTCCAAGCCTCTAGCCTCGAAGCCGTCTGCAACAAGTACGCAAACGTCTTTGATGGCACTCTGGGAAAATACACTGCCCCCCCATCTCCTTACAATTAAACCCAACCATCCATCCCATAAAGATAAGGGCTAGGAGGGTTCCATTTGCCCTAAAAGAAAAAATAGAAAACGAGCTAGAACGCCTCGTAGGACTAGGGGTGCTAGAACCTACGGAAGGGGGAAGCTGGGAGACCCCAATAGTCACCCCTGTTAAACCTAACGGGGAAATTAGATTATGTGCAGACTATAAGGCGACCCTCAACCTAGCCCTCAGCCCCCATGCTTACCCGGTGCCAGCGGTAAGGGACATATTTGCTTCCATCCGCTCCGGCGCCATTTTCGCAAAACTTGATCTGACGCAGGCGTACTTGCAACTGCCTGTCACAAATGACACCACGGAAGCTCAAACAATTGTCACCCACCGCGGTGCCTTTAAAGTGAAAAGACTCCAATTTGGCATATCGGCAGCCCCGGGTATCTTCCAAGGTATCGTGGAGAAAACCTTGAAAGGAATACCTGGGGTCTGTCCCTATTTCGACGATGTTCTCATCGCTGGAGAAAACGAAGCAAACTTAGCTGACAGACTGTCAGCTGTGCTGAGCCGGCTCAGAGAAGCTGGTCTCAAACTAAAATGCGAAAAGTGCTCCATCGGAGTCACTTCCACAGAATTCCTAGGGTACAAAATAGACGCCCAAGGCATTCACCCCACCACAGAAAAACTAAGGGCTAATCAGACAGCTCCCAGCCCAAAGAATAAACAAGAACTCCAAGCCTTTTTGGGGTTATTAAACTTCTATCACGCTTTCCTTCCCCACAAAGCCACGATAGCTGAGCCTCTCCATAGGCTCCTAGACAAGGGAACTGCCTGGTCCTGGACCAAAACACATGAAAATAGCTTCCAGTCATTAAAAAAAAATATCTGTAACAGTTCAACAATCACCCTCTTCCGAGAAGACACACCAATATGCATCGCTTGCGATGCATCTCCCTATGGAATTGGGGCAGTATTAAGTCATCTATACAAGGATGGCACCCAAAGACCCATAGCTTTTTATTCGCGCACCCTGTCAAAAGCTGAAAGAAACTACGCACAAATCGATAGAGAAGCACTAGCAATAGTCGCAGGGGTAAAAAAGTTCCATGACTATCTCTATGGGAGACCCTTTACCATATTCACAGATCACAAACCCCTACTAGGAATATTCACTTGGAATAAAACAACCCCGCAGATTCTTTCACCAAGAATACTGTGTTGGTCCACTTTCTTATCAGCATATTCATACAAATTAATACATAAACCAGGGAAGGAATTAGGACACGCAGACTGCCTCAGCAGGCTGCCAATTCAAGGCAAGGACCCAGACCCAGCCCCGGCTGGGTTAATTCTAGCAATATCTCAACTTCCTGACTGCCCCCTCTCTGCTAAGATTATAGCTAACAATTCAGCTAAAGACAAAATACTCAGCAGAATCCTCAGGTGGACAACAACAGGATGGCCAGCAAAGAACCCACACCCTCAATTCCAGCCATACTATAACAGGAAAAATGAAATGTCTTCACATATGGGATGCCTTTTATGGGGAAACAGGGTAGTAATACCCGACAAAAACACAGCCCAAACATTAGACATCTTACACGAAGGACATCCTGGCATAGTCAAAATGAAAGCTCTGGCCAGAAGTTATGTCTGGTGGCCTGGCATTGATAAAGAGATAGAAAAATATGTGGGAGGGTGCTACACCTGTCAAGCAACACGAAGCGAGCCACCCCAAGCCCCAATTCACAAATGGGAAACTACAAAAAACCCATGGTCACGCATACATCTAGATTTCGCAGGACCAATACAGGGACAGAGTTTCCTAATAGTAGTGGACAGCTATTCTAAATGGTTAGAAGTAATTCCCCTTAGAAAAACCACTTCAGGAGCCACCATACAAGCCCTTAGGAAAATATTCGCCACCCACGGCCTCCCAGACACCATGGTCTCAGACAATGGACCTCAATTCACCTCTCGTGAATTTCAGATGTTCGCTATGAAGAACTGTATTAGACTGGTCACGTCTGCACCGTTCCACCCATCGACGAACGGGATGGCCGAAATTATGGTGCGCTCAACCAAAGAAGCTTTAAAAAAGTTCGTAAGAGGGAACTGGCAGCGCCGACTCAGCCAGTTCCTAATGTCACAACATACAACTCCATGCACAACAACCGGCAAGACACCTGCTGAACTAAGATGGGGGAGGAGACTGATAACGCGGCTCGACAGACTACATCCAGACACTTACACCACAGAAACAGATCACCCCCCCCACCCCGTACATTTAAACCTGGGCAAATGATCTGGGCACGGTCATACACAGCCAAAAACAAATGGGTCCAAGGGACAGTGCTACAACAAACAGGACCCATTTCTTATCTAATATTCACACATAGTGACGGCAACCTACGACGACACATCGACCAGCTCAGGCCAAGACAACCACAACACAGCCCAGACCCCCAACCACGGGACCACCAACATCCACCCCCCGCAGAAATGTTGCCGATACCAAATCAAGAGGAGGAGGTTCAAGAGAACTTACTACCACCAGAGCCAGACATCGCCCCATCCCCAAGGCGCTCCAACAGGAACAGAAGAGCCCCAGCATATTTGAAGGACTACCAGTGGGCCGGCTCCAACAACCAACAAGGGGGAGGAAACGCTCCAGGGGAGGGGTAAGGGGTGTATTATATACGTAAACAAACGTTAGCAATAAGTTAAAACCATTATTCCATTATTACTGTGAGGGAAAAAACAAATCTGACAGGAGAACATGCGGGAACTTTGACAGCTGTCAAAGTTTCCCGCCAGAGCGCAGGCGCAGCCACTGACAGCTCGCGGCTGTCAAAACACCGAGCCATGCGGAAACAAGAACTGTCAAGAGAAGACGGCGATGATTGGTTCGGTTAGACGCGGCGCCAAAAGGAACGATCCTGATTGGTCCTCACTGACAGCTGCCGGCTATAAAAGCCGGACAAGTTATTCTGTTTTTGCCTTGCTCTAAATAAACCCCTAGTTAAGTAACCTGTCGTCCCGAGTGGTCCTTCGGCTACTTCACTTGTGAACTTCAATTCCCAGAATTCCTCAGGAATTGCCAAAAAATCCTAACTTATTGACTGCCAGTGACCTGGCTCGTGATTGTGTTTTAAGGATTTCTTTCATGAAATAAATTCATGGAAAACAGGGACAGTACAAACCAAAATGCTAGCCTTTCATTAGAAAGATTTCTCTGTCTTACATATACTCTATGGCATTCTTGAAAAATAGCAAATAGCGCCATTCTACTACTTACTTCGGGAAGCATTTCTACTTGATAAAAATATAGGTAAAATAATCTAGAATGGTAGACAGTATCCCTCAAGAAGTGCCATAAAATAAATGATGAAAACAAGAAGAAATAGATATTTTTTCCCTTAATAGAATGTTGATTAAATCAAGAATGTTGATTAAAGATTGATGGAGAAATTTTAACTTGTGAAGATCTTGGTAGAAAGGTAGTGAAGAATGAATGTTGTGAAGAATGAATGTTTGTAAAAATATTTGTAAAATGTTTGTAAAAAGAACATAAGATTTTTTCTTTGTAAAAATAAATTAGGGAAAATGAATGAGAATTAAATTGCAAAATAAATATATGAACGAAGAGTGACTAGGCTGAAAGGAAAGGAAGATTGAGAAACTTGTGGTTGGATGGAATTTAAAGATTCTCAAAAAAAGAGTGATTAGAAGTTTAAAGAACAATGAAACACAATATGGATCTAATGGATGTAAAGATATGCAGTTTGTAAAGATGTAAATTTTGGAGAGGAATAATGAATGATGTTTAGATTTATTTTTATTTCATGTTTTTAATTTATTTGGCTCAGTATTTGTTTCTATATTTTTTGCTTTTCATAAAGTTACTTAACTTCAAAGAGATGGGTATATGTGCAGTATTTTCTGGTACCAGCTGTCTTTTTCTAACATTTATACCTTGGCATGGCTTAACAGAAAATAATTAATTGTATCATGTAAACATCAGCAAAAATTGGAAGAAATTGCAGTAGAGCTTTAGGGACATACAAGGACCAACAGCTGTATCATTCTGTCATGCCAGTGCAAAAGCTGCTTGTTATTAGATGATTATCAAAAGCTGTCTGTCTGTCTGTCTGTCTGTCTGTCTGTCTGTCTGTCTGTCTGTCTGTCTATCTATCTATCTATCTATCTATCTATCTATCTATCTATCTATCTATCTATCTATCCATCTGTCCATCTATCCATCTATCTGTTTGTGTGCTGTCCAGTAAGCTTTATTCATATCTCTCATAAAATTGTTAATATAAGATTACATTAATTCACAATCATCTTTCTCTGTAGATTATCACAAAGCCAAATTTCTATGTTTTTATAAAATGAATGGCAATATTTTTTCCCCTAAAATCACCTTGTCAGAAAAACAGCACCCATTTTTTTTTATTTTTCTTGTTTTTTAACCAACTTTCCAAAATGTGCTGAAAAACAAGGTGTGCTTTTGAAGGTCAGAATGATTGGACAACAGGCTTAAAGGTCTGTGAAACCCTGATCAAATGGTTCCCAAGCTATTTTGCTGGGGAAGAAACACTATTTTGTAATCAGAAGGCATTTCAGAAGCCTTCTTTCTGTTCTCCTTCTCTTTTTGCTCAGGAATGACTGCTGTCAGTTGAGAGAATCTTATACAAAATTGCCCTTGGAGATTGTAATAAAGCCATTCCAAAAGGCAGCAACCAACAGCAATCACACGCAGCTTAACTTGCCAAAATGCTTACACTGAGTAAAATCTGTTCAATGCCTAATTGTTGTCGGCTTTAATATGGACTAGCAAACAGAGTCAAGAGGCTGTCATGGAGGGGCAGCTGGACATGTTTATATTTCTCACAGTTTTCCCCACTAAGCAGGTAGAAGCAGTTCACCAAATGCTGCAGGAATTGTTCCAGTTCAGGAGCCAATGAAAAGCTGAAGTTAACTGAATTCTGGCCAGCCAAAGGGAATTCTACTGCTTCGTTCAGTGTCCCTATCTGTTCATCACACTGATGCTTTCAATAAATCCCTTGTGCAGCTGTGTACTCCTATTTGTCTCTGTGTTTATTATTTATTTATGCAATGTATACAGCCAGCCATTTGCCATTTGACTCTAGGTAGCTAACAACCAGCTAAAACCTATCAATAAATAATAAAAAAACAGCAATTAAAACATATTATCCCCAAGGCAGCTCAGACATCCATAACAAGTAAACCTCTTAAAATGGACTCAGTCCCTGGAGGAAAACCAAGTCCTTCAACACCTTGTGAAAGAGAGGGAGAAGGATTATTATTGGTTTTAGTGCTGTTACTAAATGAGCTCTAAGTCTATTTCATAGGATTCGTATCTCAAAAATAAACAGGAAAAAAGATAAAAAAGAGGCAGAGAAAGAAAAATATAAGTGAAAATATGACAACTTCAAGTCTTTACAAGGGCAGGACTCTAATGGCTGAATAATACACTGGAACAAAGCAGTAATTTCTTCTTGAATGTTGGGATGAATTATTTATGCTTTGACAACATTATGTGTCTCCAAAGCAGCTTTTAGTTATTCGCCTATTTGAGGCTACAGCTGATCTTGCTGCCTGCTCTTGTAATTACATTAACCTCTTGACACAACATGACAAGCTTTTCCTGTGAACTGCGATCAATAGCCCATAACTGCTACCTATTTAAATCAAGCTATGGTTACATTTTGTAATACAGTATAATTAGTTCTTCCCCCTTCCCATCTTTTTCTTCCTTCATTTTAGGGATTTTGGGGTGAAGGGAGTTCTGATCTGTTACCAAATTTGTTGATTTACTGTTTAAATCATTACTATAAAAATAAATGCAGGATTAGAATTCAAGGGAAAACAAAGTTTGGTAGCCCCCGGTGCCAAATGTGCAGCCCTTGTGTTAATCACATCTACATATAAATGGAGCTGCAGACCTTGGACCCAGAACATTTCCAGAAATCAATTATAGGAGTGCTGGTTCATCTGGGCAAGGCTGTGACTTAATACCATTCAAGTCTACCAGATTATTTTTCCCCCTCTGTATCCAGAGAGCAAAGTTACAACAAGCTACATGCTGAGAAAGAAATCAGTTCGCATCTGAATAACAGCCTGGATTGCATAAATCAAAGAATTCAACGTATTCTCCTTTTCTCTTCCCACATTCCATTATAAACTGCCTCCTGGATGCATGCACTGCTCTCACTTATTATTTGTTTGTTTGTTTGTTTGTTTATTTAAGATTTATGTCACTATCCTCCCTTACAAGGTTACTCTTTTAAATTACTCAACTCAAAACATCTGCAAAATCATAAGAGTGGTGACCTCAAGATCTATTTTTATTTCTACTATGGGCCAACAAATTAAAGCTCTATCTAAGCAAAATGAAAATAATATGGCCTAGAACAGGAGTGTCAAACTTGCAATGTCACATGACATGTTGCGATGTATCACAACTTTTTCTCCATTACCAGCAATGTGGTTGGTGCGGTTTCAGCAGGATGCATCCAGCCCACGAGTCAGCAGTTTGACACCCCTGACCTAGAATGATCTGTCTTCCAGAACCTTCTACATCTTTAGCTAATGTATGAATTGTAAGCTATTTTTGATACACACACAAATACGCAAAAACAAAAGTTTGACCAGAGTAATTCATTTTCAGTTAATTTCTCTGTTAAAGTACACGTAGACCTTGACTTACAACCATTCATTTAGTGACCATTCAAGCTCAGAATAGCACTGAAAAAAGTGATTTATGGCGATTTTTCACACAACCGTTGTAGCATCTCTGTGGTCATGTCATAAAAATTCAAGAGGTTGGCAAGTATAATTATCACAGTTGCAGTATCCCAGGGCCATATGATCAGCATTTGTAATCTTCCCAGCTGGCTTCCACCAAGCAAAGTCAATGGGGGAAACAAGATACACTTAATGTCTGCATGATTCACTTAACAATTGCAATATTCACTTATTTATTTATTTATTTATTTATTTATTTATTTATTTATTTATTTATTTATTTATTTATTTATTTATGGGACTTATATGTCGCCCTATCTCCCGAAGGACTCAGGGCGGCTCACAACAATAAAACAGCTGTAAAAAACAGTAATACAAATATTAAAAAAGAATTAAATTACAAAGCCCCATAATTAATTACTAAAACCA
The DNA here is from genome assembly GCF_947247035.1 of Vipera ursinii. NCBI lineage: Eukaryota > Metazoa > Chordata > Lepidosauria > Squamata > Viperidae > Vipera > Vipera ursinii. The sequence goes on from NC_139518.1 coordinate 33,025,896, forward strand.
ATAAAATTAAAACAATATTAAAAAACCCCATCCTCAGTCCAGGTCAACCAGTTGGAAAAGATACGTCTTTAGGTTGCGACGAAAGGACTGGAAATCTGGGGACATCCGAAGTTCTCGGGGGAGCTGATTCCAAAGGGCAGGCACCCCAACAGAGAAGGCCCTCACCCTGGGGGTCGCTAGCCGACAATGTCTAGCCGATGGCACCCTGAGGAGACCCTCTCTGTGTGAGCGCACAGGGCGGAGGGAAGTCATTCCTGGCAGCAGACGGTCCTGTAAGTATCCCAGACCTAAGCCATGTAGGGCTTTATAGGTAAGAACCAGCACCTTGAACCTCACCCGGAGGACAACCGGCAACCAATGCAGCTCACGCAGGAGGGGTGTAATATGGGAGTATCGGGATGCTCCCATTACAACCTGCGCAGCCGCATTCTGCACCAGCTGAAGCCTCCTGGTGGTCTTCAAGGGCAGCCCCATGTAGAGAGCGTTACAGTAATCTATACAGGAGGTAACGAGTGCATGAGTGACTGTACGTAAGGCATCTCGGTCCAGATAGGGGCACAACTGGTGCACCAGGCGAACCTGGGCAAATGCCCCCCTGGCCACAGCTCCTATATGATGATCTAAGTCAAGTCGTGCATCTAGGAGGATGCCTAAGTTACACACCCTATCAACAGGAGTCAACACCTCTCCCCCCATAACCAAAGATGGTAAATCTTGGACAGCACTAGATGCCGACATGTAGAGCCACTCGGTCTTGGCCGGGTTGAGCTGGAGCCTGTTCTTCCCCATCCAGATTCATACCGCTTCCAGGCAACGGGACATCACGTCGAGGGCATCACTGGGTTGGTTTGGAGTGGAGAAGAAAAGCTGGGTATTATCAGCATATTGATGATACCTCACTCTGAAACTGCGTATGATCTCACCCAGTGGCTTCATATACATGTTGAACAGGAGGGGAGAGAGGACCGACCCCTGAGGCTCCCCACAATCAAGGGGCTTCAGGGTTGACCTCTGTCCTCCTGCCAACACCATCTGCGAACGGCCCAAGAGGTAGGAGGAGAACCACTGTAAAACAGTGCCTCCAACTCCCAACCCCCGAAGACGTTGCAGCAAGATACCATGGTCGATGGTATCAAAAGCCGCTGAGAGGTCCAATAGGACCAGGACAGAGGAATAACCCCTAGCCCAAGCCTACCAGAGATCATCCACCAGCGCGACCAATGCCATCTCCGTGCTGTACCTGGGCCTGAAACCCGATTAACTTAACATCTGTGTCATAAAAATTATAAAAAGGAGCACAACTCACTTAACAACTGCTTTGCTTAGCAACAGAAATTTTGGGCTTAGTTGTGGTTGTAAGTCAAGAACTGTATAAAAATAAAGTTTTTCTACCACTAGCCAGATTAGTACAATTGCATGTCTTTCTAGGTGGTGTTGGTTTTGACTGAAATAAGATGCATGTCTAGGGACAACGGACACTACTCTGGATGTTATAAAACAGGTAACATTTTAATTGTTTTCCTGGATGTTTGAACCTTATATAAGAATGTACCTATATACGCACTCATATTCTACACAAAAAAATGTAGTTGACTGCACATTAGCATTTATCTTATGATGTTTACTCAAGCAGCACTAAACTGATTACATGAGTCTTTTTATGGGACCATAACACTCCCATCCACATGTAAATGCAATCCTGTCTGTCTTCACTGACCTGTAATCTGTCTGATCACATCTGGGTGGGCTGCATAACACTGTACTGCATCTTTATGTGCCTAGAGCCAGTCCCAAAAGGTGCTTTTCCAAAAGGTAACTGGACTTTCTTTTTTTTTCCTTGAAAATGTTTCACTTCCCATCCAAGAAGTTTCTTCAGTTCAATTCAGAACTGAAGAAGCTTCTCAGATGAGAAGCAAAGTTGAATCCAAACAAGATGGAATCACTGTTCAAAATATTTCTCTGCCAACTTCAATTTCATTTCTGGATAGGGTAGCAGGTCTGCAACTTATGAATCATTGCTACAACTAGGTAGAAGGTGTGATAGCATGTGTGTATGCACAGATGCCCTTGGTCTGCCCAGCTTTGGCTGATACACCCACTTGTGGGAGGCCCTGGCAACAATGTCTCATACATTTATCATCACAAAATAGGACTACTGCTCTTTGAATGGTTGAAGTCCATGGAAACTGCAGTTGGTACAAAATGCAGCAGGCCACTTGCTAATGAACAAGAGTTACCTGTCTTGCAAGTCCTACATTAGTTGATTGGTTTCTGAATTCCATTCAAAGTTGTGGTTTTAACCTATAAAGAGAGCTACTAGGCATCTCTGGGATCAACAGCTTAACTTGTCTAGTATCTATTCCCAAATAAAATATGTAGCCCAGTCTTCATTGAAAAGAAAGGGGCGAAAAATAATGGTAAAGTTACAGGATGCTTTCCCCATCAAAATCAGATCAGCCCCATCCCAGTCCTTTTCTCTAAACTAGTAAAACTAAAACTATTCTGGGTAGTGTGAACTATCTACATTACTATAAAGAATTATTGAAATAAATTCAGTTGTTTAATTGATAAAGGTCACATATTAAAATATCTGAAAAATGTTTCTGAATAAAAACAGACTCGTGTAATCAGTAAATTTTATTGCCATAATTATCTTTTCTCAATATGATGCTCTGATATTGCAGACCCCAGAATTCCCAATCAAGTATTTTTCCAGATGTGCTGGGATGTGCAGAAGGCTGTCCTAATTGGTGGATACATCTGCATTTTACAAGATTATTATTATTTTTAGTCACATAGTCTAGGCTAGAAATCATCTCTTGCTGTTGAACTACTTAACAGAATATTGCAGCAACATCATTGCTCAACTGGTCAAATTGTTCCCTAGTGCACCATATCATCCAACATTTATTTGATAGGATATTATATTTCCCTTTTTTGAAAAGAAATGTTTTAAAGATACTTACAGCTTACTCTGATTACAATATTTGTGTGTGATTTAGAATCTTAAACTAAATAGAATTGTGAATATTTTATTTATAATTTATAAGGCAAATTTATTTTAATTCTTTGATTAAAATAATGCAACCAATTGTTTTTTAACAACTAAATGACAAAAATCTTCCATAAGATATACTTAATAATGACAAATTTATCTATTTTCCTAAGGAGCCACAAGGAAAGTTCGTTTTAAAAGTTTTTATATAAAAATTTGGAGCAATTACAAACAGAAAAAATGCAGCATTAAGTGCTATAACACTAAGCCATAAAATGATTTGTTTGGTCTGGTTAAACATGTAGTTATGTGAGCCAGCCTTTTAGCTTTCTAAATCTAAATCTTGTCAGGTGAACCCAGCCCATTATAAGTTATTTAATAATTGATTGTTAAGTAAACCACAGCTTACATCCTCACTGTTGTTGTTGTTAGCTAGTTATGTCCGACCCATCACGACCCCATGGATAATGTTCCTCCAGGACTTCCTGTCCTCTACCATCTTCTGGAGTCCATTTAAGCTCACGCCTACTGCTTCAGTGACTCCATCCAGCCACCTCATTCTCTGTCGTCCCCTTCTTCTATTGCTCTCAATCTTTCCCAGCATTAGGCTCTTCTCCAGTGAGTCCTTCCTTCTCATTAGGTCCTCATTATTCTATTACTATTTACAGTATTTAATTAATTAATTAATCAATCAATTACTATTCTTCCCAACTTACTCTGAAAAGTGGGAGGTACACTGTAAGGTACACTTACAAGTAATTTTTACAAGATTGTTATATGATCTTACTTTGTTATTTATTTGGCTCAGTGGGTTAGGACGCTGAGCTTGTTGATCCGAAGGTCGGCAGTTTGGCGGGTCAAATCCCGAGTGCCGCGTAGCAGAGTGAGTGCCTGTTACTCGTCCCAGCTTCTGCCAACCTATCAGTTTGAAAGCACATAAAAATGCAAGTAGAAAAATAGGGACCACTACGGTGGGAAGGTAACAGCATTCCGTGCACCTTTGGCATCTAGTCATGCTGGCCACATGACCACGGAGACGTCCTTGGACAAGCGCTGGCTCTTTGGCTTTGAAACGGAGATGAGCACCGCCCCCTAGAGTCAGAAACGACTAGCATGCATGTGCGGGGGAACCTTTACCTTTACCTTTAGTCCTTGATTTACAACAATTCATTTAGTGACCATTCAAAGTTACAATGGCACCGGAAAACGTGACTTAAGACCATTTTTCACACTTACAATTATTGCAGCATCCCCATGGTCAGGTGATCAAAATTCAGATGCTAAGTCATATTTATGATGGTTGCAATGTCTTGGGGTCATGTGACAAATAAAGTGAATCGGGAGGCCAGATTCATTTAACATCTGTTTTACTAAGTTAACAACTGCACTGATTCATTTAACAACTGTGGCAAGAAAGATTGAAAAATGGGGCAAAATTCACTTAAAATGTCTCACTTAGCAACAGTGTTGGGCTCAATTTTGGTTGTAAATCAAGGATTACCTGTATTAATTTAGCATAAGTGTAATTATTCTTGTATTTCTAGTTACTTATAGTGGAGAATCATTTTGGTCCAGTGATTAAGGCACCAGGGTAGAGGAAGCAGGAAAATATGAGTTCTAGTCCCATTTTAGGCACTAATATTCTGTCAGGCTATGATATCAGATTCAGATGACAAGCTAGTTGGTCAATTCATGTCATAATGAATGAATTAACACTGGTTGATTCTCCCCTCATCTCCAAAAGAAACGTGGATCCTGCTGTTGTAGGAAAATGCTAGCAGAAAGCAATATTAGATGCTTATAATAGGTTTAAATTCAATTTATTATTTTTGATTTTATGTGTTAGAGATAGGCTGGAATGGTATAATCTACAATTTTGTTATGATTTCCAACTGGACTTTAGGAAACATTTAAAATAAAAAGAATCTAATCTGTCTGAGAAGATGAGCTCAGCCTGAAAAAAGTCATAATATTAGTTGCACAAAAAGCAAATTATTTTAAAATCATGAGCCGTCAGTCAATAGGCATTCCATTAACATACAGATCTATGTTAACGATAATCAAAAGATCAAATTACCGGTTAAACAATTTGAAGAATTCATAATATTTTAGCTATTGTAATTTACATAAAGTCCACTATATCAATATAAAAGAACAACAGTAATGTAGATCTGTTTTTTATAATAGCTATTACATTTTTTAAAATCTAGGTTATCTTAAACTACAACTGAAAAGAAGCAGAAAATCACTGATGTCTAGGTTGCATGCTCAGTCATGTTCTAGACAAAATCTTCTATATTTTTGGATGCCTATAACTAAGAGGTATCCCAATTCAACAGAAGGATGAAAAAGCCATACCAGAGGCACCATTTTTGCAGCAAACAAATTGGACTGTCATTCAGTATCAGAAATAGGCTGCTTCAATGGCTTTTTTGCTATACTGACCTCAAGATTCTGCAACAGCTGCAGTGTAAGGCCAACAAATTTAAATCTAGGAGTAATGGCTTTCATCCAATTGCTCTCATGTGAGTCAAACTAAAGGAAACAAGCCAGAAGGGATTACATCCAACCAAAGCCAATAATTAAATGCCCAGGGCTATGCCTGTGTAAACATGGAAGGAAGATCAGCTTCCAGTTGCAGTGATAGCGTGAAATAAAAATAATGCTTCTCAAAAAAACTTAGATTGCATTACTTTCAGCAGACTTGAACAGTTAATAAACCAAATGTGAATGCCAGAAAATGGTTGAGTTAAGAGTTTAACCCTGAATACTTCATGCAATGAAATGATGCAAACACACATACACATATGGATGGAACAGAAAAACACTTTCAGTTAGGTATTCATAAGTATGCTTCTGATTATTTAAAACTATGTTTAGATATTTAGAACTTTAAATTTCAAATTAGTCATTCCCCAATTAACTTTGATAAAACTGATTTTTCATGGGATATTTGTTCAAAGTATTTGCAAGTTATACCTTACTAGCATGGATCATGTTTGAGATTATTCAAAAAATGCCTTGTTTATTACTTTTTCCATACACATTTTTGTTTGACTTAAAGTGCAGTATCAAGGCTATCCATGGGGTGTGGTTTGAAAAAGTCAAGAGCTGTGAGAAATATAAAAAAATAGGTGGAGATTTTATCTTACTCTCATTGACTTTTTCACCATCTCCTGCTGATACACCTGTGGAGAATTGCCTGAATATAATAATACAAAGGAATATAATAGACTAAGGTAGCTAAGAACAAAAATAAACAGAACCAGAATGCAGTTTAGATCAGCAGTTAAAAATGTATGAATTGGTATTGATTGATAACATGGCATCAAGACTTTTAGTAAACACATAGATAGATTTTCTTCATGATGTATGTATTGAGTTCGTCTGAAACATAGAAATTGCATAGGTCGATGAAAAAAAATAAATCCATTTTTAAAAATGCATTCCTCAGAGAATTGATTGTTCTGAGTTAACTTTGCTATTCTTAAGAGAGATGTACATGACCACAACATAAGTCAATCCAGAGAATTGCATGCATGGGACTATTTTGAGTCCCAGTGAATTCAGTACAACCTTATTTTCACAAGGAAAACACACAATCTTAAGTACTTCACCAATATTGTAAAATTTCTTAGTTAAAACTATTTTATGGAAAAAGCTCATCAAATCAGGGCTTTTTTTGTCATGGAATGCCCAGAACGGAGTTCCAGCACCTTTTTTGGATGGAACCTTGTAGGGTAGGCAAGGCAGGTTGTATGACGTGTGTGAGTTCCAGCACCGTTTTTTTTCTTTCAAAAAAAGCACTGCATAAAATAATTTCAAATTGCAAACACTGATATATATATATATATATATATATATATATATATATATATATATATATATATATATATATATATATATATATATATACATGTTTCACATTAAGGAAGCAACTATTATCTTTTAAATTAATTTGACAATTTTATTCAGATTCAGCATAAAACAACAGATATTTTCTGTTTTCTTCCCTCTTCTCATGTATCTATAAATCATTTAGCAATGATCATCTAAGAGCTGCTTTAAAAATGAGACATTATGTTCCCTTTGAGATTAGCCTGTGTTAGTATTCTATTACATTATATACTGCCTATAATGGACACATGTGTTCTTTAGCCATATCCAGTAACCCTTTAAAAGAAAATAATGGAAACAGGAGGACTGTATATAATACTATGTTGGGGATAGTTAATGTGGTATGTGACCCCTTTTTAAAGGCTTTTTCAAAATGTATTTTTTTAAAAAAAAATTCTTCAAAAGAACATAGTTCTTACTATGTATTCCTGTTCATTTTAATAAATGATCAGCAAAATGAGATATTGCTAAATAAATACCACACTAGGCATTCAGAACTGCAGCTTTTAAATATTTATAGAATGAAGAAGCTTTCTAATTCTGTTTGTTTTATAATACCAAATCAAAAAATCCATTTTGACTAGAAAAACCTCTGAATATATTTATGATGCAAATTGAAAATATAAAAATCTCCATTTTCTTCTGTAAAAAAAATAGCTGTAGTCCAAGTGCCTGTTTCGCAATTTGAAACTAAGTATTGTTTTCCATTATTTTGCTTTGATGAGAGGAATGGGAAGAGAGGCTTAAAAAGCAATCATAAATAGATCTGGGGAAAAATCTGGATTCTTGAAGCATGTGATGAGGAACTATTATTTATTTAATATATTGTTATGCAATACTATCAGATTTTGTTTTAAAGTATTCTATGGAGGTTATTGCCTAAGTGTTTTCATATGGACAGGCTAAATATCTACTTTTGCAAATTTTAGATACATTACTGTATTTCATACCTAAGGTGGTTTTAAAAAGAAAATGTAATAGCAATCAGTAATAAATCATGCAATTGTTCCATTGATGTTACTATTATTTCTGTTGCAGTTGTGGTTATTATTAGTTTAATTCTTTCCCTCATGTCTGACAAAGAAATAAATTTTCCACAAAGAATGTATGTTGGTTTATTATTAAAATTACTATTTTCTCAGAAGCATATCCCACATAATTATATTTTAGGTTTGCAGCACAGGACCCATGTGTTACAATGGATCCATGTGCACCAAACTGGGATTATTTGTTGACTTTATTGACTATTTAATAACAAAACCACTTCATAATGATTAGCAGGCCTCTCTAAGTGGTTTAAAGAGTCAGCGTACTGCCCTGAATAATCTGGGTCTTCATTTTACCAACTTTGGAGAGACGGAAGACTGAGTCAACCTTGAGCTGGTCAGGATTCAACTCTTGACAGTGGCAGAATTAGTCTGCAATACTACAATCCAACCACTGAACCACTATGGCTCATTAAAGTGATTTAATGTTAATAACCAAATGTATAGCATGTAATTAACACCCACCCCTTTGGGTATAAAAAATATCCAAAGTTTTCTTCTGCATAAAGAAATAATATGATGGATTGACTCTAAACTGGTTTAAGAAAATCCTGTCTGCACTAAAACACTTTAGCAATAGTATTTATTTGAACTGAAGATTATCATGACCTCTCATTGGATAGGTTGCCTGATGCTCTGTATTCCTATTTCTATTAAGAAAGTAATGTAAATCATTTTCCTTTCTATGGAAGTTTCTTCTAAACAAGTATATTTATATTTTTATATATTTGTGAGCATAAGGATCTCACTCTTTATGTGCTGTGAAGGAAGATGATTGTTCATTTTAGTTTAATTAGGAAATTTATAGGGCTACCTATTTTAACAAAATAACTTCAGTCATCTAAGAAAAAAGTAAATACAGTATAAAACATAGCTTCTATATTGTTTATTCTGTTAAATATTCATTACACCTACTGCAAAATAAGCAGACATTGGGATGAGACCTTGAGTGTGCAATAAATTCATTCTAGATGGAATTCCTGAAAGATAATTCCTGCATGAAAGGATTCATCATATTACATTAATAGCTCTGGCAGTTGCCTCTGTTTAATGCATCTGCCATAATATAGATAATGCTAGAAGGGAATTAATTAGTGTAAGGAATCCATGTAAAAGAGCAAAGCAGCATATCTACTTCTTAGGCATTAGTTTAAAGAGCTGAAATTGAGATATATAATTGGGTATTCCTATGAAGGTACAGTAGAATGTAGCCTTGCCATCAAGAACACTTTAATCTTTTACTGAATGGGTGGGATGAGGAGTGCAAGTGTGGAAAATGTAGTCTATATTTCCCCTGTCCCAAGTTTAGGTGCAGAGAAGAATCCCTCCCATCAGATTTTCTAATTAACCGTCTTTTAAATTTTAAATTTCTGATATTGACTGTGCTATACTTTTCCTACTAATTTCAATATTGCCACTTTTTCTTTTTTTAATAGAAGTTTTACTGATTTTTTAGTTTTACATCCAGGTATTTATGAAGCAATATGGTGGTTGGGTAGTTAAAAGTAAACAGTAGTAAATAACAAAGTCATTTGTAGATAGGTCAAGTTACATCAACAAGAATTTTCTCTCCAATTCCCTTAGTTATGATAGCATAGTCAAATTAATCAAATTAATACATTTCTAATTGTAACACACTCAGAACAATTTTCAATATATTTTCACATATACATATCCATGTCCTGTTCTTAAGTTTTGCCTAATTGGAATAAGATATTCCGAACTAGCCTATAATATATAAAAGAAAACTTAATTTTCGGGTAGCTCACATTTCCCCCATTTCATTATATAATAGTTATCCTGTCTAAAATACATATATTGTTCATTTCAGTGCATTCTTATGTTATACAAATTTATTCTATTTAACATCTTAATAGTTCACCAATTATTGAAAAAATATCTTTTGTTGTCTTCTTCCAAATTCTGTAATATAATTAAATTCTAATAGCTAACTTTCTTTTCCTTTAAAGGTCTAAAAGTTAACTATAAAATCAATATGTATCTTTTAAAGATTCCCTTAGCCCATTAGGAAAATTTTTAGCTCTATCATTACAACAAATATATTCTCTTTATCATCTTAGTAGTTCATAATTTTTTAAAATAGTATCTTTTATTATATCATTGCAAATTCTATAATATAATTCAAAGTTATGTTCTGATAGCTAATCTATTTCTTTTTTTGTATATATTTTATTGGTATTTTTTAACATAACATAAAATCATTCAGTAATTTGTAAACAGTATGTTGTCTGGGTAACATTTATAAGACAATCTTTAACAATTGATTTCTATAATCTATATTCCATATGTTAATTTCATTTGATTTCCCCTTTCCCCAAAGTATCTTTCTTTGCAAAACATTAGATTAAGACAATTCCCATTATTCTGATTAACAATTAAGTATATAGTTTTTCCAATAATCCTATTTGTCATTTTAGTTGCCTTATCGTAATTCCTGTTACCGTGCTTATTTCAGCTTATTTCTCCCCCCAAATTCTAAATATTCTTACTAGTGACAATTTTTTCAACAATTAACTACATTTACATTGGTGGATTTAATTCTATTTTTTCCATATAAGCCCTCTCATACTTTTATATTTCTTAATCAATAAGTAAAAAAGTAGAAAGAGAAAGGAAAAGAGGAGAGAGACAAAAAAGAGGGGAAAAAAGAAGAAAGAAAAAAAGAAAAAAGACAAAAGCACTGATACAAAAAATAACATATAACTTAAAATATGTAACCCTCCTAATTTAATATATATTTATTCCCTCAATTTCTTATTCTTTTTGACCATAGCTGAGAATGTATTTAATTTATTTAAACTTTAAGCATTCCATTCAGTAGATCTAATCATCTAATCCTTTAACTCTCATTCAAAATACATTTTTATGCTTTTCTTATCATCACATTTAAATAACTAAACATTTGCTTTATTTAAATCATTTCAATTTTTTTACAGAAAGGAAAATGTAAAAAAAACATATTGTTTTAATTAAAAAAATCATCCCTCTAAGAATAATATATTTCAAAGGTTTTCCATTTCTTTAGCTATATTCAAACAAATGTTTCTTATTGTATTTGTTAACAAAAAGAAGAGAAAAAAATCATCTCTCTAAGAGTAATATATTCCAAAGCTTTTCCATTTTTAGCCATATTCAAAGAAATGTTTCTTTTTAAATATTCTCTCTGATAAGTTCTATCATCTATTTTCTTAATTTCCATTTTAATCTTTTTTTTCTGGCCATTGCCTTTCTTAATCAGTATGCTTTGCTGCATCATTTGTTTCCCTGTAAAGTATTTTTTCTCATTCTTTTTCTTATCTTCAAAGTTGCTTAGACATGTTGAAATATTTCCCGTTTGAATTAAATCTTTTTTTTATTTTATATGGTTCCATCTTTAAGTCTCTATTCTCAGAATTATGTTCAGTCATCTTTACTGTATTTTCCTGGGAAATTTCTTGAAGTGAAATTAAGTTGGAGATAAGTTGATTCATACTCTCGAGTTTGTTCTGTATTTCTTTGTAGTTTAAAAACATTGTCCTTTCAAATTGTTGCTGTTTATCATATGTTTCCTTTTGTGAAGCATTCATTGCTTCAGATTTGTTACTCTCACTTTGTTTACATAGCTGCATTTTCTAAGAACTTTGAGGGTCAGAGAAAAAAAGAATCCTCACCCACCAGTAGGTGTCAGTATTTGCTCATTTTTCAGGTCTTTCAAGTCTTTTTTCTCTCTCTAAAGGGTAAGTTTTGCCGCTTCCGGTAACCAAAAGGAGGGAGTAAAATCCCCCTCCTTTTTTTTCTGGAGATCTCTTATTTTTGGGACTTTCTTCTTCAGGAAAATAGGTAGGATAGACAAAATCAATATTCTTACCCAGATTCAAGCATGCTGTTTTAAATCCGCTTAGTTTAAATGCTTATGACTTCCGTTATCTCCAACTATGACTGGACATGGAGTTAGCCAGCCTTTTCTTCTTTTGGTTTCTGGGAGGCTTCTCCTGGACCATTCGGGGAGACCGCCATCTCTCCTAAGTCCCTGGGATTTCCTTCCTTCATTCCACCCCTTCAGGGTGGGTTCTGGCCCCTTAGGGTCCCCAACAAAAAGAAATTTCAGCTGAAGAGTTTGGCATTCCAAATCTTCAGACTGCCCACTCGAAAACAGGAACTGGAAGTCTCTGATAGCTAATCTATTTCATTATATAATAATTATCATGTCTGAAATACATACATATTCTATTTGTCATCCTTACAATTTATCTATAGTTAACAAAATATGTTTTATTGTTTGTAGCTAATTTTCATTCCCTTAAAAATCTAGATCCTAAATATAGACTCAGTTTATATTTATTTATTTATTTTATTTTATTTTAATTCCATTTATATCCCGCCCTTCTCCGAAGACTCAGGGCAGCTTACAAGCTTAGCAGTAGCCTTCATTCTATGTATATGCCTGCTTGTTAGGGCTTTCACACACACCCCCAAGCGGCATTATTACAAAGTCAGCTTATTGCCCCCAACAATCTGGGTCCTCAACAATCTTTGGCCCATTGAGAGAGAAAAACTAAGCTTTATTATTGCAAGTCCCAAAACTTACAACAGAAAAAGAAGAAAAGTTCATTTTTTTTCTTAAATCTAATTCTAGCTTTCTTCTTGTGCCAGGCAGACTTCCATTTCATTGCCTTTAGCTTCTCAAATGTGTCTCCCTTTCTTCCTACGCACGTTGTTTGAATCCAGGGAGACCATCCAGTTATCAATTTTTCACAAAGAGTGACCCCTGTGTAGTCATTACATTTTCGTTTCAGTAAATCCAATCCCCATGTTTGGCATAGTGCAGTTGTCATTAATTCAATCTGATCTTCTTCTTCTTTCAAATCCATCTGGCTTAGGTAAGAGGTCATGTCTGCTGTTGTAGTTATTGTTTGGTTGGTTGAAGTCTTGGTGTACTGTATTTGAAGGCCTTTGGCATCCTCCATCTTAGTATTGCTTTCTTCAGCTTCTGTTGCTTGTTGAATTGTAGATTTTATAATTGAAATCAATGTTTGGGCATCAAGGGTCTCAGTAGATTGTACTTGATGTACTTTAAAGTCCCCTGTTTTGTTGTTAAATTCTTCATCCTCTGTTCATTTTTGGATTGTCAGTTCATCAATTGAAGTAAGAGTCTCATTTGGCGAGTTTGTGTTTTCAGATTTGTCTTTAAGTCTGGTTTTATTTCTGCAGTCATTGTCAAAACTGTATCAACTATGAGTTTATAGTCAAGTGGTGGAATATATTTTTCCATTTCTTTAGTATTTTAAAGATAGGCCTTTAGTGGATGCTATTTTAATAAAAGTCAATAAGTGTTCACCTCCAGTATTCCTAAAAGTTGTTTTCAGTTGCAAGTGTTCCCAATTTTTATCTTTAAAGATAATGCCAAGGAAAAATCTGTTAGAGCCAAATCTCAGAGTAAAAAAAAAGGTTTACTTGCTATACTGGTTTTTGCCACAAGATGTCCTTAATAGCATGTATAATCCTTTTGCAGACTAATATAATATAAGTCTTTTATCCAATTAATTCATTTTTAGTAGTAAATAGGGTAATAGGTCCCCATAAAAATAAGCAATAAAAACTTTTTATTGGCCCAAAAATTTCAGAGGTACAAATAAGGTTGCTTAGTTATTTAGCTTAGTCATTTGATTTCTTTTGAGGCTTTAAGGTTGTAAATCCCCAAGTAAGCAGTCACCGATCTTTAAAGAAGGGGAAAAAAACATTTTCAAGAAAGTCCCACAGGACTGCTAAGCTTGTAAGCCGCCCTGAGTCTTCGGAGAAGGGCGGGATATAAATGTAATAAAAATAAAAATAAAAATAAAGTAATTAGGGAAGTAAGAAGAGTAAGGTCTCACCCAAATCCTCCAGATTGCTTCATTGTGCTTGGCAGTGATTTTGGCTTTCGGCATGGAATGGCTTAGAGATTGGCCATGTTAATGGCCGATCTCTTCTTCTTCAGGCCAGAGGAGTAACTCCAGATCAAACGGACGGCTTCCGCCCTTCCACAATCACAGAGAGAGCCTCCTAACAGTGTTCACCCCTCCAGGGCGACTTTTTAACCCTTTGCAGGGTCCTCCAAGGGAGAAATACAGGACGGCAGGGGGAGAGCTTCTCCCGGGACGTCCGCCAGGGCCGCACGTGCAAACCGGAAGCCCAATATTGCCACTTTTTCTTTCCTTGTGGCTCAACAGCCTAGAATGAATTGGCACTCTAGATCTGTTGGCTGAAGTTTTAATTTAGAATACTTCCTAACACTTCTAAAATATGGGTGTAATTTTCTCTTTTGTGTGGATTATATTTACTAGAAATTCTTATGTTTTTTTTCCTTACAGTCTATGCTTTCAAATTTGGACCAAGAAGCATTTTTTTCATGGTATTATCCCTTTAATTATCCAATTCTGACTCTTCTTAGCTGGCAAAAATGAATTTCTGCTGAAACTACCACCCACTAGTTCAGATAACCTGTATGCAACTGCATAGTTTTAAAAGTTGATTGTGTAAAACTAATTAGGGCATTTTCACACTCTTTTTTGGCACGACACCATCTTTTTTCAGATTTGGCTTTAACGGTTGTTGAAAAAGTACATCAAATGTAGCATTCTCTGTTTAATTACTATGGCTCTGCAAATTTTGTGAGTGGTTTGACCAGCTACTGGCAGGAATTTTGCTTTTAATTCAACTTTCCTAGACATGTTAGTTTTTGCTCCCTTCTTTGACCTTCCTCCTGTTCTACAAGCTTGTCTCTTGGTCAATGCATTGTCTTATATTTGTTCCATCAAACTAATGTGACAACATACAACCTTCCTATTGTGAAATTAGTCTACAAATAGTAGACTAATTTCAAATAGTGAATACAGGGTCATTTCACTTTCAAAGATCATATAACAGAAAAAGGAGCAAACTAGTAGAAATCCTTTAGAGTATTTTGATAATGTTGTTCATACTTTTGAAAATCAAATTTCTTTTGCACAGCCCTGCCCTCCATCATAAAATAAATGAGGGTATTTTATAAATCTAACAAAAACCAATCTTGAAAAATGAATTGATAATTCATTTTTATTTGTTTTTTTCTGTAGAAGGAGAATAGTGGGATCTTTGTTAGTCTGTGTTAGCAGAGGGCCAAGGGCTGTGATTAAAGAAAACCATCTTTATGAATGACCAAAAAATTAGTATATCAGTTATACAACAGAGGCTTATGAATGTCTTCCTGAATATATGGTTATTTCAGATGATTTAATGAGTTGTTATAATAGAATCTTTTTCCAAAAATATATCTGGCTTTCAGATGGAAATTGTTAATAAATAACTACTGGCCAATCAATAAATTGTTTTCAAGGGGGAGATGAACAATCTGCACACTTGACTCTACTACCATTACTGACTATTTTTTGTAAACATAAAATTTTTTCATATTTTAGAAGTATGTGATGTTTCACCATCTGTCACATAAAGATTAGCAGATTAATCTAAATTTAAACAAATTAAAATCAATTGATCTGCTTGATTATTATTCTCAAGAACATGTGATAGACCACCAAGAGCCTTGGTGGAGCAGTGGACTAATGCCTCCTTAAGTAACACCAGCTGCCTGCAATTATTGCAGGTTCACATCCCACCAGGCTCAAGGTTGACTCAGCCTTCCATCCTCCAGAGGTAGGTAAAATGAGGACCCAGATTGTTGGGGGCAATTAAGCTGACTTTGTAATAATGCCGCTTGGGGTGTGTGTGAAAGCCCTAATAAGCAGGCATATACATAGAATGAAGGCTACTGCTAAGCTTGTAAGCCACCCTGAGTCTTCGGAGAAGGGCGGGATATAAATGGAATTAAAATAAAAAATAAATAAATAAATAAATAAAATTCTTATAATAATACTTTCATTAAGGTTACAGATACAAAATGAAATAACTAATACAAACTAAGAAAAAATGATAAGTTTGGCTGGCATGCATATTTGTTGTATGATAAGAAGGTAGATAATGTGTTTAGAGTGCATATTTTAAGACAGGCTTTGCTGAGAGTTTGGAAGAAGTACAGACATAAGTTAGATTGTAAGATACCATTGTGGGCAATTCCAAAACACGCAATAGAAAATATACATGCTGGTTTCAAACATGATGTGACTACGTACAAGGAGATTTTAAGCGTGGAAAGAAATGTTTGGTGTTTGAAGCCATATAGTCTCTTGCGAGACGAGAAGATTGTTCAAAATTGGTTTCAATATACTCAGCTACGGGCCAGGTGGAAAGAAGATCAGAAAAATGGTTTTACAATGACTGATGAAAATCTGATGAAGCAAATTAGAAATCAGGGACCAGCACATATTAAACGGATATATCTTGCATTGATAGAGATTGATTCAGAAACAGAACTCGTTAAGGATTGTATGATAAAATGGGCCCAAAACATCCAGGAAGTTATCACAATGGACACGTGGGAAAAGATTTGGGTGAGGAACGTAAAATTTACACAAGCTCAAAACTTAAGAGAGAACTTTTATAAAATGTTTTATAGATGGCATTTAGATCCTAAAAAGCTTGCAAGTATGTATCCGAATTATCAGCCAAAATGTTGGAGATGTGGAGATGAAGATGCAACATATTTTCATGTATGGTGGAGTTGTAAAAAGATCAAGGTTTTTTGGATAAAAATTTGGTGGAATATGCAGAAGATTTTTAAGCAAAGGATAAAGTTTTGTCCGCAACTCTTTTTGTTGGGAATAATTACGGATGCTACGGTTGTGGACACTAAGTTGATGTTAAATTTAATTACGGCGGCAAGACTTTTGATAGGTCAGTATTGGAAGAAAGAGGAACTGCCGACCATAGAAGAGTGGACTTTAAAGGTCTCCAACCTGGCAGAGATGGCGAAGATTTCGGCCTATTTGAAAGATCACTCACAAGAACGTTATATTATGGAATGGAGAAAATGGATTGAGTTTATCCAGAACAAGTATAGGGTTAAGAAGTTTCATGTAGCATTTGAATAAGTCTTCTTTCTTTTTTTTCTTTTTCTACTTTAGTTTCTTTATATATATTTAATATTATTAAGGTTTGTCTTATCTTATATAAGTTAGAGAGTGATGGATTTTAGAGTTTATGGTTGTTAGTATATGGTTGTTTATGATTGTTTTTTTTATATATACCTTGTATTTAGCTCTGGGAAGTCGGGGGGGGAGGGGGGAGGGGGGAGAGGTAGGGGGGGAGGGAGGAGGGAGGGGGAGGGGGGTTCTTAAAGAAAAATTGTATGTTAAAACTTTTCAATAAAAAAAAAGAAAAAATGATAAGTTTAGCAAAAAATTTAAAAAATTAAAAATATAGAAGAGAATGAACAATATATGAACAATTTCAGTACTAATACTAAATACTAATACTAATATAGAACCAATACTAAAACAAAAGCTTACTTCTTCCCTTATCTGTAAACAAATTGTTAAAGCCTGGTCATTCAATCCTAATCAGCAAAAGTCCATTAAGAGTTGCCAGAAATAACAATATATATTTTAACTTTAATCAAATAAATAAACTTTTTATTCCTTTCCTTTCAACACAATAACTTTTAAATTTCTCTGAAAATACAATAGAAAATCTCTTCTCCCTATATCTTATCTGCTGTCCATAAACAAATCTTTAAAGCCTCATCATTTGGACCTGATCAGCAAAAATTCATTAAGAGTTACCAGAAACAACAGCATATCTATTTTAATTAAATAAAGCAACTTTCTATTTCTTCCCTTCATTTTTTTTAACATTTTAAAATCCTTTTAAATAGGTTCCTTTCATTTTCACTTTGCCTTTTTAGAAACTCCTTCAACAATTTAACACAACTCTTTTGTAAATCAAAAATAAGAATGCTGTAATATTCATAAGAAATATTTCAAATGTAAACATGTGAAACCAAATTAGTAGTTTTACAATATCAATTTGTCCTTTCTGGTTTAATGTATACACATTTCCTCAGTTCTGAGTCTTATATTTAAAGATTTGGTTTATCTAACTCTATTGGTTTACCTAAGTAATGGTGTATTCTACTATATTATTATTTGAGCTGGTGATGTGCATTAGTAATATGTAATGAAATTATAAGTTAATGTATAAATGACCAGCACGCATGTGCGGGGGAACCTTTACCTTTACCTTTTTATAATAAAATTACTTCTTTAAAATGGAACATAATTATTGCTTTATAGTAAAAATTACTAAATAATATACTTGATGTTCACAAGCTACTGTTACTATCAGAAGGGGTAAAAAGTCAACAAACTATATCAACCAATTCTTTCTTATAATTTCCCTGAAGCCAGTGATCTGTGGCATTTTTTTGTGCTCTGCATCATTGTAGCTGCTGCTTTTCTTTAAAAGTTATTTATTGCTAAACTATAACTGCTGAGTGCATTGCATTTCTGATGTTCAGTAAAGGCCAGCAGTAAAGGAAACAATGCAGTTAACCTCTTTATCACTGATAATAAATTAGCACTAATAAGTTAGGTGCTGGAGTAAGATAAGGCAATGAACTATTTTAAATTGCAGTGCTACCATGCCCCATTGTGAGAATCATGCATTAGATTTGCAAAGTAATTTAACATGTTAGGCTTTCAAATCGAGCCTGGATCCTATCCCATCTTTGACTAACTGTCCTAGAAATCCCTTCGAAAATTACAGATTCACTATTTGAAATTAAAAACATGCAGAACAAGAACTAATAACTAAATTATTAAATTGATATAACAGTGACAGAGCTGCATGGCTAAGCAACAGATGCTTTTTGGTAATGTATGTGAGTGATAGCATTTACAAATAGAACCCTTATAAACTGATTAAATTACACACCTACAGTCTGTACTCAGCAGCTAACCCCATGGGGGTCAGTGGGGCTTATTACCAGGTAAATGGCTATCAGTTTACAGTGTTATCTTTCTTTTTCTTTCTCTCATATGAACACACAGCATTATCCAGCTCTCCCTAATTTGTTATTCAGACTGCCATAGAGTCTAAAAATTATTTGTTTTAGAATTATAAATGGTTTCCTAGGTTAAAATAGTTTTATACAAAATTATGACATGAAATTATTGAGCATTTTCAAAAATACGTATTACAAGTATCAGTGTTTTTACATTCAATATTTGGCAATGGAAATTCAGTCATAGCACATATTTAACAAACGACATACAGTATTAAATGGCTGACATGCAGTGATTTTTAGTAACTAATACCTCACTTTTATTTTAAAATCTCACCATAATCAAAATTACCTGATAGCATTGGAATATCAAAGTCTGGGAACCTGGAGAAAAGAGGACAATCATTAAGGGGTGGGGGGCTTGATCTTGGCTTTTTCATAGTCTAGTTTAGGAGGAACATAAATACTTGTAATCAATGCATGCTTCAATATAATGAAATGGCAAACACAGGTAAGGTAGAATTTTACGCAGGAATAAAAATATCAAATTTCATTGACCCTTTGAATTATGTTCCTTTAAATAACTGGAGACATTTTGCAAGCTTCAGTGCCAAATTTCAGTTTTAGAAACTGAGAAAGTCTTATGCAAATGAATGATTGATCACAAGGAATTAATAGATTCTTTCCTGAATATGGTGGAGTTGAACTTCCAGGGATTTTGGCAAAAATATCAGTGTAAATTCAACGAACATATTCCATCGCCAGCCTCTGTTAAACATACTAAGAAAATTATGGATAGTATTCTTTGCCTTTTTGAATTAGATGTCACAGAATAAAGTATAGAAATAAATCAATTTCCTTGGTCAGGTGAACTACCTATCAGGTTCAGAAAAAATAATTAAATCAGTTTCTTGGGCCAGAAATAATGAAGCAAGCTACATGGACCCTATGGTTAACAAAAAAAGAAAGTAAAACTCTCTTATTCCCCCCCCCCTAGTCTCCCCAGTATCTCTCAGGATCAATACTGGCCAGACCACTTTGATTTGAGTCAGTCAAATCTGATATTCTTCTCCCATTATAGGGTTTTTATGTTTAATAAACTCACCATCTTTAGTAATGCAATGCACCAAGACTGGAAGCAACAGAACAGGAGCTGTGTTGAGGCCTCCTGATAAATATTCTATTTTATGATATAGAGCTCAGCCAAATCTAATTAACAATTACTATTTGATGTGCCATGGTACTAGATTAGACTGCAGTTAAGGGATTTGCTGCTTTCTTGTTTTTCACAATATTAAATATACTGCTTAATATCAAGGCTAGAATGCTTTTTTATAAGATACTAGACTCCTTTGTCTGTTAAGAGAATTCTTAACCCAAACTATGTACCTAGCAATGCCCCAGAATGTCTATATAGTAGTTCCTAGAAAATTTGGGAGAAAAGAACTAAGAACCAGCAGTTACAACATTCCCATACAAATAGATGCTTATGTACAAACAATAATGAATACATGAACACATTCGTAAATGCTCTTACAAGCAACTTGTAAGAGCATTGGGACTACTATGTGTGTGCCTAGAAATAGTATGTAATTTTTGTGATATTGAAACATTTTCTTTTCTTCATCATCTTCATCTGCACATTTCTATCTCATGGGTCCTCACTCTATATTTTGACAAGAATTGTCCAGGAATAATACACAGTGCATGTGAATAACAATCAGCCCTGCCTAGCTGCATAGTCCTAAGCCCTATGATTCTCTTGTGACAGAAATTGTGGCTATTAATTTAGGCTCCTGCAGCTCAAGTAGCTAGCTCTCATTTCACTGACAAGATATCATGACAACTCAACAGTAAAAGCACACTGTGCAACTGAAAGGCTTGCTGCCTGGTAAATGTTTCTTTAAACAGCATGCTAGAATGGGAAGGCCAGAATTTTCCTTGTGTAAAAACAGAAACTGGAACAAATTCCTATGTCCCTAAATCATTTCCCTGAAACTTGGCACTACCGAAGCTTTCACTGCACTTTAAGCAAGGACCAACAAAACAAATGCAGCAATAATTAATATTTTCATATGTTTAGCTGCTCCTAGTTATTATTTAGATTTGCATAAACCATAAATGCTGTAGAAGGATATGGCTGGTGATTTGTGATTAAATCTCACTGGTTATTCTAATTTATGATGCTTTTAAAAACTCACATGCAGATTTGCAAGCCAGGGAGCTCATTATGGAAGGTTCATTGTTTTTTATATTTCACAATACCCCAATGTTATTTCACTTCTTCTGCCATGTTGCTGGAGACAGCATAATAATACAGAGCAGAAATATAGAGCCCATTGTTTTGTGTCTGTTTCTTAATGTTGCTGGCAAATTGAAACAGTAATTGGAGCAAAGTCTTCTGGCAGGTTTCTCTCAGAGGTTCCTTCTTTTGTGGTTTGCAGAACTTTCAGGTTTTCCTCCTTGCCCAGTTGCAAAAGTATCTGGTTCAAATTGTCAGAAGTATTTGTAGCCAATGCACATCAGGTTTTACTTACTGCTCCTGAAAAATTAATGGATGACATACTGTATTAATAGATTTTATCTCTACTGCCTTATATCTATGAAGTGTAGCTGACAAATGGTAGCCTTGTTGAGCATGGACTATAATAACAACAGCTATGTACTGAAGAGCTCTTTGCTGACTGAGTTCAAAAGATGGGCAGTCCTAAAAAGGGGTGGGTATTTGGTTTCAAATTTGCAAGCCTAAATATTGTGGAATATTTTAGGGCAGCACTTGAGAGTACCAGACTTGCAAAACTACTTTGATCTTGTAGGCAGATCTTTTATGTGAAACTAAAATAGGAAGGTTGAACTAGTCATGGACTTAGAGTCATAATCACTCCCAGGGGAAAAATGTTATATAAGGAGGAGTTATATGTATATGATCAAACACAGGGACTGGACATATATCATAATGAACAAACCTTTACTTAATAGATAGCTGACCTCTTTCCCTTATATTCCTGAAGGTTTTTATAGTGATTATTTGGGAAGATCTAGGAAAAAGTCATGAAGTTTTGCTTGACATCTCACTTTATGCCTATATTTACTTGCCCAAACTCCTTGTTCTCAGGTTAGCCTTGTTTGATTGTGAAATAATATTCTGAGTATGAAAGTACTATACTCTGTTGTTCTACTGTTTACTGAGAGGATTCCCTATTAGAGTTCCTTAATATTTTGTTCTGGTTGCAAATATGAACCAGCACTTAATCCATACAGGTAGAAGTGATATTATCCAAACATTACCAATAACCACCCACACTTATCACATACTTAAGACAAATAAGTAGGCCCATGAACTCTCTAAATTTGACTGCATTGCCAGCTGCTGAATTTAAGATCAACCAAAGTTCTATTACTGTAGTTGATGATGTGTTTCTGCACCATTTTCCTCTAGTCCAAACCTGACCTTGACTTCAATTATGGGCCACTACATTTCATTACTTTGTATTATAGAGACTTCAGGATGCTGTCTATTGAGCATTCATTATATTAACAGCAATATGAGTTAAGTTAAGGGTAAGGGAGAAAACATTGTAAAAATGTAGCTGGAATTAATAAAACAGCTGTAGACCTTAAATAATATGGGACTCATATAGATTGCATCTAGACTTGCTTGTGAGTAGAAAGGAGTAGATCCTGCTGGAATATTCATAGGGGAATACTTAATGCCTTTTCAGTTTGTTATAAAGCAAAGCTTTTCTTGAAACATGTACTATATGCCAGCTGGCAGGATCACTAAAGAACATTTGTATGAATAAAAGAGTTCTGTTTTTTGTGTCCAACTTTACAAATTCGGATGCTTGCCTTTGTATTAACTCTTAATTGTCAAAAAATACTTCTCTATTTCTTTCTTCATGTCTTTTAAAGAAATCCTTTGTATTCTAAAGAAAGAGTCATTGGTCCTTTGGCTTTGTGGTTAATGCTTTCTAGAAGATTTGTGAGAGGTTGAACTATGATGGTATTAGCTTAGCTTTGACTTTTGCACAAAGAGTTTGACACTTTTCCAGTTATTTTCTCAGCAAAGGAACTCAAATAACATATTTATGTTATTTATTAAAAACTATCTGATTATAAAATAGGCATGCAAAATACCTCCAGGTTACTCTGATCAATAAATGCAGCAACTGCTATCCCCAGAAAGCACACACACAAATTAACCCCTAAACCTCAGAGAAAAACTGAATTTTGAGGAGCAGCCTAAAAAGCTAAATTTCAACAATGATCTTTTGCATTAGAGGCAACTGCAGTAGTAACATAAAACTGCAGATCTGATATACTATAAAAACCTCAGAAGTTTACTGACTTTTCTGTCACATGTAACAAATGCTAAAACACACTGTTCTTAATATATTTGATCTAGGCAAATGCACACTGGACAACATATACAATTTTAATAACAGGAATATAATTCTCACTGTACCATTAGTGATAGATATCATCCTACCTACTCCTGCCTTCTCCATTTCTGAAGAGGTATCTGACCAAAGACCTATGTATTAAGTGTAATATTTAACTGCCAAATTGAATTTTAGTGGAAATACAATAGCCACTTCAATGCAGAAACCACATTATTAGTAACAATCATAAAAGTTAATGGAAGTGAACAAATTTGTTTCACTTTGATAAGATACAGTACATGCATGCGAGTAAGAGAATAATATCAATGAAGATTTTAGTTCTGACAAATGTGTGGTGTTTTTAGTAACTTCCTATCATCCTTGTATAGACAATGGCTAAGCAGGAAAACTGAAATGTTCCATAGTAATTGTTATGTACTGGGCTCTTGTGAAACACCACGTAGGTTGCTGGAGCAGCTAATGGCTCTCCAGCAACCCAGACTACAAGTCTCCTGTGCTGCAATTGACTGTTTCCAGGTGGCAATGGTTGATTCAAACCTATTGGCTAACACCTAGGGGCTAGACTATATATTGTGGCTAGTTGCAGGCATTTCTCCAGTACAGTGCCAGCAAGAAATAAACAATGAGTTACCCTGTACTCAGTTCAGCGTCTTCATTCCTGCGCCAAAGAACCCGATATTTAGCAGTAATGACATGACAGATCTTACTATTCGGATCTGATTATAAAATATCTAAATTTTCCTGTAATTACTCTGCATGTTTTTAAATTATTACTTTAATAGCAAAAAAGGATTAAAAAGAAGTCTATATAATAAGTGAAATGCCACAAAATATATAGTAAAAAGTAATTTTGTTTAATTTTTAAATCAAAAAATTAATCATTGACTACCCAAAATTGTATTGTCTTGATGGCTCTTTATCAGCATAGTCTTTTCAAGGCTGCAACTGTATGTAGTTTATCAAGTCATCTGTTAGTATCTGGTATACAACAATCTTTACTAGAACACATAACTATCTTTTTGCAATAATCATACCACAATAGATTCAAAGTTCTTCATAAATAAATTCATCTACTGAGAATATCCAGACAATATAGAACAACCCAGATCCTGTGTGTTAAGATTTATGTGAATCTACAATATTGTATCTTTAGCATAGAAAGATAGATAACCAAATATCTTAAATATCTGCTCATGAGCCCCATAGACAATCTAGATATTTTTAATGAATTAGAGCCATTTGAAGATCATATTTAATTTGTTTGAAAAGGCTTATCTATCCTGGAAGTACAGAATTATGTGGAATTTGTATTGAGTGTTCATTTTAACTCCCCTTTTAAATAAATTTTCCTCCCTTTTTAAAGGTTACTTCTTATATCAACCAATACAGCTGTGGAGCTCTTCTGGCTAAAACTCTATGGGGCTAGGATTATCATTTGGAGTTGGTTGAATAAGCATCTGTTACCCAAATTCCTAAAGCCACCAAACAGTTTTTTGCTGTAATTAAAAAGGAAGAAAAACTCAAGCCAAAAGTTTCAAGCCACTTCAGTCACACCCCAGGAATTCTCTTTTGAAACATTCATTGAAGAAGAATGTGTGGTTTTTTTTCTTCTTCATTCTACATTAATTAATTTGATCTTATTTAATATCAATTTACATTTTAATACATTTCTCTTTTGAATCAGCTAGCCTACAGTATAAAGACAAACATTGAAAAAAATGTTTAGCAAAAAAACATTCCATAGTTTTAAAGATTGAAAAAAAATATTTCAATGATTAGTTTTAATGTTGAAAAACAGGTCAATAGTGAAAAAGAAACATTAATTTTACATTAATTTAAATCATATAGAGCAGGGGTGTCAAACTCAATTTCATTGAGGGCCGCATCAGCATCGTGGTTGCCCTCAGGGGGCCGGGTGGGTATGGCCAGGGTGGGCGTGGCCTACTGGGTGGGCGTGGCTAGAGTGTGTATGGCCTACTGGGTGGGCGTGGCCAGCTCTACATCGTTTGCATCAAGGGTGCCTATGGGGGCCTGGGCAGGAGTGGGACAGATCTGAGGGTCTCTGGCAGAAGGAGGGTCTCTGGGCCAGGGCCAAGGCAGTGGGGGCCATTCCCTCACTGTTGCCAGGATGGCTTCGCGGGCCGCATGAAACCACTTTGCGGGCCGGATCTGGCCCCCGGGCCTTGTGTTTGACATGTCTGATATAGAGCATGTGCTTTTAAGAATAAAGATGTATTCTATATTAGCTGTGGCACTGAACATTTGATTAAAATAAAAGCATGAAAATTGTGAATTAATCATATGCTGTTGGTTACATAATGCAGAAATAAAAAGAGCTAAGTGATAATATTTTATACAGTTTATTGCATTAATGTATTGCTATATCGAAAATCTGATATATGCTGTCTTCAGATCACTGACAACTCAGTTCTAAAACTAAATGCTATATTTTCAGGCTTTGGCTATTTATACACTAGTGACTTATAGTGTTGAAATGATATAAAGCCTGTCCTCCTTACTGTTTTATCAGCACAATGATGGTTGGATGACTCTAGAAATTGCTATAAATCACCAATGGGGTTCCTGCCTTAATGCCCAAGTACTTGAAATGAGAGAAATTGACACTGTCAGCTGAATTAGTTCAAGGATAGTTTGTAAAAATGAAGAGTAGGCAAGTTAATGCCTATCAGCTCCCCCCTCGCTACTTTTTTCCCTCAGGATTCATACTTTTTTAAAAAATATGGGACATTATCATGCAGAAGAGCACCAGCTTCTAAGATCTTTATGTCTGGCCACTTGTATAATTTTTCTCTCAGGTTCCTCCCAAAGACTGCATAAGCTTTCTTGAATTTTTTAAATTTTCATTGGCTGAAGCCTGTAATTTTGGAAATGTCAAGAGCATCATCTATGCTGCAGGAAATGCCAGGGACTAATTTCACTAGTTTGGCTTCTGGTAAATGAACATTTTGTGACTTGTCACCATGAGAGCAATTCTGTAAGTGTCCAAGCTACCTACTTCTTTGGGAGCAAATTTTTTATGTCATCCCAAATTTTCAAATGTGCAAAAAAAAGAGTCCTATTATTGATCCTAGTCCTAGTCCTGTTACTGATAATAGGAAGAAAAAAATCCAGAGAAGGGAGGGAGGGGAAAAAAGGAGAACATGTGGTCTGAAGATTAAGATAAGGGATTCTAAAGTCTTCTAATCAACCACATTCTTCTCAAAAGGATTGGGGATGGGTGGGAGAAATGATATAGAGGACAATCTAGGTCAAACGTTAATATTTCTCGAAATAGATAGGTCTAGAAATTGCTTAATTTTAACTAAATTGTTTCTATAATTAGAGGGAATTCATGACAGGAAGGGGACATTGATCATGCAGTAGCAGTCTTGACTGTTTTGTTGTATAATATACATATCACTTGTACTTATATATATCCATGTGTAAGAAATTAAATAGAAAAATTACAGAAAAATTACAGTAAGATTTTGTGAATGCACAGACAAATTTAAAATATTTATTTTGTGAATATTATTATTCTTGGCTGCAACTGATAATATCTATGAGAAGATATTATTTAGATAAGATATTTAGATTGATTATTTTTTACGTGCAGAGAGGTTCATGCAGATTAATATTACATTCTCATTGATTTAATTAGATTAAATTATGTCTCTTTAAAATATTTTTTTAAAAAACGCCATCTGAATTATATATACTTCTGGGTTGTCTTTGTCTATTTAAATGAGGACTTGGTGAGTTTATTTTATTGGGTCAAATTTTGCATTTCAAAAATCATAGCTAGGATTAATATAGCTATTTCTGCTTAAAATATCATGAGCTGCAATTACCTAAGCATATTTTTGGCAGAATAAAATCTTTCCTATCAGTCTCCGAAGTCATGCATATTTTGAGGCCCTACCAGAGGCCACCAAAGGGTAAGCTAGTCTGCTTATTTTCCATTAAAGTTTTAATTTTCATCTAAAAATAAGCCCCAGGACTATTTCCTTTGGTTACTGACAAGATGTTAAAGTACTGCCATTAATTCATCTTTTTACTCAAAAATACATTACCATCTAGGGGGATTCATTGTTTCAGTTCTCAAAGTGAATAGCCTATGGCATAATAAAAAGACTTCTGCTCAATTAAATCAGTTCAAGGTCATTTGGAGCCAATGAAAAGGAGCAAAAAATAGCAAAAAATAATAATTTGATAAAATAAGAATGTATCATTTTAGCCTCATATTTTAACTATCAAAATATGCTTCTATGCTCTATCATTGAGCAGTCTAAGTATTCTTAATAAGTACTGTAGTACAAACATTTTGCTCTTTTACTATGAAGCTTATTCAGAAGCTCCCCTTATAGGGGAGATGGGTGGCATAAAAGTTTAATAAATTTATTTTTTTTATCAATTCAAAAGGAGTGAAAATAATTAAGTGGATAATATATAATATCTAGATAGTTATTATATATTATCCACTTAATTTTTTTTCACTCCTATCTAGTTATCTGTCAGTCAATCTATTTGAAATGAAGGAATTGGGTAAAGGATATATGTATGTTTATATAGAGATAGTTATTGACTTATTATCATAACTGAACTTGGAATTAGTGTATAAGTCATGCCAGTCATTAAGTGGGTCACCATATGGCCATGCCTGATTTTATGACTCTTTTTGAAGTAGTTGTTAAGCAAATCCATTGTCTACAATGGGTGTTTCTGCTAGAAACCAGAATGAAATGCCAGTTTCCAGGTTCAATTTTGAATCCAGGTTCAAAATAGTTGTGGGGAGGCCGATCCAAATTTTGAACAATTGCAAAGCAATATGTTGTAAGTGGAAGAGTATCTGTACATTTACACAATCCATGTACAATATGTATGTCTTCTCCATATGTCTTTAAAGATTCTCAGTCATCCATGTTATTTCAGTCAAAGTTGTCTCAAAGATGCTTTTTTTTTCAAAAGGCAACTGGACTTTCTTTATTTTTCATGAAGATATTTTGCTTCTCATCCAAGAAGCAGAACTTAAAAAGCTTCTTGGAGGAGAGGAGAAACGTCTTCAAGGAAAAATAAAGTCCGGTTGTCTTTGAAAAAAGTACTTTCGCTCTTACATTGGGGTTGCATTGATTACTATTTCTAAATTGATCTAGATGCCAGCTAAATAAAATTTAGAAGCAGTGAAAATGAATGGCATTTCTATACTATAAAAGCAGAAAACTGTGGAAAATATTTAACAAAACCCAACATCTCCATAGGTGACAATTTTCTGTGAACGTGTACATCCAAACACAATAGAGTTTATTTCTGAAGTAATATGCGTATCTTTTTTTTTTTTTTACTATGGTTTTAAAATAGAAAATCAGGAAACAAGCTGGCTTGCCCAGATCTGAGTTTACAACTGGTAGCACAGCAGTTGAAGCTGCAACCAAAGGTCCACAATTTAGTGGTGCACTGCAATTCTGATAATAGCAAATATAACAATAAGGAATAAGGAAACTTTGTGACACAAGTGCATAAAGTCATTTGAAAAATTAGATTAGCAGAGCATATTCTGTATGATTATTTTTGTCTGCTTTTACCATATTAATTTCTTCATATTGTAATTACTGTATCACTTTCAGATTTTATGCTATTTGTAATTGCATATGGGTTCATGATTGGGGGTCAAGTCTTTAATCATTTCACTATCCCTGTAACTTCCCCTTGAAAATTCAACTTTGCGTATCCAGTTTGCAGATTCACTGTGGTAGACCTCAAAATAGATCTGAAATGCAGGTATAATTTCACTGGTAAATTTTGTATGTGAAATCTGTGAACAACTAATCAGTTTTCTCCACTCTATAATTGAAGCATAAACAAAGTATATTTTGCATGGTGAAAGTAATCCTAAATTATTGAATATCAGCTTCTAATACCAAAATATGGAAATACTTTAAGCCAGATTTTAAAACCTGCAAAAGTAACAGCGCCCACCCTAAGGAAATTAATTGAAGATAAATAAAAATAAGGATATGTCCACTGGAAAGAAACTGTTCCAAAAGAATCAAGATAACTTCTGCATACAGCCAGAAAGGTCCAACCTTTTTGGTTAAGTATCTAGAGGTAAAAGGCTATATAAGGGATCTGAAAGAAAAGGATCTGAGTAAGCATTTTCACATATCATAGTACTGTAATATCATCAGCATAGTTCAGGTTACTGATACTTCTTCATCCAATTTGAAATTCATGCTTATGTTCTTCCAATTTACTTTTTTTTAAAAAATTCCATTTATATCCCGCCCTTCTCCGAAGACTCAGGGCGGCTTACAAGCTTAGCAGTAGCCTTCATTCTATGTATATGCCTGCTTATTAGGGCTTTCACAGACACCCCAAGCGGCATTATTACAAAGTCAGCTTAATTGCCCCCAACAATCTGGGTCCTCATTTTACCTACCTCGGAAGGATGGAAGGCTGAGTCAACCTTGAGCCTGGTGGGACTCGAACCTGCATTAATTGCAGGCAGCTGGTGTTACTTAAGGAGGCATTAGCCCACTGCTCCACCAAGGTTCTTTTTGCAACTAGCATATAAATTGAATAAATAAGGACAGAATATGCAGCCTTACCAACGTTAAGTAACTAAATTTCACCTTGTTCTGCTTTGACTTCCTGACTTGTATAGGTTTAATGTGAGCACATTCTGGGATTCCCATTTTTTAAAGAATATAATTCAAAGACTTATTTGTAATCAGTGAAACTGGTTTTTGGTATCCTTTGAGTTTCTCAATTATCCTGCATTCATTAGTTATTATACTAAACTGTCCCTGGTTCCTCAGCTTTTTCTAATGCCTCTTGAATATCTGGAATCTCCCTTTTCTCATTTGTGTTCGATCATCTTAAGCATTACTTGGCTAGCATGTCAATTTAAGGATATTGCACAATAGTTTGCATACTCTTTTAAGCCCTTTTCATTGATATTGATATGTAGACTGACTTTTTTCAATCTGTTGGCCCTTTCTGACATAGTTTGGTTAGAACCCTTTCTTATATTTATATTACTTGCCACATTTATATAGATATTCCATTAATACCTATATACATTTTTAACATTCTGTCTATAATAGTCTATTCTTTTACATTCCATTTTGAGTTTGGAACTTCCCTTTGAATTCAGTTCCTTTGGAAAAAGTCGTTGTTTTAATTTCTCAGTCTTCATCTTCAGCATCTCTATAAATGCCATAATACTGCTCCTAATATCTCTCTGAAATTCTTTGTTAAGTTTCTTCCCAAGAAACTTTGACTTTCTCGCTTTTGGTTTTACTTCACTACCTGATAATGTCTTCATCTATTCTGATATCCAGTTTGCTTTCTTCAGTGTTTTGCTCTTTGGCAGTCTTTTTTGCACATTCATTCTTCTATGATTTCTTCCACAGTTCTACTAGTTTTATATCAAAAATGTTCAGATCTTCAAAGCAATTCTGGATGTTCTTCCTGAAAACTGTGGATATATGCTCAAGATCATATGATAAGAATCGATTCTGTTTCTTTAGCTTGACTTGGAATTTGCACTTGGGCAGATTTTGATCTGTTTCAGAATCAGCCCATGGGATGTTTCTGCAGTATCAACGATATAGTCAATTTGACTTCTGTGTACTCTGTTTGGCAGTGTCTATCCATAAAGGTGTTGTTTTAGTTGTTTGAAGCCTTAATTAACAATGAAACATAATTGGATTAGGTGAAACTGATAAATTGTTCTTCTGTTTAATTTGTTTCCCAAACCATATGGTTCAACTTCATTTTCTTCATTAATATTTTCTAGTTTGCTTCTCATTCTCCAATCACAAGGAGCATGTCCTGTTTTCATGTTCTCTTCATCTCAGATTTAATTTGAGCATAAAATATGACAGCTCCTCTTCTTCTGCACCAGTGGTTGCAGCATAAGCTTGGATAACTGCGAAATAAAAGAGCTGTGTATGGAGTCTAACTGATGTTCAGCAATTGTATTGTACTCAGGCACTGTCTTTGCTGCCTATAAAAGCAATGCTGTTAGTTCTATAGTTTTCATGTCCTGAGGATCAAACAGTATGATCTGACTGAAAATGTCTAATTACAATTCACTTCAATTTTTTTATGCCTAAGATGTCGATGTGTACTCGATTCATTCCATCTTTCAGTGTGTTGAACTTTTTACTAATCATGTTTCTTTGGCTCCATGTTCTTACTGTAAATCTGTCCATGCATCTTTCAATTTTATTTTTCTGCATGACAAGATCAGCAAATATATGTATTGAAGGTTTTAATCTAGCTGCATTATAAATACCACTGGTACTCTAAAAACTCCTTGGCTTCCTTCAGTTATAGCTTATCACATGGTATCCATCTTGAAGGGGGTATCATCTAAAGTTGTACCATTAATCACTTTAGCTTGTTTATCAGTGTGGTTTTCTTGGTAATATACAGGAGTGGTTTACCATTGCCTTCTCCTAAACAGCATGAAATAATTCTTTTACCATTTTCACTAAATTGATCATCCACCTTTGTCAATTTTCTCTATATATCTTATGCCTGCTATAGGTCTATGTCTGTTATTGCTCAGCAGCTCAGGTCAGTTTCATGCCTTGGGTGACCCAAGTAGAAAAATTCCACTGTCACCATCATAATGAGGTGGCAACATAGCATATCAATGTAAATGTGGTAGGTAAAATGAGGACCCAGATTGTTGGGGGCAATAAGCTGACTTTGTAATAATGCCACTTGGGGGGGGCGAAAGCCCTAATAAGCAGGCATATACATAGAATGAAGGCTACTGCTAAGCTTGTAAGCCGCCCTGAGTCTTCGGAGAAGGGCGGGATATAAATGGAATTTTTAAAAAAATTCACTCTTGACAACAGATACCCAGAGACAACTACATCGCCCAAAAACGGTTGCGCAAAGAAATACAGCCAACTTCAACACAGACATCGGTGACGTGCTCCATGAACAGAGTGCAGACACCAACAGTATAAATGCGATCTCCCCACCCCAGCGTTTCCATCCTGATGATGTTGGCTGTTAGCCAACGAAAGCTTGATCTTTTAGCAATAAAAACTGTTTTAGTTTTTCTTATTTCATCCCAGTGTTCGCTTAGTTTGTTATTTTTAACATGCCTGGGATTCGCATTTTTAATCTTATAAAGGAGAAGGGTATGTCTGACTGATGAGAACAAATAAGTTTGAAATGATCATATCGTGGTCTCCCTTTATTCTTTGTTAGCAAGCCCCCCCAAAAAAACAAATACGCAAATATAAGCTGCCACTGCTGTGGCTACTGCCTGTAGATGGCCTTGGGCTAGGCTGAAACAGGAAATAAGATTTGTCCCATGTCTGGGACTAAGCAAGTGTATTCTGAATGCTTAACAAACATTTAACAGACACACACACACACACACACAAACACACATATGTGTGTGTGTGTGTGTGTGTGTAAACAGTAGGTTGTGAAGATACCATGATACTATATATGAATTAGTACATACATAGGACAAGAAGCAACGGATGTAAACTAACCAAAGAGAGAAGCAATCTAGAACTAAGGAGAAATTTTCTTAGAATAATTAATCGGTGGAACACTCTGCCTTCAGAAGTTGTGAATGCTCCTACAGTGGAAGTTTTTAAGAAGAGATTGGACAGCCATTTTTCTGAAATGATATAGGGTTTCCTCCCTGAGCAGGGGGTTTGGACTAGATGACCTCCACGTTCCCTTCCATCATCATCATCATCATCATCATCATCATCATCATCATCATCATTATCATTGCAGTCAAAATTACAGTCTCAGCAGAATGCTTCATATAAATAAATTGTTTTGAATAATTTTGAATGAATAGAGTATTACAAAGACAATAAACATTTGGTGATTCAGAAATTTGAAAGAAATTTCTTCCAACTCATGCAGTAAATTGTATCAGTTCTTTCATGGAATATTATTTTACTCATCTGCCTCTATTTTTAACTTGTGAATCTGCTATGAAGATTTTTATTTTCCAATGAAAATAACAGGAACCATATACTTCATAAAGCAAAAGTGGCTAACTGTATTATAACATTATTTCTTAATGCTGATATTATAAGTACAGGACAGAACACAGGTCTTTCTTGATTATTTTTTGAAATTGGAATGATGAAGCACTAGACCTTTGAGTGCTAAGTAAACAAGTCACAATGAGATCTTTCCTCTTTACAACTGCTGAGAGAACCCTTTATTTTTTGTGAAAAAAGAATATTAACTTTTTGGCAGATTAAAAAAATTGATGCATTTCCTTAAAATAAGAGTCTAAACTGTAATAGTGGAAGGTGAAAAAGTCTTGCAATTCCTTGCAATAAAGCCCTTAGAAGAATACATTAAATAAAAGTCTATTACTTACAAGAATTAGTGTACAAAAATGATGCAACTAATGTTTGTATCTTTATCTTATTCTTCCAGCATTAGGAACACCAGACCATATCTGATTTTTAAAACTAATTTTACAGAAATAATCATATTTTACTACCTATATCTTTTTCATCATTAAAAAAAACAGAACAATGTATAATATGATTAAATACTATGTATTTTTTTCCCTTCTAATCAGTCCTGTCTGATTCTTGGAGACTGCCTGGACAAATACTTGTAGCTTTCTTGGCAAAGTTTTCCAAAAGTGGTTTGCCCACTCCCCCCTTCCTAAGGCTGAGAGATAGTGACTGACCCAAGGTCACCTAGCTGGCTTCGGGCCAGAGACAGGACTAGAGTTCATGGTCTCCCAGTTTCTAGTTGATGTCTTCTTCACTACAGCAAACTGGTTCTTTATAATATTTATAAAGCCCTAAAATATCATCATTGTAAAATCAGAGAGAAAAATACAGAATCAATCTCTATGTTTGAGTTGGATTAAAGCTTTGAGGTGGAACCAAATCTGTCATTATTCATATCTACTTGGGACCACATCCCTTAATTGGCATGCCACAATTCACTAGCCTCCTTTGAATATTCATAACATACTAGAAGAAAATACTAGAATAAAATCCCAATGAACAAATGACAACCTCTTAAGAAAAAAGGCAGCCTTCCCCCAAATCAGTGCCCTGTAAATATGCTGTTCTTTGAATGCTATATTTTCCAGTTAGAACATCTGTATAATGCAAGGCTGAGGATGATTGGTACTGAAGATCTGGTCTTCAAACAGAATCAGAGTCAAGCCATCCATCGCTATAGATGACCACATCATTTTTAAAGTAGCTTTTTGGATCTCAGTCTATTTTGTGCATTGAATCTTTTCAAGATAAAAAAATAAATACTCCATCATGACTTGCTTCTTTAATATCTTCAGTAATGAAGGAGATTTGAGGACATTTCTCTAATGCTTATTACACCTGTTTTTAGACCTTATCAATGTTTAATCACAATCATTTGGAAATGGGGTATGACTAAAAAATAACAAATACCCCCAAAGTTTGTACTCTGACATTAAAAAAGCAAAATGATAAAATACTATTTTCATCTTTATCTCTTAAAAAGTAAATCCCATTGGATTTTGTTCTTCTCATCTAATTATGAAAAATAAGATATAATACAAAAATCTACAAAAGAATAAATCACATAGATGACTTTCACAGGGTTTTATTTTTAAAAAATAAAAATAAACATGCTTATAATTGTTTTCTTTAAAATATTGCTGGCTTGGTTGGAAGTTGAGTCATGGCAATTGGACTGCTTTTTCTTTTCTTTTTTATGTTGTCTCCCATTTTCTTTGCCGCTCTTTCATTGGTCACCAGGAAGATTAAAACCATTTGACAGGGAGGCCACAACCCACAAGATTTAGGAGTTGGAACTTTTACATTGCAAAAGGACTCTGAGCATATTCAGATTAGATGAAAAGTGAAACCACCCTAGAGGACATATATGGGGTGCCCTTAACTAACTTGCTCAGGCTGAAGAAGCTATTTGGATAAGCAGTGAAACATTTCAAAGCAAATAGAAAAAGAAGTCCAGTTGCCATGACTCATCTTCCAGACAATTCTATATGGATGATTGAAAATCCTCATCGACATATACCTGTGTTGTGTTTTCTGTTTTCCAGCCTGCCTGATACTTGGGTTTCCTTTATCCAAAAGTCTTTAACAGACCAAGAACAATTGCAAGGTATTTTGTAAAAGAGAAGTTTGAGGTAGAACTAAAGAACAAGAACAAGAAAAGGTGATACTGTTTCTTAACATCCTTGTGTTTATACACTCAAATTAAAGGTTTGTGAGCTACAGTCATGACAGCTAAGGAATTTTTTTTGTTCCTTTCTTCCATTTGTTCTTTTTTGGAGGGGGTATACACAGTGCTTATAAGTATCAATTACAAGGTTTGTATAAATTATAGGGATGATGAATTTTAAAATTGCTACAGTGTGTTTAAAGTGTCTGCAAAGAAGATATTAAGGAGGCTGCAAACCTGCTGCAGGAAATCTCAGACACATTTCTAGATAATTAATACAGTGTGCAGAAACTTGAAATCAACAGTGAATGTAGCAATTTAAATTTGCTTTATAGGAACACATTAAGCTAACAGTTATTAGATAAGGAAATGTTAAGATTATTAAGATAATAAAAACAATTAGTGTTGCTGCTCTAGAAAAAGTAGGCTTTTACACCAGAGAGACTATAGAATCAGTGAAGCAGTGTTTTTGTCAAGAGTTATAATTAGCTTGTTAAATTCTCAGATCTTTACATATATAGAAAAGCTTTAATGAAAAATGGAGAACAGTCAAATACTGCTACAACTCTACCAGGAAACACTTAATGGTTGAAAGCTGCTGATTCTATGGTGATGAGTCAAATCACAGTGATGAGTCATTTCATTTCATTTCATTTATTATATTTATATACCGCCCTTCTCCCGAAGGACTCAGGGCGGTGAACAGGGCACATATAAAAATACAGAATACAAAAATTAAAAAAGAATTAAATAAGGGCCCGAGCTAAAACAGTAGAATAATATAAAAATCCACAATAAAAACCTCAGCACATCCCCCATCAGGCCAGGCCGGCTTGTTCAAATAGGTAGGTCTTCAGACCGCGTCGGAAGGAGCAAAGGTCCCGTGCCATCCGGAGCTCAACCGGCAGCTGATTCCATAAAGCCAGGGTGCCCACAGAGAAGGCCCTCCCCCGGGGGGCACCAGCCGACATTCTCTGACCGGTGGCACCCTGAGGAGGCCCTGGGAACGCACAGGGCGGAGGGAAGTTGATGCCAGCAGCAGGTGATCCCCGAGGTACTCCGGACCCATGCCATGTAGGGCCTTGAAAACCATTACCAAAACCTTGAACCTCACCCAGAAGACAACTGGTAGCCAATGCAGCTCGCGGAGCAAAGGTGTAACATGGGAGTACCGGGAAACTCCCAAGACAACTCTCGCAGCTGCATTCTGTACCAGCTGGAGCCTCCGAGTGGTCTTCAAGGGAAGCCCCATGTAGAGAGCATTGCAGTAGTCCAGACGAGAGGTCACGAGCCCATGAGTGACCGTACACAGGGCATCCCGGTCTAGATAGGGCCGCAACTGGCGCACCAGGCGAACCTGGGCAAAAACCCCCCTAGTCACAGCCACTATATGATCTTCCAAAGTAAGCCGCGAATCTAGGAGGACTCCCAAGTTGCGAGCCCTATCTACGGGAGGTAAAAGCTCACCCCCATGGAAAGAGGTGGAATATTCTGAATATCCCGGGATGCCGGTATGCACAGCCACTCAGTCTTGTCAGGGTTGAGTTGAAGTCACTTGAATGGAGCACTTCATTCAAAGCACTCGTTTGAAGTTTCCAGCTCTAAAAGCAATTATTGTCACTCACTGATTTCTAGAGATGGTAAACTGATGGAAAGTCAGAACGGTACTGGAGGTTCTGAATGAATCCAAGGTAGAATTCCAAAAGAATCGTACAAACTTGTACTATATCGTGTTTAAAGGGTGAAACATTAATTGATTGCATTGTAGTGAT
The DNA here is from genome assembly GCF_947247035.1 of Vipera ursinii. Lineage (NCBI taxonomy): Eukaryota > Metazoa > Chordata > Lepidosauria > Squamata > Viperidae > Vipera > Vipera ursinii. The sequence goes on from NC_139518.1 coordinate 33,063,119, forward strand.
TAAGATGCTGGACTAGGAAATTAGCCTATTCAAGTCATAGTCAAAGACGTATTCCATACCAGCTACACTTTAGTTAACATATATGAAATTTGAAGTCATATGATACTCTTTATAAATGGTAGAAATCTGCCTTTCAGTGTGAACAGTGAAGCAAATTTGATTTACATGGATCTAGCCTTTCTTAAAGGGACGCGGTGGCTCAGTGTGTTAGGACGCTGAGCTTGTCGATCAGAAGGTCGGCAGTTTGGTGGGTCAAATCCCGAGTGCCGCGTAACAGAGTGAGCGCCTGTTACTCGTCCCAGCTTCTGCCAACCTAGCAGTTCGAAAGCATGTAAAAATGCAAGTAGAAAAATAGGGACCACTACGGTGGGAAGGTAACAGCATTCCGTGTGCCTTTGGCGTCTAGTCATGCCGGCCACATGACCACGGAGATGTCCTTGGACAAGTGCTGGCTCTTCGGCTTTGAAACAGAGATGAGCACCGGCCCCTAGAGTCGGAAACGACTAGCACGCATGTGCGGGGGAACCTTTACCTTAGCCTTTCTTATGTGCATTGTATCTGAAAGGACTCTTAATCCATATAAGTCTCAGGATATTCTATGAGTCAATATTGAAGATTAATGCAAGGCATAGGATTTGCCTTCCAGTATTCAATAAACTGTTTTCTGTATTGTTTCCCAAATTGAAAAGTTTGCATTTTATTGATAGGTATTTTCTCTCTCTCTTTTTTTTAAGGGAGTATAGCTATTGATTTTTTTTATTTTTGACTAAAAGAATGTTGAATAACATTTGGTGTATCATTCTTGACAGAAAAATAAATTTAAGCCTTATACTCCCATGCACAAAGCATTTTATTCATTTTCAGCAGTGAGAATAAGAGAAAATGGAATCCAAGCTCTAGCAAGTAATCTGATCTCTAAAATTGTAGAAGATTATACCTTCTTTTATTTGCTATAACATTCTTCAGGAAAGAATGAAAACAAAACAGATATGTGACAGAGGTAACCTTTTCCAGTCAGGTGTATAGCTTGATATTAAGAACAACTCACAAGAAAGAATGCTTTTTTTCACACATACTGAAAATTCAAGTCTGAACAGGTTTAATTTTGATAAAGCTGGCATGAACTTTTCCTGCAATTCACATACCCTTCTTTGTTTTTCTCATGCTCCGAGACCTAACAACAGTAACCTTTACTTGTATGGGTTCTATAGCTTTTGAATGAAATGTAATTTGCAAACCAAATGCAACAGGCACGCATATGTACACCCTATACACACACACACACACACTAAGAGTGAGAGATTCTTCCTTGCAAATTTGTTAGATAACTAAGTCAAATGTTCTTCTGGTTTCATCAAAATGTGGAACACCAGATGAAATTTCTTTTATGCCGTGCTTGAACAAGGACCAGCCAGATGTAGAAATGGATTCCTATAGTATTCTATTTGCAAACAATAACAAACATTTTTATAGTCTCTTCTGATTCCTAGAAAAGAGCATAGCATTCACTTGTTTTATATGTTTTAATTAGGTAAAGTCAGAAAGAGAAAGATCAGCCTAGGAGAAATCTGAAAACTAAGAAAAGTATTCTTTCAAAATGTTATGAACAAATAGTTTTATTTTGTGATTATCGTCAGACTGCAATGCAGATTTCACATCTTTTTCTCATAATTTAAAGTGCTGCAAAAATTACTTTATAGATTTTACAGTAATCATAGTAATATGATCCTTTGTTCAGAAGTCAGAGCTGTCTTTGTTATTTTTAAGTTTCAGGATGTTGCTATATTGATAAAGCAAAAAGAAAACCATCAAATAGGCAGACTTTTTATCCGACAAATTTGTTGGCAGAAATACAAAACTGATAAAACCAAGTTCTATTCATGCAACCCTCTGTGAAGTAGCACAAATACACTTCTGAATTTTTTACTCTGATGGCTTTACTTTGATAAAGAAATGTAAGTTAAGTTCTTCTGTTTATTTTGAGTTAACATTTGCAATGTCTATATTTATTTGGTCTCTTTAAAAAAGATTATTTAGGCACAAATTTAAGCATTTTATCTTGTTCTCATAATATGTTTCATTCATTTGCTCATATACACTTCCACACAAACACAAGGACACACACATACACAAACACATGCACACACTCCTTTATTTCAGTTAATCTTTGTTGAGTGAGAATACTTTTTGATATGTCTAGGGATTTTGATTTTACAAGACAGTACTTTAACTTGTCAGAGTATCAGATTTCAGTATAATAGTCACTATTGTTCCATTTTAGGACAGAGTTTTACATTCTTACTGTGCGAAAGAAGCAAAATTTAAAGGAGCCATTATGTTTTTATGCAATTTTTAGGTTTCTCTCCTTCTATTTGCTGAAGATATGTGAAGGATTTATCTCCATGAAAGACAGATTTAAAGCTCCAAAGAGTTCATTGTAATTCTCAGCATCAATTCACTCTAAAAAAGAAATAGTATACTCCAAACGTTAGGGCATGCTGGCAGCTTTATCTCAGCAAGGGAGACTTTAGAAAGAATGATGGATGGTAAATCCTGAAAGTGGAATTCAATTGAGGATTACAGTGTTGATAATTGAGACAAAACCAAAGTTTTGGTTAACATAAGTGGAAAATATCTCTTGACACTATTCAGATGTGTGCCAAATTTCTGAAGTTCTGTAATGTATGTTTCAGTGTATGGGACAAAATGATAAACTTTTCTATGAAAGGGTTACAAATGTTGGATATATCTGTAAGCCTATATCTTTACCTGGAAGTAATTTAGTACATATAATACAGTTGTATTTTAAAAATATCTTTGTATAATGTACAATAATGAATTGGATGTTTATGTAAAGAATATCTAGGAATGCATTATTAAGTCCATTTAGCCCAATGAAAGAAATGTATTCATATACTTAAATAATTGAAACAAACAAAAATGTGAAATGCTAAATTAAATATTAAATTACTAAATATTAAACTACAGAATTTTCTTGGTCAGTCTAAGGACATTGGTATAATTAAATCAAATGCAAATACAGATTCTGAGCTCAGAAAAAAAATATATCCTACAAGTATTTCTTTAACCCTAATCCCAATTTAGAATTCCATGCTCATGTCTAATTTTACATTAAGATAATGCTATTTATTTACAAGAATGAAAATGTATCAAATTTTAAAACACTGTATCATAATATGAAACAAACATTAATCTCTTTTGTGTAGAGAAAAGGATGCACCAGGTCAAGAAATGAAAATGCATGCTGCACATGTATTTTATAACAAACTCTCAATTCCAACTAACTTTGAGGATTCAGAATGTTTTCAAAGTAACAACATATCTTTTTGAGTCTATTACCCTTATTTCCCCCTCAAAACACATTGGAATTGAGATTTTGTATTAAAGCATATGTGCACCATGCTTATGCCTTTGTTATTTTTGTTTGTTTTAAAAAGTAATAGAAAATAGGCAGTTAAGTGAGAAAATTAATAACTGAAAGAAAGATCAGATTTTTCTTATTGAGACTTTCACGTGTATTATGAGTTTTACAGATTAATGTGCATGGCATTTTGTTTGCCATGTAGATACTCAGCATCACCAAATAATTTCATTTCATTTACTTTATTATTTTTTAAATTTTAAATTAAATAGTAACAGAAAAAGAACAAGTCTGAAGAAAATTACAGTACAAATGCACACTTTCTCAAGGAGGAAAACAACACATAAACGTTTTTTTAAAGAAACAAATTATAATACAGTATATCATTATAACAGGTAACAGTTACAGATATATATCTCTAATACACATAACTATCATTCTTTTTAACCTATTGTATTCTGTATCAATGAGTCCCATATTTTGTTAAACCTGTCCATACAAATTCTAGGTCTATAGGCAGTCCGCTAATAGATGGCAATGCAATCAGAAGTTTCCAGTGCTCCAATATCATTCTTTTAGCCATACTAAGGGCATGTAGAATCTATTTGCATCACAGAGTTGTCAAATTCTATGTAATAGGTATGTAATTCAAGAGAATATTCTGAAAATTTTACCTTCTATGGAAGTCATTTTCATGTAATCCACTACTTCTAAATGTTGTTTGCTAATTTAGAATGGTGGCTCAACTAAAAACCAAGAACTTGGAAAAACAAATGTCTTTTTACTATTTTACAGGAAAGAGGTTAAACTCAGAGTGAGGAATCTTGCTTTCCAGGTAATGTAGGGCAATTTCTGCTATCATTCATGACTATTCTCCATGCTAGCTAGTTTGATGGAAATTGGAGTGTAACTGCATTTGGAAAGCTATATTTTCCTCAACTTTGCCTTAACTATTGCAGTGAGAATTAAAGCTTGCAATGTTTCTTTACAGCTGATATATGAGATGGGGCTACCAGATACTTCTTATATAATATGTTTATTATAATTAGTGGTTTCAAAATTATGTTGCCTATTTGTAAAGACATGCACTTTAATCTTAGCAAAGGCATTTATCTCATCTGGAGAAATGTTATGACAAATTTAGAAAGGAACACTGAAATAATCACTAATTGTCTAATATTAAAGAAATTACCTCTTTGTGCAGATATCAAGTATCACATGGAATAAGCAGGAAAAATAGTCTTGTTCAGGCAGACCTGATTTTCATGCTACACAAGACGACAGGTTATTTATTTAACTTTGTAAATTGCCCTCTGAGATTTTCATGAAACATACACCTCCAAGAAAAAATCTAATCCCTGGATAGGATTAAACACAGTTAGTCTACATTTTTAGATTTCATCTAGCAATGTGCATGACAATGTGTTTGTTTCAAACTCAGAATAAATACATTGTATTTTGGAAGCTTTTCTGAACCACTTTGGATAGGTCTGCTCACAATCTGGAGAAAATCTTGTAAGCCCTCTCTTTCCTCTTCATTCACAGAGTCTGGGTCGTAACTTGATCTTCCCAGTTCCTATCTTTCCCTACCTTTCCTTAGCCATCAGTTTTCTCTTTTCTAAACTTATCATACTTTCTTTTCTTACCTTTGATTAATTATGCCATGCCACTTCAAAAAAAGGAAAAAAAAGGAAAAAAGACAAGACTGTGGATGTTCCCGCTTTGACAACTGATGAATATCTCAGTCATTTTCTCTTTGCTTTTAACATGCTTTTTCTTCTATTTAGAAATCAGGTGCAGAAGGGAGGCTGGGATGAATGCTTGAGCTCAGCTAGCCATAATAATAAACGCTGCTTTGTAAGAATCCAAGGACGAATTGATAACATTTTGGCGGGCTGAGGAGCTTGGGGAAACGCCCGCAGTTCAGGCTAATTGGACAATGTGATTTATGACTGCTTATTGGGGGTGGGAATTGTAATTTGTTACTTTGCATTCGGGGGAAGGGAAACTAGTTTTGGGTTCAACTATGTAGTGCCAATAGTTTGTATCCTGAATAAAATGTTCTTTGAGGAAGAATTCTTGCCTTGAAGGTCTTTTGATAGGTTTCATCTTCGGAACCATGACATTAACCCTTCTCAATATTTTTCCTAGAATACAGATTTTGCTCTGTGTCTGGACTTGGAAATACATGCTTTAATGTAGACATGGACCACCTGAAATTAGGTGTTCTTTACATGGAGCAGTTTATTCATGGAATGTTCTGTACATCCCTAGTATTTTCCCTTATTGTATTTCATTGCTGCTTATATTCTGGTATAATTTCTAGGATAGTTAGACAGGTGATATATTAGTATCTTAATTTTGCTCAATACTAATCAAACCTGGTATTTTTAAAAAACTCTTCTTTTAGCAGTACAATCAATTTGTAAAGAAGGAATGCAATTAAAATTCCAGAAAATTCTGTTTTAAGCAAATAACCAAAACATGCTTTATTGGAATTAGGAATGGATATTATTACATTTGGTTGTAGTAAGCCAAAGTGTTAAATTGCATTCGGAAGTTTCTTTTTTCAATATTCCAGTTGTAAACTACTGCCAGGTTTTATCTTTATCTACTTTCTCCTTAATCTTTGCTAAAAATTGTCCATGCAATGCTTTTACTTGCCATTATTTTGTTTCTGCTTTTAAATTTGTTTTTTTGTTAATCTGCTCTTGAAATTATCTTTGTTCAGAGGTATTTTATTATTTATTTATTTATTATTATTTAAATTTATATGCCGCCCTATTCCCGTAGGACTCAGGGCGGTTTACAGGGAAAATTAAAATACATAGTATACAAAATTAGAATCAATTAAAACTATTAATTAAATTACAGTTCCTGAAGTTAAACTAAAACCCAATTAAATTAAATTAAATTAAAACCCCTCAGTCTGGGCCAAACAACTCGAAGAACCAGGTTTTCAAGTCCCGGCGAACTGAGCGAAGGTCGGGGGCAGTCCTGAGTTCCGTGGGAAGTTGGTTCCATAGGGCCAGCACGCCCACAGAGAACACCCATCCCCTGGGAATAACCCGCCGGCATTCCTTAACCAGCAGTACCCTGAGAAGGCCCTCCCTGTGAGAGTGCACAGGACGATGGGAAGTTGATGCCGGCAGCAGGTGTTCCCTTAGATAATCTGGACCCAAGCCATTTAAGGCTTTATAGGTAATTACCAGCACCTTGAATCTCACCCGGAGGGCAACCGGAAGCCAATGCATCTCACGGAGAAGAGGTGTTACATGGGACTATCGGGAAACCCCCATAACAACTCGTGCGGCTGCATTCTGCACCAGTTGAAGCCTCCGAGTGGTCCTCAAGGGCAGCCCCATGTAGAGAGCATTGCAGTAGTCTAACCGGGAGGTCACGAGCGCATGGGTGACTGTGCGTAGGGCATCTCGGTCCAGATAGGGCCGCAACTGGTGCACCAGGTGAAGCTGGGCAAAAGCCCCCCTGGTCACGGCTCCTATATGGTCTTCAAAATTGAGCCGTGAAACCAAGAGGATGCCCAAGTTGCGAGCCCTATCGATGGGGGTAACACCTCACCCCCCATCATTAATGATGGAACGACCTGACTAACCCGAGATGCCGGTATGTACAGCCACTCAGTCTTGGCAGGATTGAGATGAAGCCTGTTTCTCCCCATCCAAACCCGGACCGCCTCCAGGCAATGGGATATCATGTCGAGTGCATCACTGGGTTGGTTCAAGGTGGAAAGAAAAAGTTGGGTATCATCAGCGTACTGATGATACCCCACCCCGAAACCACAAATGAGCTCACCCAGCGGTTTCATGTAGATGTTGAACAGGAGGGGAGAGAGGACCGACCCCTGAGGGACTCCACAGAGAATCCTGTCTTCCATTGTACCACAGAATCATTTTTGAAAAGATACATAGTGTTCCAGGTTTTCATACTTCACTTTGTCACATAGACCAGGCCATGAGGTACATCTCATCCATCTTTAGTCTTTGATGGAATTGGATGGAATTGTACTCTCCCATTCAATATTGTGATAGAATCTGGGGGAGGAGAACTTACAGCTACTGTTTGAAGATCAGGTGGCAGCTGTGGCTTGGGCAGCTTTGGTACATATTCCTCTAGTGTGCTAGTTGTTCATGTTCTTAGATAAGGAAGACCTTCAGATGGACATAGTTACTTCAAGTTTGGACTACTACATAGAAATGCCCTTGAAATTGCTCAGAAGCTACAACTGGTCCAAAATTGTCTGCCATGTGATGCCACTGCTCCATGAGTTTCATTGCTTGCCAATAGGCTTCTGGGTGAAATTCAAGATGCTGGGTAACAGGTAAAAATAATACAAGCACAATGCTATTTGTGCTGATAAATATCCTTAGCATGAGAGACACCAATGTACAAAAATATGTATCCTAGCATACTGTATATCTCTTCAGAACAGCTTTCCTGACCAGAGACTCCCCAACCATAGATATTTCATTTCCAAGACTTCCCTCAGTAATCTAGCAGCATTTAAGACTCCTGGATTCAAATATGGAAGAAAAGAGGGCATGAGAACTGAACAGTCAAATAGGGAGAAATATTGATTTAATACTAACAATCTTTCTGTCCATTTTAAATGGCAGATTACAAAATGATTTTCACAATGGGGCAATTGTCTTGCCAGGCAGAGGTGAACATTTTCATGAGAGATATATCTATCAATACAAAGATACAGGCCTACTTGGAAACAGATGATTTTCAATAGGCAAGTGGACTTTCTTGGGTTTTTTTTCCTTGAAAACATTTCACTTTTCATCCAAGAAGCTTCTTTGGTTCTGACTGAATGATGGAGAACAGAAATATTTATACTCTTTGTAGTCATCTATCATTAGCAATTTGGTCATTAGTTGTTTGAGGGTCATTGAGGATACTTGGGGATTCATCTGCAGGGATTTATGTTAGATATTTTTTTAAACAAAATAAGAACTAGGAAGGTAGAAGTAGAGGAGGAATTGGTGGAAGAAACTAAATATTGAGGATGTGGATCTTGTAATAATCAAATTATTAGAATTCCCTAAGAAGTGAATAAGGTAAGAGTAATGGACTTGGATGAAGTCTCTCTTTCAGGAAACTGTTATTCTTGAATACATACACACACGGGGGGGTGGGTGGGGGAGAGAGAGAGAGAGAGAGAGAGAGAGAGAGAGAGAGACATGCTAGCAATGTTGCAGTTTTGTTTTAAATGTGCTTGTCTCCTGTCTTCTATGTGTTAATGAAGCTATATTTCTGCAGATTTGTATTCTAAATAAGCTGAATTCTGCTCTCTTTAAAGACAGTTTTTTAAAAAAAAAGTTTCCATTTGTTGCAGATCACTGCATTTTTGTGCATTTGTGTATATTTTGATGCATCTCTTGTAAATATTTTTTAATGTACTTATCCTGTGAAGTTTCTGTTTTGTTATTCATACTTATTAAGGTAATGTTTATTTATTGCTCTCTATTCATTTATTTAACAGGAAAGGTTTGTTAGCTGAGAAGAACTATCCTTAGTCTGGCATTGCTTGCCCAGAAATCAATATCAATGAATCATCTTAATCAACAAAACACATCTTTGTTCGTGAACAATAAGCACTACCCAATTGACAAGGCATTTCCAACCATTAAAATCAAATAAGAAATATAATGGTTCTATTTTCTCTCATTACAGATACTAGAGGATATTTATAAGTTTTTAATGGTGTTTTTAATTATGTAGTAATGAGAATAATCCCTATAAGTATATATTACATTTATAACATAATAATACACAAACTACATTTTTTTATATTATTAATGGTTAAACCTATTTCAGGATTATCAATGGCAGCCTCTGAAATATGGCCCAGGCCTGCAAATTGAATTTTAGTAAGAGCTAGTAACATTCAGGTGATAAAATCTATAAACAAAAATCCTGAAAAGCAAATATTCTACCTACACAGTTAATTTTATAGTGTTATGGGAGAAATTGTCAAAAAGCTCTTCTCTGCTGCTTTTCAATATTTCAGAAAATGAAGACACCCACCTATCACAACATTAAAAAGGGATTATGATATCAGTGTTTATGAAATACTCAACACCAGTGTGCTCACTTGAATAGAAGGATTGCAAAAAAAATAATGCTCAGGGATAACGACTATGTGTAATTATAGTACCTATTTTCTGACTTGGAGAAATAATTAGGAAAATTAGTAGCAGCTATCAACTACTGAACTACACACTCTCTCTCTTTTTAAGAGTGAGACAATTTCTCTTCTGCACTAATCTTTGTTGCTTCCATTATTTCATTGAAGTCTGTACAAAGGAAGCTTCTGACAGATTTTGGCTCTGAAACATCTGTATATACCGGTAAATATAATCTTTCTATATAAACAGTAATTTTACTTGCTAGCTGACTATATTAACTATTCTAAATAAATTTGGTTGCATTGCTACCAATCAATCTGTTTTGGCATAAATGTTATCTGTTGTCCTTTAGTGGAAAACCCATATGGTGTTGTGGGTAATGCTTGCTTTCTAAATATGCAAAATAATTGAGTATTAATTAGAATTCAGTGCATTTATTGTAGTATGATGTCTTGAAGATATGAACAGTCCTTCCTATATATTTCCTGAAACTGACCTACAACTGCAACACAGAGACCATTTCAGAAAGCAATAATAAGAAATATTTGTTCTTCAAAGACCTTAGTATTTGTAATGTATTGGGTTTTTTTCTTGTGTGCAAAGTTCACGTGTCTGTGATTGCTGCTAATGGTTGCCTGTGTAACAGCTTGGGGGTTTTAGCCAGACTTAGAATCTCCTGCTCAGCCATTGGCTGAATTATGTGGGAACTGTAGTACTTTAAACCTATTGGCTGCCACCTAGTGGTTTTCCTGATAAATAGCAGTGCAGACGCACACGCACCTCTCTTCTGTTCCAGCAGCTCAATAAAGCATGTTCCTGTTTTCACCTGCTCGTCTCGCCTCATGCTTCAAACCAACACAATATATAACTATTATTTTAAATATGCCATTTTTTAAAAAGGTGAAGAATGCTAACAAAAAAAGATTCCTGAACCACCCAATACAAACCCAATCATTACCTGATGTAATTTGTGAATTATTTTACATATGTTTATTTAAAATTTGGTGTGAATATTTACTGAGTGACAAATACTTATTCTTCCCTCCCAAAATGCCATGTAGTCTACTTATGTGTATCTGATGCTGTTGTATTAATATATGAGGTTCCAGTGAGATTGGAAATGTATGTGGAGCACCCATTAGTGCAGGGCTTTTTAACCGGTGGTACATGTACCACCAGTGGTACGCAAACCCCTGGCTGGTGGTATGTGAGCCCAGCCTAGCTAATTACAATGGGGGAGGGAATGAGTCAAAACGGAGTCACACAGAGCTGGAGCTGCAGAGCTTGCCAGAATCCCCAGGATCTGTGGCGACATGCTAATTGGAGCTTCTGGTGCACCCAGAAGATAAAAGGAGGAGGGCAGAGAGAAGAAAAAGTATAAAAGAGGCAGATTGGCCTGTTTTCAGAGGAACAGTGAGTGGAGTGGTGAGCGAGGAAGGGTGAGTGAGCAAGTGGTGTCCTGGGAGGGGGGGGCAAAGGCTAGCAAGCAAATGGCTCCTGCCAAGCTCATTTATGGAAAACATACTGCTTGCTAAGTGAAGCCCCAGGATCTGTGCCGGGTAGCCCACTGATCCTGGGGCTTCACTTAGCAAGCGGCCTATTTTCTGCAAGCAAGTGAGCCAGGCAGGAGCCCATGATCGGCTAAGCCACACTCAGAAGTCGCGCTCAGAAATGCTGATCTCGGGCTTCTGACTGGCTCATTTGCTTGCAGAAAATAGGCTGCTTGCTAGGTGAGCTGGGCATGAGCCCAGGATCAGCGTTTCTGAGTGCAACTTCTGAGCGTGGCTCAGCTGATCCCAGGTTGCTGCCCAGCTTACTTAGCAAGCAGCCTCTTTTCTGCAAGCAAGTGAGCTGGGCAGGAGCCCAGGATCAGCTGAGCCATGCTCAGAAGTCGTGCTCAGAAATGCTGATACCGGGATCATGTCCGGCTCACTTGCTTGTGGAAAAGAGGCTGCTTGCTAAGTGACAAAGAGGGAGAGAAGGAAAGAAAGGAAGGAAAGAAGGAAGGAAGGGACAATGGGAGAGAGGGAAGGCACCCATTCCAGTCCCACTCCCCTCCACGAGAGATCCACAGATTTCCCCCCACAGGCACCCCACAATGTGAGTGATGAGCTGACCATGCCCTCCCCTGGCCATTGATCACATGACCCTGGGACACTGAATGTTGTAAGTATGAATCAGTTGCCAAGCATCCTAATGTAAATCACATGACCCTGGGGATGCTGCAACAGTGATAAGTGTGAAAAATGGTCATAAGTCACTTTTTTCAGTGCCGTTGTAACTTTGGTCACTAAACAAATTGTTGTAAGTCGAGGACTACCTGTACTTTATCTTTTTTTTGTCAAGTTTTTGACAACTTGCTGGGCGACTGGTGGTACTCGGATATTGCCTTATCCTAAAAGTGGTACAATGGGTGAAAAGGTTGAAAAGCCCTGCATTAGTGCATATGATTCCAATCCAGATAGAGATATACAATGACTATGTTAACATGAGTTTGCCTCATGCTATATCAGTATTTGTTTTGATTCTTAGTACATTTGTTTTGCTACTTATAGCAAAGAAATATCATCAGGACAGACAAACATTTTCCTTTGTTACTTGAGATTCTTAGCTACCGACTACAGATTTTAATGAAATAGTTATCAAAGGCAGATGTTATAGAATGGCAATTATAAAAGAAGGCTCAAATGAAAATGGAAAAAAAAAACCTATCCTTGTGCTGTCCTGATTCTAAGCAATAAATTGCATGCAGGAGAGAGAAAAGAAATATCTAGCATCCTGATACTACAAGCAGCCTCTACTACTTTACCTAATTTGTGCCAAAGTCTTATCTGCTCCCAAAATGATTTTTGTGCTGCTGGCTTTTTGAATAAACAACTTTCTTTTAGTTCATTTTATCTCTTATCCCAATGACTGACACAAATTTGATCTCTCATCATTATCATGGACATGTATATTTGTCTTCATGTATACTGTATTTTTTTCTTCATATTGCTGCGTTGTCATTGCTTGGTCCAAAAAGGATCCTGGATCCTTTGTATCTGTTCTGCAATCCCAACTCCACTCTTTTCCTCCCATAGTATTTTAGTTTCAAGATCACTTTTCTTTTTCTTCCAGGAAGCAATATCCACCAACCTCCTTTTCCATGAATGCAGTATGGTGAACAAATGCACTTCTGGGGAAATCAACGTGGTGGATCATGCTGAAACTTCAATGTTAGGCTCTTTGTTAAATTTACAAAAAAACAAAATGAAACAACAACAACAAAACCCTGAAAAAAGAAAAAAAGGCTTTACAGTGATGAGACTCATTTATCTGAATTCTGACTTTGCTTTCTGTGATTGCTGGCATTACTGTTTCTTCTGGCAGAGACATTGTTCTGCTATATTCTAATAAGATACTTTTCCCAGCTTGAATCTCTGTTGTAGATAGCTGAAAGATCTTACTGAATTGCCATCCAACAATGTGTTCTTTTGAAATAATATGCATTCTACCAGAAAACAAATCTTAGTATGGAGAAAGGAAAAGCAATGTGTATTTCTGCAGATCCAGCATTGTTCGTACAAAAAAATTATGTGTAAAAAATTATACACAGTGCCAGTGGTGCAAACATATTCTCTTCAAAGTCCAGTATATTTAGTTCATATATTTACTTGCATATTATCTACTATTCTGGGCATCCTCATTCATCTCTGTTCTAAATTGTAATGAGAAGCTTCTTGACTCAGTTCTGGTGTTACACAATGTCAGTCCCAAGATGAAGAAAACCTTTGATATTAGCTGTAACCATGGTGGGACCTGGTAAAGGTATTTGACTGAAAAGCAAAAAATATGGGAAGAGCATAGAAGATGGTGCTGTAGATGACTTAAATCTTATATGACTTTGTATATTGATGTAAGCACTTAGAATGAGAATAAAAAAGTAATCAGCAACTGATGTAGCTGTTTCAAGAAATGAGCAATGTGGTATCTTCGTGGTTCTTCCTTCATTTTCTGGATTACGTTGCATTGGTAACAGGGATAAAACTATCACTTGAGTAATGAGTTTATTTATTTAGGTGAGGCATTTACTCACCTCACCTCTCCTTTCCCATTCCCATCAGTATCCTGTCCTTAAATATGTCATTGATTGGAATAAATATTTATTTAAAAGCACTTTGGTTTCAGAAATGAATTAGTTGAGCCAGTTAAAGAGTGACCATTGTTTTTATCTTATGATTGTACATTGCATTTATGACTACAATAAACTCTAGAAAGGGTACAGAGAAGAGCAACAAAGATGATTAGGGGGCTGGAGGCTAAAACATATAGGGAACGGTTGCTGGAATTGGGTATGTGTAGTTTAATGAAGAGAAGGGTGAGGGGTGACATGATAGCAGTGTTCCAATATCTCAGGGGCTACCACAAAGAAGAGGGAGTCAAGCTATTCTCCAAAGCATCTGAAAGCAGGACAAGAAGCAATGGATGGAAACTAGTCAAGGAGAGAAGCAACCTAGAACTAAGGAGAAACTTCCTGACAGTTAGAACAATTAACCAGTGGAACAACCTGCCTCCAGAAGTGGTGAATGCTCCAACACTGGAGGTTTTTAAGAAGAGACTAGACAGCCATTTGCCTGAAATGGTATAAGGTTTCCTGCCTGAGCAGGGGGTTGGACTAGATGACCTCCAAGGTCCCTTCCAACTTTATTATTATTATTATTATTATTATTATTATTATTATTATTATTATTATTATTATTATTATTATTATTATTATTATTATCTTCACAAAAAAGGGGAAGGAATGTCTGCTAAATCTAAATGTCCATTAAATACTTCAGCATGGAGGGTTTTGGTATGTTTTGCTTTTTGAGCCCAAATCATGTACATGAGGAATCACATTCTACCAATAACAATGAATATCTTTTTTTAGAAGAAGCAATTAATATTGTTCACACTGTTTTGGCAATTGTTTGGGACAAAGTGTGTTACTGCCTAAAATTTGGATGAAACCCAGATTCAGCAAATTTATCTACAAAACTCCCAAGTTCATAAAACAAAGTCCATTGGCTTACTGAATAGAGAAACAGAATACAGGCTATTACCTCTCCTTAGTGCAGGCTGTGGCATTTGACTATTCACTTGAACACTGGGAATAGATTAAAAGATTCTTTGATATTGTTAGACAAATTTTATATACTGCTAAGTACATTAGTGGATTGTTCCTTCCCAGCCTGTAGCATTTTAACTTATTCTTCTCATATATTGCAAAGATATATCTTTATTGTCACAAGGAACTATTTAAAGATCAAATGAGGCAAAAATAAACTTTCTAAAGGAAGTCTTGCTGCAAAACAGCAAGAATATTACTTCTAATAAAAGGTACAAAGATAACATGTATAAAGGTTAAATGTGAAAAGATTTGTGAATCAATTTGGTTAATATCTAAGCAAGACTCTTTTGTTTAATTTGATAATATTAAATCAATTGTGAAGTTATAATATTTGGGACATGCATTCCTGTCTTTGCACATCCTCTTAAAAAAAATGAAGCAACATGGTGTGTGCTACTTAAACAACTGAAACCCTTCTTTTTGGTAAGATTGACAATAATTGCTGTGAATGAGGCATGTTTTTTTTTAAATTATTGATGGACACAGAAAGGAATAATGGACTGAAAAATAGGTCTGGCCTTCATGGTGCTTAAAAATATGCGTGCAAGTATTAATGGGTCATTATTATTTTTAGAATAACAAATCAAGGAAAGAAGCTTTCATGATTCCTTTCTGTTTCTACTTTCCTCTACTTTGTCTAAATATCTTAGCAAAGAAAATCACAATGGAGAAAAGACGAAAGTAAGATCTAAGAAGAACTTTGTATTAGACCTGCAACTCCTTCCCTTGAAATGTTTTCCTTTTACTTGCTGTGCTTCTGAACGTTTAACAGCAGCATGGTGCAATTTTCTGATAAAAGATTAAAGTAGCAGAAAATGCTTTACCATACATCTGTGTGTCACACTTTGTTACAAGCACAGGACCAAAAGCAATTAAAGTGCACTACTTTCCACACTGAACATAAATGCACGATTGCATCTAGGATGGATAGATGAGACTTCCTGAAACTTTACTGGTTGTATGGAATATTTGTTTAGAAATGATAAGAATGTATCTTCAATCATATGTGCTTACATCTGTTGAAATTCTGCTTCTTGAATGAATTTTTAACAGTTTAACATTTTAAAAATATCTATGGAAAGAGTTTCTTTGTATCTTTTCTTGCATTTAACTGAAACATGAATATCCAGGTAGTTTGCAGGTTGCTGGGGCGATAAGGATGCAGTGAAAGGTAAGATGCTCTCGCACACAGTCCCTGGTGATACTGTAAAGGAAAGCACTCCAAACCCTGTGTATGACAATTTCATCAAATGTCATACACCATCTCCTTTGATGGTGTGGGAGATGGGGAGGAATAAAAATAGATTTCCTTTATCTGAAACTGAAGGACAATGGTTAGAGAAAAATGCCAATGAGAATTTCAGGATAGCAATATTATTAGTTTCATAACAATGTACATCAATAACTAAAAAGGAATAAAAGATCTGAGAAAGGGGACTACAAATTAAGAAATATGACAGACATGTGAGTTTCATGACTGTCTGGATTTTCTTAGTCTCTTTTCCTGTTCTTAGATGATCTCCCATTTACTCCTCAGTGTGGGCAAACTATGTCCCAACAACACCAAATTTGTTCGTTTCATTGCAACCTGAGCCCATAAGTGAGATGAGCTTAAATCATCATTAGCTGTTTGATAAAAATATTACTTTGTACCACTTTTCTAACAACATCCAAAAAAGACTCAGGATTGTGGAAAATGTGTCACATTTTGCTGCTCACTATCTTAGAGACAAAGGCAGATAACCGGTTGTGTATGTGACTAGAAGTGCATTTGTGAAATTGTGAGTCTTGGGAGATGCTTTCACCTCAGCTATTTCTCGCTGAGTCTTTCCCATTACCCTTGCTTCCTGAATATCTTTGATGCCTATCATATCCCACCCACCCATTGCACACATGTTTTAGATTTTTGACACTACCTTCTCTTCAGGTTTGCATCAAGGCAGAGAAGTTTTCATTATTTATCTGAGAGGAAGAGGGGATGTATTTCTGTTTATTGTCAGTTTCCATGTATTTGTCACTTTCAATTACTCCCCAAACCATTTTGTAAGAGATATGGCTGTCCAGCAGCTAGTCAGTTTTAGTTCTTCTACTTTAGAGAACTTACCTAATTACAGATTTATAGATGATTTGTATCTCTTTTCTCCCAGGCTATTTTCTGGTGTCTTTCCATATGTTTCTTTTTTCATTTTTTTAAAAACTTTGGAATTGTCTAACTGGGGTGAGGGAGGAGAGTTAGACAAACATAAAGAAGACAAATCTTAGTCAAACCCACCACATTTCTGCTCTAGGGCTATAATTGATGGATATTTCTCCTGTTGGTTTAATAACAAACTGAAAGAGGCCAGTAGCAAAGCTGGAACAAAAACTAACCACCATTCTTATAACAAGTGGCACATTTAAAAATCAGGACATTATTTGACAGTGGCTTGGAAGAGACACAGTTAGGATAGGCAGTGAGGACAGCAAACTTTGTCTGTTATTGTTTTGCACCATTTCAAGAATTCTAACTCAGTAATGGGGAAAAAGCCCATATTCTAAGTTTATAACTATTCTCCTTTACATGGATACAATGACTACAAGCATGTTGTAATAACAGAGGCAGGATTTTCACAAGAATCCAGTTGCTGCACTCAATAGTTAGCAATATCTATTCCATGTGGTATTTGAACTAACATTGCAGGAAGCAATGAATAAATTTATATAATTTCAGATCCAGATAAGGAATGTTGTTAAATAAGTCCACTTCAAATACAGAGAAAAAGGCAACATGCTTCTTCTGCACATGAACTGAATAGCAATTAAACATCTTACTCTACAGAAATGGAAATTTAGGCTGTTCATCACTGGCAGCCTTTGTCACCACATGTGCTTTTCTCTCTTTTTAGTACTGCCTTTATATCCTCATAAACTTTCAGCTAAAAAAATCTGGCCGTGTTTTAGAGGTCTTCATGTACCTTTGTGCTAATAGCATCCCCCTAGGGGTGAAGGAAGATGACTGTAACAATGTCTTGTTATATCCTGGAAGCTATGACAGGATTCTTTTCATTGATTACAGCTCAGCTTTCAACACCATTTTGCCAAGCATTCTTATTGAAAAGCTGACTGACTTGAATTTTTCTCCCTCCACCTGCGATTAGATTAAAGACTTTCTTAGGGACTGGCTACAAACAGTGAGGGTCATGTCTGTTTTATCCACCCCACTGAAGCTTTGCACTGGGTCGCCACAGGGCTGCGTGCTTAGCCCCTACCTGTACTCATTGTACACATACAATTGTGTATCGTCCGACCCATCTACTGCAATAATTAAGTTCACAGATGATACCACTATAGTGGGTCTTATTACAGGTGGAGATGAAACAGCATACAGGGGGGAGGTACAAAAACTATTCATATGGTGTTTAGAGAACAACTTGCACCTAAACATCGGCAAGACAAAAGAGATGGTGCTAGACTTCTGGAGGAAAAGAGAGGAACCTGCCCCACTTTACATCGGGTTTCCTCCTTTAAATTCCTGGGAGTCTACCTCTGTGAAGATCTTACCTGGAAAGTTAATACAACCCAGGTGGCCAGAAAGACACAACAGAGACTCCACTTCCTCAGGGTCTTGCGGAAGAACAGGGTAGAACAATGGCTAATGATGTTCTTTTACTTATCTACTATAGAGAGCATCCTCTCACACTGTATTGTGGTTTGGTATGCTGGTCTGACAGCTGCAGATAGGAAAGTATTACAGAGGGTGGTGAGCACAGCACAAAATATTGTGGGCTGTCCCCTGACATCATTGGATGACATCACCAGGGCTCGCTGCCTTGGAAGAGCGAGGAAAATTCTCAGGGATGACTCACACCCTGGTCGGTATCTCTTTACTCTCCTATCATCGGGTAGGAGATACAGGAGTATAGCTAGCTGTACCAACAGGCTGAAGAATAGCTTTTATCCATGGGCTGTTAGGCTTTTGAATGGGACATAATTTTATAATTTTATGTATGATTGATTTGCGAGGCCAGTGTGTTGTGAAATTAGCTCACATTGTGTAACAAGACAGTGGGTTTGTTGTCACTGTGAGTTGTGGTGGTGGGGGGACACGAAGGGAGGCTCAGCCAATCTCAATGTATACATGGTTGTACTTTGACAATAAAGGTTCATTCATTCTTCCTGCAAGCAGATTTTTTAGAAAAGAAAAGAAACAATAATATGTGCACACTGATATGCTCATACACTGACTCACACATATTATCCTAAACCATTACAAATGATAGTTACTGTAATTTATAAGGAATTACTTGAAGCACAAAAATAGAAACATTTAAATAAAGTGACAGTTTTATTTTTTTTCTAATTGCTTGACAGTAATAAATATGAACTTTGTCTACAGAAAGGATTTATTGATATCTGCTTTGCCACAAATTCTCAAGGGATCTTTCCCTTTCACCTTTATACACTAAAAGGGCAATTCTGCCATCCAGGAATGCTTTAAATTGTATTTCATGATAATTTGCTTTCAATAAGCATTTGCAAGACTGTAACTTGACTTTTTTTTACAGTAAGTTCAATCTTAAAGAAGTTTACACTGAAGAAAAACCTTTATGCATGTCTATTGAAAAATAACTCCCACTGATTTGAGTGGGGAATATTCTGAAATATTGTATGTGCATATAGCGTTCCAGTCTTTTTCTGACATTTCTTGATTAGGACATCTACTTTATAAACTGACATTCACATCTCATGAATATGATTTTGAAGCTCTTTGTATAATTTTGTTCTATTTCTCAGCCAGGATTGCATAGTGTAGTAATGAGAATATTGGATCAGGATTGGAGAGGCCCAATTTCACACTGAGCCATGCAAGCTCACTTGTGACTTAGAATCAATCGCTGTCTTTCAGTGGAATGGTAGTTGTAGAAAAAAATGGGAAGAAGTGCAAAGTATGCTTTGTGCCAGAAGAAAGGCAGAATATGAATCTAATGAATATACATATTTTTTTGCCCTATCCTATTTAGCATTATAATTACCCTGTGTGGTAGTACAGATTGAGAAAATGCCCTGAGAAAGGATGTGACCCTATGTCTTTCCCATCTTAGACATTTTAGCTTTCTGCCACTGGTACAATGAGAAGAAACATTTTGGTTTCTTTATTGTAATGGAAAATGTGATAAATAACTCAAGCTTGCCAGCCACTTTGTGTTTAAGATACAAGAAATGCTTTGGCCAAAATTAAATGACTATTTTTGAGAACTGAAACAGAAAATCCCAGAAGTATCTCTTTGTTTAATATCTCTGAACCCAGAAATACTAAATAAATAACAATTTTATAAATTAGGGAGGATGGGTGGGTGGGTCTGTGTGTAAGTATTCTATTGAAATGAGGTCAAAGCTGCATAAGACCCCAGGGCCACATGATAACAAACCCTCGTCTAACTTTATGCCAAAGAAATCTCTCACTTGCCAACTCTTCTTTCTTGTCTCCTCATCTGAAGTGATTTTGTACATATCACATCTGTCCCCTGATTCATTATTTATTTATTTCCCACTTCTTTTATTTTTACAAAATGATAACTAAATGGCTGTGAACATATCCAAAACGTCTTCCTCTTCCAATTTTCCCACAAAACAATCCTGTGAGGTGGAGTTAGGCTGAGAGAGTGGCTGGTCAGTCACACAGCTGGCTTTTATGGATAAGTGGGACTTGAACTCATGGTTCCCCACATTCTAGCCTGGTGCCTTAACTATTAGAACAAAACTGGCTGTGATCTGGCAAGGCAAATCTCTCTCTCTTCCCTCCTGAAGCTGTGTATTCAATGGAGGAGAATTGGGAGTGAGCTGTTTTTCTTTGCTGTGATTCAGAATATGTGAGAAGTTTGGAAGCAAGCTTTTGTTTAACTAACCACAGTTAGTATTTTGTCTGCTAAACTTAGCTATGAAACATGCCCACTTCATGTTGTGTTTAACACAGCTGGTTTATTTCCATGAATGTTGAGATTAGCCACAGTTTAAGATGCATTAAATTCCTATTAATTCGAAACAGATGCAAAATATTCCAGTTTAACTCTTGCTGCCATGCTGAGAAAGGGGAGTACTGAATCTTTGATAGCACCATACAACACAAATTATTGTTTGATATGCTATCCTTGCAACAAAGTGGTGAGGGAAAGTGAGGATTGATTCCATTTGTTTTATAAAAAGTAATGCAAAAGTAATGAGCAGTGTTAACTTGGCTAAGCCTTATAAAGTAAATAAGCAACCAAGAAAGAAAAATGGTTTACACTTTTCCTGTGAACACTATTAAAATAATACCTTGATATTTTGGGAAATAAGGTTTTGCTCCTCCTGTTATGCAGATCCCATTTGCCCTATGTCTATACACTGACACAGATGCCACTGCATTGATTAGGTGACACAACTTCATTGCTACATTGAGTAGTCATTGCCAACTGTATCACTTTGTCTAGGAACTTATGAGCTGCTAATTTTTTAATCTCTTTGTGGTGTAGAATTCCTGATAAAAATTCATGAAATACTTTGGAGACATATAAATGTCCCTGTAAGTGTCCCATTGAGCTATAGAGGTGATGAAAAGAAACAGTAAAAGAACAATTAGGACATTTGCCAGCTGTTCTCTTTGAAATAACTAGAAAATGTATGATGCTGCGACAGGGACATCAGCATTTAGGATGTGGTGAAATAGCTTGCGAAGGAACAGGGAAGAACAAACTTTTCTTTTTTTGTTTCCTTTCTATGTACATAAAATGAGAAATAATGTTGAATTATTCTGCTCATACTGTATAAACACAACTGTACATACTGAACATATAGCAGGGCAGCCATTTAGATTTGTAAATATTGGAATAAAAGTTTGACTGTGTCAAACAAAAGTAAAATGACACGTCGTGTGGTTTCATTCTCTTTTCCTACCCTCAGAAAGAAATAAGATAATTTGAAAATGGAGTCCCTCATAAATCTAATAACATTTTTTAAATATAGTAATATGAGGATAATACATGTAATCCTTGTTTAGTAATTGTTTGTTATGACAGTGATGAAAAATTAACTTTACAATAAATTCTTATGGTTATGAATTACAAGGTCTGTCAAGCAAAGCTGAAGTAAGTTCATAAGCACAGCTGTAGTTTCACTTAACAACAGCTTCACTTAATGATGAAATTGCCAGTCCCAGTTATGACACTAAATGAGGACTATCTTTAATCTGTCTTATTCACCAACAAATGAATGGTTAATGGAAACAGCTGAATAAGCCAGATTGAAGAAGTTTCACATATGTTACTGAATAAGCTAATGACCACTAGATGGCAGCATAGAGTTAGAATTTCCTCTTTCTTGTTGCTGCCATCCAGTGGTGATATAGATGATTGTATCCCAAATCTACTAACTACATAAACTCAAGAATAGCTAGGATTAATCAAGAATAGTTAGCAGTGGTTGTGGTCCTATTGATTCAGCCTTCCATATAACAGTCACATTTTTGCATGTGGCTCCTTGTGAAAACCCCTTTTTGTAATTAATGGTCATCTCTGGGAATTAATGGTTTCCATCTTGCCACCATCTTAACTGTTTTAGTAACCCAGAATTTCTTGGTCTTTTCACAAGTCATTTTTTTTGTTTTTACTTCAATTTTTTAAAAAATTGTGCTATTAGACAAGTCAGGTTAGGCTTGGGGGGATATTCATGAATAGTGTGGAACTTAATTACTTTCTTTCTGTACAGTTATTAGTTATTATACAGTTATTATAAGTCAGGTTTACTTATATTTATTTATACAATTTATTCCCCACCCCATCTTATCACAGGGTAACTGTAGAAGGCTTAGAATCATGTGTGTGTGTGTGTGTGTGTGTGTGTGTATGTAGATAGATGATAGATAGATAGATAGATAGATAGATAGATAGATAGATAGATAGATGAGATGGTATGTACTGTATGTGTAATAAATAAGTTAAAAATAATCATTAAAATCCAATTACAGGACTGTAATTTTTAAAGTCCAGTAGTTTTTTTCCCTAGCTTTCTATAAGGCGTCCTTCTCCCAAAATCCTTTGTTTGGAACTCATATTGATTTTACTTGTTTCTTGACATTATTTTATCCTCATTAAACTCTGTTAAACTCTGTTCTATTCCTTTTATTGGACATGACTATTGGGACTTGTGGATCTGCTTATTGTTGGTTCCCACTTCTTCAAGTTTTGCTTTAACATGCAGTTATCTATCCTAATTTCTGCATCATCAACCTTAATGGACACTATCTGTCATGGAGGTACCATTTGTATCATATATTTATCCATTGTAATTCCTTAAAATTAGTAAGGCCTTTTCCTTCTCTTTCTTCTTTATTGTACAGTACATGGAGCTTTCGAAAACTATTTATTGCAGTGCATGAAGAATAATGGTCATGAAAAAAGACCTTAAATAAAACTAAAATGAATATAGCAGCTTCTGCAATTCCCCAAATACATAGTGCAAAGTATATAGCTCTGAATTATACTCATTCAGAAATGTATTCTCCATCTTTTCCAATACAATAGTTCCATTTGAATAGCTGGGGAAAAAAATCTTGATCAAGACAGAATTTAAGTAGCAAAGATAATAAAATGGCTTTGTATCTTACACAACAAAATGCTATTTTAAATGACATAGATAAATACACAAATGTATTAATCTTTAATCGCAAATGCATTTCAGTTGGGAATGACATCACTTCTGATATTGGATGCACAATGTGCTTATGTTGTGGGAAGACTAAAAAGGCAAAAAACAAGAAACAAACAAACAAAATACCATCATGGTGAGTTCTTTGGAATAGCTCTCCCAAACCATCTGCAAAACAGCTTGGTTCCTAAAAAATCTTTCCAGGCCCAAAAGAGCTTCACAGAGACATTGCTTTCTTCACTATAAGATAAATGAGCTAATTTGGCAACAAACACCATGGCTTGGTGCCACAAGAAAGGAAAGTATCCTATATTTTCCTCTTGTGGAATCAACTCTCTTGACATCAACAAGAAAGTTAGTTACTTTCTGGCTGGAAAAGATGGATAGATTTTTGTAAGCTGTTTGCTGCTGATTTCCTGCAGTGAATGGAGAAGAAACTAAAAATTATCAGAGGTGACATAAATTGTATCAGCCAGTAGTAAAGTAGACAGTAATTTACAGAGAGAGACAATGCCATTTGTTTATGTTGCTACTGATTAAATGCTGCACATATGTTCTGTTACAGATGTTTGTAAGGATGGCCTGACTCTATTTAACAAGCTAAAGTATATATGTAGGAAAATAAAGGTACTTCTCCCCTCCAGCCTTTTATTCATTTTAATCAATTAGCAATCTTAGAAGGAAATAGGCTCTAAGCATCATCCAGGTGACAGCCAAAAAATGCTTGATCATCAAGCCATTTTCCTAGCTATACTTGTTGTTTTGTAATCCTATGTCAGCCTACATATCTAATTTTCTCTTAAGTATTTTGAAGGAAAAGCTGCCATCTGTGGAAAACAATTTTCCTATTTACGTAGAATGGTAATCTGGTTTTTAAAAAGTGACTGGGCAACCTTTTGTCTAAAATGCTATAGGGTTTCCTGCTTGAGCAGGGGACTGCACTAGAAGATCTCCAAGGTTTCTTAAAACTCTGTTATTCTGTATGAAAGTTTGTCCATTCTACATACTGTTTAGTGAAAGATCCATAAAAAGAAGGAACAAGAGCCTTGAATAGCATCAGATATGGTAAAATGTCTTGTGCTTGATGTTTATTAATCATTAATGAATGATTAATGAATATAGCAATATAATTCATTAATCATTTCTGAATTTGCATCTATATTTATAAACTTCCACTTAAAATCTTATGCAAAATTTTTGTCCCTTATTCAGTGATGCAATTCATACTTTTAGCATTATATCCTTCATCAAATAATCTTGTTTTAATAAAATCATTTCCTGTGATTGCTACTCTTGCTAGTCTTCCATTAAACATTTTAACTGTTTTATATATAGCTATATTAATTAACATAGAAGCATATCGATTCTAACATACGCTTGTTGTTTTGAAAAAACAAACAAAAACAATTTGCTTTTTAAATAGGCATAATGAATATTATGGCATCATCTTCTACCCAGAGATTTTTTTCCCCTAGACCAGCAACAGACATGAATTGCAATAGCTTTTTCATTGATAATTTAATCATACAAGATTAAATACAATTTTCATGAAGAGATAGCATTGGAACCAAATAGAGTTTCGAACCATTATTACCAGATGTGATTGTTTAAGCACAAAATATACATAAAAGAGATTGAGGGATTATAAAATGAATAATCTTTAAAGTCTAGCCTAGTACCATATGTCTTATTTTCAGGATTTTTCCATTGCACTCTCTCTCTTTGCTAGATTTTAAAAAGGGAGGAAAGAATCAATTCAATTTGTGAATTAGCTGAATGCAGAAAAGGAAGGAAGGGGGGAAAAGTTGTGTGTGGGGGGGAAAGAGCTGACATTTTAAGCTAGAGAATCTCTACAGAAAACAGATTTCTCTTTGCAATCAAGATAACTTAACAACCATAAACAAGTTGTCAGAGAGAAAAAAATTACATTTTGCTGTTGCACAGACCACATACAGATGACTGATTTCTCTTTCAAGTTCAAGCACACAAAAGAGTTGTTTATACTTTTCAGCAACTGACCCAGGCTGGCATGACAATCTTCAAGATCCAAGCAAGAATGGCTAAAGGGCTTTCAGAATGCTTCTTGGCAAGTAATGTAGGATAACAATCAGAGGATGTATAAATAGCTTAAATGTTTGATAAGAGGAAAATGAAGTTGCTGCATTCTCAAGCCATGCTTTCTTACAGAGATTTAATCAGAAAGGTTTTTTTGTTGCATTATGTATTTAGGTATAGCTTTCTTATGTGTGCTATCATTCTGTATGCTTGCCACAACATTGCTAATGTGAAAGATTTGTGTGAACAGATATAAATATAATGCAGAGAGTTAGACTTAGCTATTGCTATGGATATATATTAAAAATATCACAAGCTACTGATACAAGATAAGAGTTCACTTAGGAATTCATTTAAATTTAACAAATGTATTTGGGAGATGGATTGAACTCCTCATTAGAAGAATGCAATTGCCTTTCTGAGGCTTAGGGGGATGATACTGTGTAAATGTCTTCTGGATACCTTCACATTACCACTATTCATAACACAATTTCAGTTGCTTCTTGCATGAGAAAAAAAAATAATTATTCTGCTGCACGAATTCTTGCTGAATTTAAATTGGGAGAATGAGGGCACTGCAGAAACTCATTTTATTACTTTGGGGAAGCCCTTGATTCCAGGGACATTGGATCTTTGATCCATGGTGCAGCCCTAAGTATGGCAAAATGCTATAATAAATACATCCAATGAATTTGACAAACTACATGGTTAGGAAGCAAAATTAGTCATAGAAACCAAAGCAACATACTAGTTTTGAAATATTGGCCTCAGAAGAGCAGATCAGTACTACCATTTGCAGCAACTTGCAGCAATAGTGCTATATGAAAAAATCCAGGTCAAAGAGGTAACTTCCTTGGTTCCAGTTGGTTGCTAGGCAACATCCATGCAGAGCTCTAATTAGGTCTACATTCAGAGTGACCCTTTTTAATATCCACTAAGAACAAATTAATCTTTAGATTACATTTTCTTGGAATCCAAACCTTAAGTTAATACTGGTTTTGAAATGTAAATGTTATAAGAGACCATATGGATAAAAGGTTATGAGGCAAGCCATATATTGTGATGGAAAATGGGAGATCTTTGAGTCTCCCGATGATCTGTTTCCTGACAATCCTGTTTGTGATGTTCTGTGGTAGGTGACCTTCTATTTCTCTAAACAGCCCTGAAGATATGGGATAGTCTTGAATTATTTTTTAAAGAATCAAGTGTCACAGGACTTGGTGTTATTTAAGCTTTTCTGAGTCTTTGGAGTCATGCTAAAAAGCTAAGGTAATAGTGGGCATTGACTTGGTTGTCCAGTTATTTTCTTATAATCCCTGAATCTACTACTGCACTGTGGTTGTTTTTGTTCTCTATCAAAGAAGTTTGAAAATTCCTTGCAATTTTTCTTGGTGTTTTTGAACTTAGCAAAAAGTATTTTTGTTTTTTTTATTACACATTTCCCCACCATTCTGAAGCCTTCCCAGCTGATGACACTTGCCATCTGGAAGAGCCAACTCCTCATGTCAACTTCCATTTAGATTTAATTGAAGGATGGGAAGCTTGGGCTGAAGACCACTGGAGAGATGATTAATAATGGCTCACAGCGACTTCATGACTAAATATAACCACAAGTAGGCCACATCCATCCAAGAACTCAACCAAATTTGATGTTTCTGTTGGTAGAAATTTTAAAAGCAAACTCCTTTACAGGAAATGGGGTAATTAATAATTCCATTCTTTGGAATTTTAAGAGAGAATGATGAAAAGAAATAGTCCCTGGAGTGACTTATTCCCAATACAGCTTCTTCAGTGTACATAAATAATGGGAAATGGAGATAAGGTCATTAAGGTGAGGCTTTAGTTTCCTTCCATATAATTTTAGTCACATATAGACAGGAATTTTCATATGTAAAACTTAAGGTAAACTCAAATTTGAATTTTCTATCAACCTTGGATTTTATGTGCTTAATTTATCTACTCAAGAATTATCTTCTGATGTGTGTGTGTGTGAGAAAGAGAGACCTAAAACATTCATTCAGTCATTTTTATTTATTTAGCATATTGCAGTTAATTAATTTTGATAATGTTCAAACTTTGTAACATTCAGTCTATATTCTAATCTAATTTATTTTGAATCCAATAGGTTTGCCTATTGCATCTTTATTATTAGATTTAACATATGAAGATAACTCCTGATCACTGCTCCTTTCTCTTCAAATGCTAGAAATGGAATACTATCTTTGCAGTTTGTCAAATATTAATGAATTATGCAATTATTTAACTAAAATCATTTTTATTCTGAAGAAACTATAATCCATAACTATAAAGAATTATACTTTAGCAACTTGGAGATATACTGCTTTTAAGCTTCTTTCCTAATTTCAGAAAGTGGCAGCTGAAATCTAATGGAATTTCTCCCTAGACATAGGATAATTCATTTCAATTACTATACAGACTATTCTTTTTATGTTAAGAGCACAGGAAGTTCCTTAAAAGCAGATAACACATGGTATATACTGTATATACCTAGGAATTACTATAGTTCTTAGTTAGGAATGTGCAGGGGAACTATTTCGGGCCATTCTCTCTTCACTTAGCAACAAGGATTTGCAACAACTACACAATAATTTAACTAGAAATTTTTAATGTGTGTGTTGGCAGCTGTCCTCACCCATTCACCTCAACTATATAAGACAATGACTCCATTAAAAAAAACTCTTTAAAATATCTTAAAATCTTACTTTTTTGTTAAAATGCATCAGTATACGTAATATTTATTTAATTGTATGAATTGGGAAGGTTTACATCAAAATTTAAAGGTCTCAATTAAAAATTCAGTTGCAAAAACAACTGCATTAGTAAATTAACATTTACAGTGATTCCCTTAACAACTGTGGCAGGAAAGGTCATAAAATGGGGCAAAACTCACAACAAATGTCTTGCTTAGCCACATAAATTTTGGGCTTAATTGTGGTAAGCTGAAGACAGCCTATACAGAAGTAATTTGAAATTTCTGGTTTAACTGAGATCTTTGTTTTCCTTGACATTCCTAATTGTGTCCAACATCTGATGTAAACTCTATTAAGAAATGATGCAATTTAAGGATACTGTGCATTTTATTCTATGGGTTAAATATTTTACATTATTTCTTTTTCACCCTAACCTTATTTTAAATTCAGAAGTAGGAAGTATCTATTTTTTTCGAGATTGTACTAATACATATATTTTTGTTTCCTGAGGCTTTATTTATGAGTCATCACAGGCTAAACTATGTAGAGTTTTGGTAAAAATGAACATTTAATTGGCCTTGTCCATATTCAGTTCATTTGAAAATATTTTTTTATTTTCTAAAAAAATTGTTACAATATGGTAGATTGTTATAGACATTGAAATTAGGATACTCCTCCCCTGTTTTTTTGTACAAAAAGTCAAATTGATTACATTTGGTTTTGGTTTTGAGCCAAATATTGAAACAGTATATTGGTGATAACTCTGTTATTCAGAAACCTAATATATGCATGAAAAAGTATCTTAAATAAATATTTCAGGCTTAGGAGAATAATTTATAGCTTTTCAATTTAATTTTCTATTTACTGTATTGAAAATCTTCTTTCCAAACAGCACAAAGAAACGTGTATCCATGTGCAGCATGTTTTTTAATTGCATGCCAAGGACTGCACACTCTGAGGAAAGTTGGATAAGGACACAAATAATATGAAGGCCTAAGAGTAAAAGTAAACTTGGTTTAATTTAATTATTATGACAATTAACTATTATACTTACAGTCATGTGAAAAAAGACACATTGTGTAAAGTTTTGTTTTTTTGTAACATATAAAAGTGGGGATGTCAATATTATTTATTTATTATTTATTATTTATTAATTCGGTTTATATACCGCCCTATTCCCAAAGGACTCAGGGTGGTTTACAGGGCAAAATTTAAAAACAATACAATATAAAATTAAAATTAAATTAAATTAAGTATAGCCCCAAAAAGTCAAAATCACAATTTAAAATCATTAAAACCCCTCAGTCCAGGCCAGATAGCTCAAAGAGCCAGGCTTTTAGGTCCTGGCGAAACGAACGAAGGTCGGGGGAGTCCGAACCTCCGTTGGCAGTTGATTCCATAGGGCAGGCGCACCCACAGAGAATGCCCTCCCCCTGGGGATTATATCTCCATTCGAACAATATATAAAAATAAAGCTAATATAATTGAGAAAAGGTTATGAAAAAAGTTGACTTTATGCTATAATTTATTAAATAGGAACAACAACAACAACAAAATGCTCTTTCATTCAGTGGCTCTATAACCAGTTATTGCCCTCTCTGGTAGAAATAATCTCAAGTAGGCATTTCTTATAACTGTCTTATAACTAATGTCTCTGACATAATTGGGAAAAATGTTTTCTCACTGCTACATGGTGAATTTTTTCAGCTGTGAAATGTTTGAGGGGATTTCTTGCATACACAGCCTATTTCAAATCACCCCACAACATCTAAGGTGACCGTGGCATGTGGAAATGACCTTGGAAGACAGGGAAGAACTGCAGCCAGTGCAGTTGTTGATTAAGTGGCTACTTAATCTGCAGCAGGAATGTAGGTGTGGCAAACACCTCAGAAGAGACTCAATATCTTGGCCTATAAAGGCGACAGGAAAGAAACATACTTTCAAAGTTGAAAAAAGCTGTTAATGTACTCTTACAATAAAGCAGAGCTGGTACTTCTGGGTGTGCTTCTCGTCTGGACTATATCACAAAACTGATAATTTCAGACCTCTTCAGTTCTTTTCTTTTTCTCAGCCATTCCTTGATGGAATGTTTAGGGTCATGTTGTAAAGTCCACTTTCTGTATACCTCATATTGGTATACATGATATATATGATTCTTGTTCATCTACTTGTAACTTTATAAAAAAATGATTGCACTCAATCATCAAGTGAGATTCATGGATGGCAATGTGAATTTGTCCCCACCTTTCTTTAACAGTATTATGTAAATAGTGTTTCTGTTTCTGTACAGCGAATATATGTATTTACTTAAAACATTTATAATCCTTTTGAGAAAATTTATTTCACTTACATTTACTTCAGATATGTCCATGTTGCACTGTTTTCTATATATTTACACCTGATTTCATTATTCCAGCCCTACATTTGGTCCATTCTCTGTGAGTATAGAAACACTTGATCAATATTTTTTTTATATCTGATTTGTATGCAAATAGGGTTCAGTCTCTCAAGCAGGTGATCTGAAGTACAGTATGTCTGACAGATCTGGAAGACACAAGGCTGACTTAAGATGTTAGACAAATCAGAAATAATCTCATATGATTACACAGCTATTTAATTTGCCCCATTAAAATACCCACCTATATTTTCTCAACAAAGAAATCCCCTTGAGGCTCAGGTGTGTTTTAGGCTTTAGCATCATGAAGAGGGAGTGTTCTTCTTGAACTTATCATTGTTATTTGTAGTCTTTATAACTTGTAAGTCACTGCAATTTTTTCAACAATGAGGAACATTCATCATTTGAGTTGCAAAACTAAATGGTTTTGAATTGAACAATAATAATATCAAACAAAGAAGAAAATGAATGTATTATTCAGGTGCTGTCAACCTTTGGATATTTATGAGTATTGCATGTTAATCCAGGTTTCTTGGCTCCTTTCCTAACATACCTCTAATATTAATCTATGTCAAAACAGTTCTACAGGGTTTTTTTGAGGAATCATATCATTTGTCAATTGTTTAACACCATGATTTCTAAGGCATTGCAAAATGATGTGTCCTATTACACTTTTAATCCACCTCTTAACATTGTTTTGTATCCCTGTTGCAGGATTTTTAAGCTAATTATCTGAGAAAATATTGTTGAAAAATTACAAATTTTACCAAATTTGTATGTCCGAACAGAATATATTCATGCTCAAGAAATAATCATACATTATTATTTCTTTTTCTAGCAGAGAATTGTGTTCACTATTAGGTATATGTACCTCTCTAGCATCCTTACCGTAACAATGGCTATTAACCAAGGAATTCTAATTCATAAGTAGATATTAGCAGGGTCTGCATATCAAAGATATTTCTACACTGGTTTCTATTATTATTCCTTAGGAAACAACTGAACTGAACTTAACATAAAGATAGCAAATATTAGATCATTATAAATCATCAATGCATTTGCTGCCTGAACATAACAAAGCTACAGTATACAGGTGAAACTCAAAAAATTAGAATATCGTGCAAAAGTTCATTTATTTCAGTAATGCAACTTAAAAGGGGAAACTAATATATGAGATAGACTCATTACATGCAAAACAAGATAGTTCAAGCTGTGATTTGTCATAATTGTGATGATTATGGCTTACAGCTCATGAAAACCCCAAATCCACAATCTCAGTAAATTAGAATATTGTGAAAAGGTGCAATATTCTAGGCTCAAAGTGTTCCACTCTAACCAGCTAATTAAGCCATAACACCTGCAAAGGGTTCCTGAGCCTTTAAATGGTCTCTCAGTCTGGTTCAGTAGGAATCACAATCATGGGGAAGACTGCTGACCTGACAGTTGTGCAGAAAACCATCATTGACACCCTCCATAAGGAGGGAAAGCCTCAAAAGGTAATTGCAAAAGAAGTTGGATGTTCCCAAAGTGCTGTATCAAAGCACATTAATAGAAAGTTATGTGGAAGGGAAAAGGGTGGAAGAAAAAGGTGCACAAGCAGCAGGGATGACTGCAGCCTGGAGAGGATTGTCAGGAAAAGGCCATTCAAAAGTGTTGGGGACTTTCACAAAGAGTGGACTGAGGCTGGAGTCAGTGCATCAAGAGCCACCACACACAGACGGATCCTAGACATGGGCTTCAAATGTCGTATTCCTCTTGTCAAGCCTCTCCTGAACAACAAACAACGTCAGAAGCATCTTACCTGGGCTAAAGAAAAACAGACTTGGTCTGTTGCTCAGTGGTCCAAAGTCCTCTTTTCTGATGAGAGCAACTTTTGCATCTCATTTGGAAACCAAGGACCCAGAGTCTGGAGGAAGAATGGAGAGGCACATACTGCAAGATGCTTGAAGTCCAGTGTGATGTTTCCACAGTCTGTGTTGATTTGGGGAGCCATGTCATCTGCTGGTGTTGGTCCACTGTGCTTCATTAAGTCCAGGGTCAGCGCAGTCGTCTACCAGGAGATTTTGGAGCACTTCATGCTTCCTTCCGCAGACGAGCTTTATGGAGATACTGACTTCATTTTCCAGCAGGACTTGGCACCTGCCCACTCTGCCAAAAGCACCAAAACCTGGTTCAATGACCATGGGATTACTGTGCTTGATTGGCCAGCAAACTCACCTGACCTGAACCCCATAGAGAATCTATGGGGCATTGCCAAGAGAAAGATGAGAGACATGAGACCGAACAATGCAGAAGAGCTGAAGGCCACTATTGAAGCATCCTGGTCTTCCATAACATCTCAGCAATGCCACAGGCTGATAGCTTCCATGCCACGCCGCATTGAGGCAGTAATTGCTGCAAAAGAGGCCCAAACCAAGTACTGAGTACATATGCATGCTTATACTTTTCAGAGGTCTGATATTGTTCTATGTACACTCCTTGTTTTATTGATTGCATGTAATATTCTAATTTTCTGAGATTGTGGATTTAGGGTTTTCATGAGCTGTAAGCCATAATCATCACAATTATGACAAATCACGGCTTGAACTATCTTGCTTTGCATGTAATGAGTCTATCTCATATATTAGTTTCCCCTTTTAAGTTGCATTACTGAAATAAATGAACTTTTGCACGACATTCTAATTTTTTGAGTTTCACCTGTATATACAAATGATTTGGAGAATCAGCTTTATTTTTTATTCTATTTGTTCATTAGGCAGTTTAAACAATGTGTATACAAGTATTCACGTGTTGCATTAAGTCATGATTGTTTAAGTTTCAGTTCCTCATCATGTCATCTTAAAGTATTGGGAAGCTGATAGAATAGTTTCTGTCAGATACCTTTGAGAGTTGCCACTAGCTGGAAAAGCAGTATATAGTTTTCTTGTTGTTTGTGTGTGTGTGAGGGAGATAGTTGTGCCTTTGAATGAGATACCTATCTCCTAGCAACTATCTTCTTAGGGCTGAGAGAGAGTGACTGGCTCAAAACCACACAGCTGGTATTGGGCCTAAGGTAGGAATTGAACTCAGTCTCCTGATTTTTAGTTTGATGCCTTAACCACTACATCCAAACTGGCTCTCTAATATTTAGATAGATGGATAAATTAGAAAGAGGCCTTTGGAATGGACATCAGTGTAAAAAAAATACTTTTACTTAAAACACCGTGCAATCATCTTCCAGAAAATATGAAGTGGCTGCTTCAAACTCCCATATCACACCTCTCCTCCGTGCGCTGCACTGGCTTCCGGTTGCCTTCCGTGTGAAGTTCAAGGTGCTAACAATGACATTCAAAGCCCTACATGGCATGGGTCCGGACTACCTACGGGAGCACCTTCTGCCGATGTCAGCACCCCACCGTCCTGTGCGCTCCCACAGAGAGGGCCTCCTCAGGGTGCCACCGCTCAAGGAATGTCGGCTGGTGGCCCCCAGGGGGAGGGCATTCTCAGTGGGTGCGCCAGCCCTCTGGAACACCTTACCTACCGAAATCCGGATGGCCCCTGACCTCCGTACCTTCCGTCGCGACTTAAAAACTTTTTTGTTCCAGCAGGCTGGCCTGGCATGATAGCGTTAATTGGGGTCCCAGTTTGTGTGCATTAGTGTTTCTTATTATTTTATTGTTCGGTCTGTATACCTTCCCTTCCTCTGTACACCGCCCCGAGTCCCTCGGGAGAAGGGCGGTTTATAAAAACTAATAAATAAATAAAATAAATAAATAAATAAATAAATAAAAGGCAACTGGACTTTGTGTTTCCCTGAAGACATTTTGCTTCTTATACAAGAAGCTTCGTCAGTTGTGACTTCTTGGTCAGAAGCTTCTTGGATGAGAAGCAAAATGTCTTTAAGAAAAAACAAAGTCTAGTTGCCTTTAAAAAAGTACCATGACCTGGATGACTGAGAATCTCCATAGACGTATCTTCCCAATAGTTTCCATATATAAATACAAGAATTACCATTTTGCTTTTCTGGCAGTACCAACAGAAATATTGTCTATGTCCATATTTTGTCCAAAAATATGGTTTAAAACTTCCAGAAAATGTCTGTGGTTTAATATTCCAAGTGTGCTTAAGCAAATGTATATTCTGAAGCATTCCTTTACCAAGTTTTTATAGCACTGTAACCTTTATTTCTTATCACAAATACAAATAAAACCTGTTGGTGTTTTCTGAGGCTGATTTTCCCAACTATCTGCAAAGCTGATATTGTATTTCAGTTTGTTTACCCTATTAAAATATTATTACATATAGAGCATAATTTCCCATCACCAGTAGTGAAGTAAGAAAAAAAAAGACTTCGTTTATGTAACGACTCTACCCAAATCAAAACAGCATTTTTAAGAAGGATAAAAATATAGCTGTTCTTTTATCTTTTTTTCCCTTTAAGATATTTGTGCTGAACAAGTCACTGAACAAGAAAGATGTCATTTAGCTGACATCAGGAACAGGGTTAACTGGAACAGTCACAAGTTAAGTGTTCCATTTTTCATAGTGGTTGATGGTGGCTTTTTGTCTCACTGCGTTTGAAATTGGGCCATGTCCCCTACTTATCAGTGCCCCTGAAAAAGCTGTCTTTATGTATTAACCATAAAGAGTAGGGGGGAAAAGCAATCATTTCTCTGGTAGACAGATGATAAAATGACAGAAGTGCCACTAAATAGCACTGGTTGGTTTTTCTATTGCTACTGACTGTATCTCTCATCTTTTGAGAAGTTGATTGTGATGGTTGACAATTGAATATGTTTGGACTTGAGAGGTACTTTTCTCTTAACTGCTGTTTACTTGTGTACCCCCTTTAAGCATGCCACTAAATGTACTATATAGTTTCTTGAAGTTTGATTGCTGTAAATATTCATAGGTCCAGGTGGTTCCAGAAATATACATATGGTGAAGAACATGTGGCTCAGATAATGAATTTCCCTCGAGATTATACACACATGCTCTTGTTTTAGATATCTGGTTCCTAATTCACTTTTGAGAACTTGGTATATTTCTATATTTATAATCAACAATAAAATTGAGGACTCCCTCCACACTCTACAAAAACCTATGTATTAAATTACAGCTACTTCTTATCTCTTTATTTATGACTTTAGAAGTAGATTCCATTATATTCTGTTTATGTCTTATTCTATTTTGGCTATTGTTGTTTATATTTTATTTTATTCTGTAAACTCTTGTTAGAAGATGAAATATAAATGATAACACACCATTTGAAACTAAAAAAATATATGCATTAAACATAAGCAGTATACTATTAAAAATAGGAAAATGCCTCTCTATATATAGGATATAGAAAAGGAAACAATATCTCCAACATAAATAAGCTCTATTTATTATATGCATTTTTTCATAAAAGAACATAACCTCACATAGAGGTTCTGATTTAGCTAAAGAGTTATTTATTCTGAAACACATTTATGTTTGTGTATGTGTGAAATGATACTGTACATGTGTTCATAGCATAAATATATAGACAGACAAAAGCCTGTTTCATATGCCTTTTTCATTTTCATAATCTAGTTTGTTCCCAAATGTTGTAATTCCCATACCGTGCAGTTGCAACACAATTAGGTTTCCTCAGTAGTAATTTATAGAATTTTCACAGCATAACTCATCCATCACTGGTGATAAATAAAACCCGTTCTCACTACTATTATTTTGACAAAATAATAGTGGAATGATTCTACATGATATTTAGTCTGCAGTAGGGAAATGATGAAAAAAGATATTTTGGCCAGATACTTGGATTTAAATAATTTGCACTGTATTAAAAGTGTTTAAATTTACTGTTCTTTGTTCCTGCTTTTCTAAGTCACCTAGTGTTGAATATAATAAAGAAGCCATACAATAATTTTATATGATGACACGTTGCCCATTCTATTATACTTACCTCTAAATTAATTCATATTAAAGAAACATGTTTTAAAATATTAATCAAACAGGACCTGCTTCCTGTTTCATTGTTCATTTTATTGTACACATTTGGCTGTGGCTAGGGAATTGGTTAGGAGTAGCTACTTAATTGTCTCTGTTGACAATGAACTTATTTTCCCAACGTGTATTTCTTAATTTGTGAGAGTATCTTTTTTAATTATTCCAAGGGCAAACTGGATATTTTTTTCTATGCTAAGATGGTTAAATTTAGCAAACTGCACAGCTTTAATGCATTACATCATATATTTTTTGAGAAGCCTCATACATACCCATTAGCAACTTTTCTAGTGATTTCAACTTGTTCATTTTATTTGTTCATACAAGTTTCCTTTCCCTTTTACTAAAAACAAAGCAAACAAAACAAAACAAGCTTGCATGCTACACACAAATTCACAATCTAACATTATCTCCTAGTTCGACCAAATATACTTTTTTTTTTAAGACTATAGAATTGACGGGCAGCTTCTAGGCAGTTCTTTGATTGGAGGTTAACCCATTTACCTAAAATAGAACAAAGCATATATATATATAATATATTTTCTAAACCAGTTTTGTTTTGGTTGTCGAGAGACAATCTGTGAATCTGAATAAGCAGACACATAGTTTCATAATTTCAAATGTGGGAATTTAGGCCACTGATCAGAAACTCTGAGATATGATCTTAGTGAAAGCCAGGGGTACACTGAGATTTTAAAACATTTAACAAAAATAAGAACAATGCAGTTGAGAGAAAGAGTATTAACTCTTCCTCACCTTCACTTTTACAGGTAGTCCTTGACTTATGACAACAAAGGAGCCCAGTATTTTGGTTGTAAATCATTGTGCTTGTAAGTTGAGACATCATGATTGTTGTAAAGCATGTCACCATGGTTTTGAATGTATCTCTTTTTATTTAAGAACAAGTAAATGGTGGAAACACATGCATGAATCTGTCTTGCCTATGACTTAGTAAGTATGTGTATTTGGCCCAGTTTCCTATTTATGTCCAGGTATCTGGAAAGTTATTTACATAGGAATGGAGGTTGCAGGGAAATCTCTTTGCATTGCTTTTCATGTTCTATGTCTAAAAGCAGACTTTACCCATTAGTTAGATTTTTCAGCTTTATAGTGGTGCATCTTTTTACCACCATGTATCAAGTTTGCTAGGCATAAAGCAAGCCAAACTACATGCAACTTTCTTCAGACAAAAATCTACACCTGAAGTAAATGATCATGATCTAAAGCAAAGGCAGCTCTGGTTTAACATACTATCTGAATGGATATTGAAATAAAATGCCTTATTCCAAAGAGTTTCTGAAAGTCGCAGGTTTATGATCGGATGAGGTCTCTTTCATTAACTTTTTCCTTATTTAAATTTTTAAAAGTTAATTATATATTATATATATATATATATCTAAGGATAACTTTAACCATTAATTTCATTTTTTCTGTGTCTCATATACATACATACACAGAAAAAATGCCATGCTTGAAATCTGTCATTAAGTTAGAAACTTTCCTGAACATTATTTATATTTTTTTAATGTAAAATTGTTTAAACCTGCCTAACCTTTATAGATTTTTTTAAATAAATGAACTAAATAACAGTTAAAATAAAAACTATAATATTGGTTACATTTGTATATTGATGTGAAAAAATCTATTGCCATTTAAAGATTCACTGCTGTATAGACTTCTAGCTAATATAATCATAACTAATGATCTAAATTAAATTGTGTTAACATCCCTTTTATAGATAATGGTAAAGTGGTTTCTGCATCACAATGTTGCTAGGAGCTATATCACTAAAAAATTTTGCTTCCAGAAGGACCACCCATGATGGGCAGATTATAGATAAGGGGTCAGAAAAAATATGATCCACTGGAGAAAGAAATGGTAAAGCTCTATAATGCTCTGCCAAGAATTTGATGTCACAGATTACTTCCTCATGCTAATGAGTTACCTGGAGCCATAAACCACCATGAGAGATCCTTGATGGAGCCAGAACATTGGTGCTTGAAGATATTTCCAGCAATTTGAGAGGTCATTTTGTGGGCTGTTTTGTTAACTTTTAGAACACAAAAGTGACCAGGGTACTTAAAAGATTGCTCCAAGAAGTTTTTCCTCTTATGCTGATCCTAGCCAACTTTTTTTAGTTTTCTGAAAACCTTCAGAAAATGACTCAGGTGAAGATAAACTCAGAATGATGCTCAAGATGAGAAGTGAGCATGATTGGTCATGACTTTAAAGTCAGATTTGAGGCTACTCTCTGGTGATGAGAATGGCAAAGTGCAATTATTTTTCTTTTTTTGAATATATTTTATTATTTTTTACAATAATAATCTTTAGTGCTTCAATAATAATTAATTTCTATAATTTATCAATATGTTAGTTGATAATATATGTCCTTGATCCTCTCTTCTTCCAGTAATATTCTCCTTTTGTCTACATTAAACAAATATAATTCTTAATACTTTCAATACATACAGAGTTGGGTATAAACATTTTTCTAGTATTTGTACACATAACAATAACATCAACATATAACATCTTTTCTAATCAGCTTATGTTTCAATTGTATTTATAGATGTCATCTTATTAAATCATTATATGTCCTATTTTCAAAATTCTTATTTAAGCTTACTTCCCCTCAGTATTGAAACCACTATTATCAGCCATAATTTTCTCAAAATTCATTACCTTTGAATATCAAAACTTTTCATTCAAATATACCGTCTCAATATTTTTACATTTA
Organism: Vipera ursinii; assembly: GCF_947247035.1. Lineage (NCBI taxonomy): Eukaryota > Metazoa > Chordata > Lepidosauria > Squamata > Viperidae > Vipera > Vipera ursinii. The sequence goes on from NC_139518.1 coordinate 33,102,331, forward strand.
ATATATTATAAAAGTATTATACTACTTATATATTTTATCCCTCTTACTTTTAGGGCCCCTTTATATCCAAGCTTTATCTATTCTTTTAACCATGTTCAACAAGTATTTAATCACATAGTACACCATGTAGCAATCTTACTATAGGGCTTCTTTACATCCAAACTTTATATTTTTAAAGCCGTATTCAAGCAAGTGTTTAGTCATATAGTATTCCATCTGGTAAGTTGAATCACATCTCTTAAATCTAATTCTAATCTTCTTCTTTTGCCAGGTCGCTTTCCAAATCAGTAGGTTTAGCTTGCCAGGTTATATTTTTGTAGATATTTTGGGGGACAAAAAGACAAATTAAGTAGAATATTCATTATTTGTCTCACACAGTTTATTGATTCTGCTGACAGCTCTTTAATCCATTTTATGAAGTCTTCTGTTTTGTCCTCAAATTTGTTTTGAAGTCCTGGAAAGTAAAACATCTTTTTTATTTCCTTTGCTGTAGCAAAATTTTGTGGATTTTCTTTTGTTTGTATTAAGTTGTATTTCTCTTCATTTGTATCTTTCATATTTAAGTTATTTTCTTCTGATTTGTTTTCTATTATCTGATTTATTTTTCATTCTTTATCATCTTTTTGGGGCATTGTTTAATTGTGAGTTTAGGTTAGAGATATGTTCATTTATGTTATCAAAGTTGTTTTTAATCTCATCATGATTTAAGACAATTTTCATTTGAAAGAAAGAAAGGTTTTTCTTTCTCTGCAAATAGTCTTTAACTTAAAAATGCAGCTCAGTGTGTTTATAATCCCAGAAGGTCAGCAGTTTCTAAACTTATATAAGTTCACTCTGTAGTAGATAGCCTAATGCTTTGTTCCAGCTGTCTTGCCAAATTCTGAGTCAATGCAGCTATAGTTTTCTCTAATCCTCCACTAGGTGCCAGTAGCTATTCATTTTCTAAATTTTATAGCAAACATTATTATTGTTGTTGTTGTTGTTGATGATCATCGCACAGTCAGCCAGATGTTCAGACTGGATTTGGCATTTTTCTCTACCTATCGAGTCCTTACCGAGGACCTAGGATAAGCAGATGTGGATGTTTGATGGTATTACAGATATCGTTGCAGGATGGAAGCAGTTCCTAGTAAGGCCGCCTTTTGCAATTGACTAATGGCAAATTTGTCAATGCCAATGGTGTTCAAGTGGTGCTCCAGTTGTTTTGGGATTGCACCCAAGGCACCTATTACTATTGGTTAACTACCCTTACTTGCCTTTGCCACAATCTTTCTATTTCTAAGTCTTTGTATTTTGTTATCTTCTCCAGTTCTTTCTCGTCTAGTCTGCTGTCTCCAGGAACTGCCACATCCACTATCCAGACTTTTTTGTCTTTCTTATTGACAATTGTTAAATCCACGGTGTTATGTTTTTGTTTTTATTATTATTATTATTATTATTATTATTATTATTATTATTATTATTATTATTATTATTATTATTATTATGGTTATTGTTGTTGTTGTTGTTGTTGTTGTTGATGATGATGATGATGATGATGATTTCATCAATACTTTTTCAGGTATGGAATTTCAACAGTTTTCAGATTTATCCAGACTGTAGAATTTTTAACCTCATTTCAATATATTTTTGTTCCCCATAAGAGTTTAATTTGCCGCTTCCATCTATGGAAGGATTTTGGGGAGGATTTTTGTTTCTTGGGAATCTTTTCCAGGAAATCAGATACAAAATAGGAGAGAGAAGTTTGAATTCCTCACCCAGTTTCAGGCACACTATTCACCTTTGTTCTGGTTAGTGCCTTTGGACTTCGGCTGCAAGTAGCTTGGGCTGGTCACCGAAGTGTGGTCAGCCTTTCTCCTGTTGGGTTAGAAGGCTTCCTCCAGATCAAGCAGGATGACCGCCGTTGTTCTGCGATCATAGGGGTGTCCCTCTTTCTTTGTCACCTCTCTGGGGTGACTTTAGACCCATTTAGGGTCCCTGGCAAGGCAAAACTAGCTTTAGGGTCCGGAGCTCTGCATTCCCTTGGCCGTGCACCATGGCACGAAACAGGAAGTCCAAAGTGCAATTATTTTTATCCTTTACTGCATTGATGTAATGTCAGCCATCTGGGTATTTATAGCATCCCAAACTATCTTTGGGACTGATGGACCAGAAGAACTAATTAATGTAATATGTGATTGACTGGCTGATCATTTCTTGCATATCATTGCTCCAAGTTGCTCCTAGTGATAAATGGGTGAACAGAATCTGTTGAAACAATAGCAGTCATATTATGTGATATTATTGGAATGTTTCTGAACCTGCGGTTTACAAGGATATCCACCAGTATCTTTGTGTCTTTACATTTACCACTTGTGCATTGGATCCCTTCCCTATCTGTATAATGAAAATGGCCAGGGGGTGGATTGGGAGTTGAATAAGGCTACACCCAGTGCTGATAAGCTGCTCAAAATTTGTTGTGATTGCAATTGTATATAAACCATGAATAAATAAATAAATACATAAATAAATAATTGTCCAGTAGATAATGAAAAAAATCCATATAGTTCTATTTTTTCTTTACAGATTATACAGGCATTTAATTGGGTAGATACTGCTGAAGACATACTTTGAGAAAACTCTCGTTTCCTTTTTTCCCCTTTTTCTCTTCCTGAGGTCTGTTTCTCTAATTGATCAGGATATAAATTAAAAATATTTAAAACTTTATTAAGAGTTTTGTTCAAACATGCAAGGATACATTAAATAATATTTTCAAATGAAATACCTCAACTGCACATACAAGAAGCTTATATAATCAGTTTAAAGGCATTTTAAACAGTGCCGTCACATTTCCTAATCCACATTGAGTCATTTAAACATTTCTAAGCAAGTGAAAAATCTCCCAAACATTTACCTTTGCACATATGTATGATAGCGGCATTTCCACAACAAGCTATCATCCTGTCTTTTAAAAAAAATCTGTCATCTTTCTCATTTTTCTCTCCTCATACAATAAACCAGGATGTATTATTCTCGTCAGAGATCTGAACTGGTTGTTTGCAGAAGCATTTGAATTACGGTTAAAGGCACATGAAATTTGCCAATGTGTATATGAAGCTGTATATTTCATGCCTAGACTGTTTTTAGACTAAGATAGAAACAGAATTGAATAAGAACAGTTGTTCTCCTTCCTAACATGCTTGTTGCATGAACTGTGTAATCACTGATCATCCTTGCATAAATCCTAGCATTCCATCTGCTCTCAGCAAGTAAATCATAACATAATGCAGAACAATTTATACACTAAAGGAGTGTAGATGTAATGTACTTGAGTTTAGTTATCTATCTAGCAACCAGGATTAAAAAATCCTGAATGGCCCAATAGCACTTGATAGTTGAGTACACATATATTAAAACCTAATCTAAAACTAAAACTAAAATATGAATCATCCAAGAGTCATGCCATGGCTAAACAAATGTATAATGACGCACAAATTATGCAACCCATTTAATCTAGATTGTTATATAGTGCAAATTTAGTTAGGAGAAACAATTATTCCCATTCAAAAATGTATTCATTCCTTTGCTCTTTCATTTACTCCTGTTCTTAACACAATTGTCCCAAACTTAAAGCCCTTTGCAGGTAAGAGGTGCTTTTAATGTAAACTAAGAGTAGTGCATGTCCATGTTGAACACAGTAATTTATCCGTAATTGTTGCATCTAGTGGGTACATAGAGCCTACTGAGAATACCAAGCAATCGATTTCTTGCGGCTCACGAATTTTAGGTTTGAGCAGAGAGTGACTACAGTCTCCCAAGTAATGGTAATTAGCCAGACTGAGCTACATAATACTGCTCATTCTCATTCAGGAGTTTGACACAGTATAGTTATGTCCCTGACATTATACCAGCAGGGCTCTTTCATCTCAGTACCAAAGAAATATACATTTCATCTGTACTAAAGAACTATCTACAGGGAATAAGCGTAGGTGAGTAGTCTGCCTGCAGTTCAACAGAGAAACTTTAAACAGATATTTTTAATAGGCTGTCATTACTGAGGCATTGTCAGATATGAAAAGCACTAAATTGCATGGTAACAAATTGTGAAATATTTGCCCTACATGAAAAGAGAAGAATAAAAAACAAATTTGCCAAAGTTCTCCCCTCCCTTTGCTATTAATAAAAACTTATGCGTAAGGTTGATTTAGAAAATGCGAGAGTTAGAACTCACCCTCTACATGCCCCTTCCTTAATTCTAAATTCAAATGTTTGTTGGTTTATAGTAAATTAATGTCATTTCTAAGATGCTGAATTTCAGAACTAAATTACATTAGCTTATTTTTTTTATTATATTTGTATCTGAAGACTTTTTATGCTGCTTTTTGCTCTCCAAAGACCTCTACCACAGTTCCTAACAATAAGTACAATCTTGATTTAATGTGAATATAAAGCTGATACATAATTGAGCAGAATAAAAAGTGAAGTCATAAAAATTAACTTTGAGTTAAATGAATAAAGAATGCTGTAAATAGAACATGATTTCTGTATACAAATCACACATTCAAACTCACTAATAGTCAGTCGTAGGATCAGCTCTTGGTTGCAAAAATCTGGAGGACCACTACAGGATAGGAAGAGTTTCTTGTACTGCTTGGCTGCCACCTAATAGTTCTTCGAATTTTTGTGCCTTAGATATAGAAATAGAATAATAGGATTGGAAGGGACCTTGAAAATATCCATACCTTTTCATACTCCCCCATCTTTGTTGCTGTTATCTGTGCCCTTTCTAGGGTCTCAACATGCTTTTTTTTTTGTATTGTGTTGACCAGAACTGGAGTGTGGTCCACTTTCAAGTGTGGTCTTACGATGTGGTCATAGAAATATATTATCATTTCTCATGAGCTTGATGCTATCTTTCTGTTGATGTAGTCTAGGACAACACTGATTTTTTTGGCAGTGGCAGCACATTACTGGCTCATACTGAAGTGGTGGTCTACTAAAACACCTAGCTCCCTCTCACAGGGAGCTGAAACCCATGCAGTCTATTCTCTATTCTCTGTGCATTTTATTTTTCCTGCCAAAGTGTAGGACTTTATTTTTCTCACCACTGAACTACATCTTGTTGCATAGGACCCAATGTGCAAGTCCGTCAAGAGCCTTCTGGATCTTGAGCATATCTTCCAAAGTGTTAGCATTTTTCCCCAGATTTGTGTTGTCTGCAAATTTGATGAGTGCCTCTCCAATCCCCTTATCTAGGTCATTTACAAAGATGTTGAAGAGCATTGGATCCAAGACCTAACCGTGAGGTACACTACCGAATGCTACCCTCCATGTACATGTACAGAGGTAGGCAACCTTGGCGCAGCTGGCTCAGGAATTCTGGGAGTTGAAGTCCATGAGTCATAAAAGAGCCAAGGTTGACTACCCTTATACATGTAGTTCCATCGAGGACCATATATTAAGTGTAATTGGTAGCCAACTGCATATCCTACTAGTGGTGGTACTGTCTATCCTGCATTGTTCTATTTTATCAAGTAGTAGGCTGCGGTTCACTTTATTAAATGCCTTACTAAAATTGAAACGTATTATATTCACAGCATTTCCTTTACCCACTAATTTAGTTATTTCATTTTTAAAAAGGCTATAAGGATTGTTTGGCATGACCTGATTTAAAAAAAAAACCCATCCTGGCTTCTAGTAATCATCTTGTTCAATATTAGGGGCTCACATATCCACTGCTTTATTATTTTTTCCAGGATTTTTCTAGGTAATGATTGGTCTGTAGTTTTCTGGATCTGTTCCCCCCCGTTTTTGAAGATTAGAACCACATAAGCTATTTCCAGTCATCTGCAGTTCCCCTGTACTCCAGGAGCTCTAAAAGACTGTATTCAATGTATTCCAAGAACACATCTGTCAGTTCCTATAGAAGCCTGTGATGTAAACCATCTTGTTCTGGTGATTTGAACTCATCCGAGATGGATAGGCGTTCTTTCACCAATGCCTTGCCTATTTTGACTTGCATTCCTGCTCTGTATCCCATAATGCTACTTTTGATAGTTTGGGTCAATCAATTTATTATTATCAATCAATATACCGGTAATATAATATATTATGATAGGTTAATGGTCGTTGAATTGCTTTTCATATATTTGGTGTCCATGATGTATTAAGGATTGAAAAGAACCTTTCAAACTGTGCTTATCATCTTGTGATTTCCATGGACAAATCTATATAGTTTTCTAGGTTGTGGAAATGGGTTGCCTTTGGGTAATTAGGATCTTTGTTAAAAAAATCAATCTTTTAATCGCTGATCTGTTTGTATTGTAATATCTTGTTTCTTTCTTGGGGCCCTATCTTTTTGAATAAGTTCTGTAGCATGGATATGTTAACACATGGCTTCATAGCGCTATGAAGAATTTTGGGGTTGGAATAATAATCTATTCTAACTTTTGTGAGGTCTATTGAAATTGGCTCTACTATTTATAAGGTTTTGTACATTATACATTTGCTTACTATCAATGTGCTTTATAGGACAAAAAGGTTTTTTTGTACCAATAAGTCCTGTACCTCCAAATACTATACAGATGGGAGGTCAACTAATTCTCTTCAGTCATTAGAAAACATAACCAGTAGTGTGTGAACGAGGAACACAGATCTAGAAATCTCATCAACAGATCATGAATAAGTCCACAGGACTGTCTATTGGGAGCCTGAGAAATGTTTTCTTTTTGTATGTTGCCAGATGGTGTTGAGATCAACACCTTTGCCAAAGAGCTTGATAGCTTGTAAGGGGAAGTTAAGCAAAGTTGAAATGGGAAGCAGATCAAAGGAAACAAGTACGAATGAAAAAAGGGCCTGCTGCTTCCTTGCTAGCTAGGTAGGGATAAGATTGATTGTTGCTCTTTCAGTAGGAAACGTCAAAGTTTTCAGTCTGCAGCTGGTATTTCAAGACTCAAGCCATAAAAAGGTGTTTCATATATAACTTGAACCCATGACCAATTTTCAAAAATGCAAATAAAGTAGTATGAATATATGTAGATTGTATAAACTTCCATTTTCATACTCATAATAATTTCAATTTAAAGCAACTAGTTATCTCTAGTTATCTACATATAAAAATATGGATTTAATCCAAACGTCCTCTTTCACTGCAAATATCTTTTTCAGGGTTGTTACAATGAAAAAGAAGAATTCATACCTGGTTTATATTAAGCAGATTAATTGCATAGAGATATTTCAGGCTTTGTATGAATCTTTGAGTACCTAGACATAAGAGAGAAGAATAGAATTCTATATCCAATTAATCCTTTAAATGAACTCAATATACAAGCTACAGGTTTTTTTTTCCAAATGAGCATGATCTGCAATTTAGGTATGTTCCCATCTTATCATAACAAACACTGAGCTAGTGCTTAGCAACCACCTTTCTGCGATCTCTATTAAAGCTTCATTTATTTTTGCTGCTTTATGGAATTAATCCATTAACTTAGTCCCCAAAATGTTGATTGCTATTTTAATCCAGCTAGGTCTCAAGCTAAGCAAAGGTTCATTCTGGATAGACCAGATTCTACAGATGTAAAACAGATAGGCAAATATTTAATTCCTAGGTTTGTTTGCTTATATATTTATTTGATTTGATTTTGTTGCCACCCAATTCCAAACAAATTCTGGCTAGCTCACAGTATAGAAAACAAAATAAAATTACAATAAAATGGGTAGAGAAGATGGAATACAGGTGATCAGTAGAAAAAATATATATCCAAAAGTTCATTCAACAAGAGACTTAATCCAATGTAACCAAAGGCTGGGTGAAACAGCCCAGTCTTCAGGAACCAACAAAGTACCGTATTTTCTGGCATATAAGACGACTGGGCATATAAGACGACCCCCTACATTTCCTGTTAAATTATAGGGTTTGAGCTATACTCGCCGTATAAGACTACCCCTCTTCCAACGCACACCAAATAAAAACTAAAAAACATCAGATTTAATTTTAATATGGTAATTTTAATTCAAATGCTTATGACATGCAGGTGCTTAGTAGGAAAACTCACTTATAAACATAAGGCTGTTTGTCATCAGACATGTAAACATAAAACAGTGCAAGTGGATTAAACTATAATAACAATAACAAGAAGAAGAAGAAGAAGAAGAAGAAGAAGAAGAAGAAGAAGAAGAAGAAGAAGAAGAAGAAGAAGAAGAAGAAGAAGAAGAAGATGAAGATGAAGATGATGATGGAGGGGACCTTGGAGGTCATCTAGTCCAACCCCCTGCTAAGGCAGGAAACCCTATACCATTTCAGACAAATAACTGTCCAGTCTCTTCTTAAAAACCTCCAGTGTTGGAGCATTCACCACTTCTGGAGGCAGGTTGTTCCACTGGTTAATTGTTCTGTCAGGAAGTTTCTTCTTAGTTCTAGGTTGCTTCTCTCCTTGACTAGTTTCCATCCATTGCTTCTTGTCTTGCTTTCAGGTGCTTTGGAGAATAGCTTGGCTCCCTCTGCTTTGTGGCAGCCCCTGAGATATTGGATCCCTGCTATCATGTCACCCCTCACCCTTCTCTTCGTTAAACTACACATACCCAATTCCAGCAACCGTTCCCTATTTTCCTAATTCACTTTTTCACTTTTCCTAATTCACTCTAAAGCTTTCCCTGTGCAGAGCCTTACGTAAAACCAGCTGCCTGCAATTAGTGCAGGTTCGCATCCCACCAGTCTCAAGGTTGACTCAGCTTTCCATCCTTCCAAGGTAGGTAAAATGAGGACCCAGATTGTTGGGGGCAATAAGCTGACTTTGTAATAATGCTGCTTGGGGGGGTGAAAGCCCTAATAAACAGGCATATACACAGAATGAAGGCTATTGCTAAGCACATTGATTTGTGCTTTAAATTGTAAGCCACCCTGAGTCTTCAGAGAAGGGCAGGATATAAATGTGATTTTTTTTTTAAATGGGAGATCCGCTCCAGGTTTTCCAGCCAGCCCGCCCAGTTCCTGAGTCAAATGTGTCCTTAGAGCTGAGCCGCTGCTCTGGCTGCTGCCTTCCCCACCTGCCTTTCAAGTTGGGATATACTATAGCTGCTCTTCAACTTTAGAAAGAAAGATGCCCAGACCCCAGCCTGTAAAAAATCACAGACTGCAGCTTCTTCTCCAATTGGTCCCGCTTTCCCTGTGCAGACTAAATGGGAGATCCACTCCAGGTTTTCCAGCCAGCCCTGTCCCTAAATTTTCAGTACCCGGCGTATAAGACACCCCTGACTTTTGAGAAGATTTTCATGGGTTAAAAAGTAGTCTTATACGCCGGAAACTATGGTAATGCTCTGGCATAAGGAAGGCACCATATTCTAAAAACATAGTATATCACATGATGAAAAAAGCCAGAGGAGAACCAATTGCAAGGAAAAAATATAGATGTGAGACAGATTTAGCATTTTCTCATCAGGAAAATCTACACTAGACAGCAAGGGGCAAATGACAAAAATGTATATGGGACAAAGCTTGTGCCACTATATTAATTTTAGGATTTTAATAAAACTATAATAATCTGTGAATCCTGTTTTACATTTGAAAGAACAATCTACTATTTAAAAAGAGAATATCATTATCCCTGTTAGCACGCTGAAAATCAACACCATATCTATTTGTGTCCATTATTAATAATAGCTTCTGTGTTCTTGTTCTTCTCCATAATCTTCATGTCACTAGCTAGTCAAACTCTTAGAAATGAGTAGCTACTTGAATTAAAGGTTATCTATCTAGGATTTTAAAATTCCATGGAATCTTAACATTAATATGTGATGTGCTTCAGAAACTAAATATTGAGACAAGGAAGGCTAAGTACAACTCTGTGGATCTGTTTGTATTGTTTAATGTAGAGTTATAAGTTAAATCTCCAATTGTCTTGAAAGGGGGGCAGAGAAAGAGAGAGAGGGGGGGAGAGATAGATTGATTTTCTTTACAAACTCCTTTTGCCATTCTCTTGTCAGTTTAAAAGGTAAGATATAAAATTAGCATATTTTACGTGGATACCAGTTATTCCAGTTGCTACTTAGTAGAGAAAAAAACATCCACGATGTATATAGGAAAATAGGTTATCTTCCTTGACATCCCATGGCAAAAATACTAACCAAATCCAGCTCTAGGAAATATGAAAAGAAAAAGAAAGATAAGATTAGATTTCAGGCTAGATGGCATACTAGGTGAATACAAATTTGTGATAAATTAAAGGATAATCCTGGTAGATTTACTAAGACTAGTAGGAATGATATGCAGGTTCTGAGGTTTTGCTTGATAAAAAAATACAGGAAACCAGAAGTTGCCTTCAAGCTTTACTTTTTTATTCAGCTGAACAAAGACGGGCTTCTCTAAAAAAGAGACAAAAGCCCCAAATATCAGAAAAGCCTTATTTTTATACCTACTTTGATTACATAAGCAATTCACCCAGCAAAGCTGATACACATAAGATAAAGATTTCGCCCTTTAAGGCTGGCACAATGTAGATAAGAAGGAAGAAAGCAGAAGTAGCTAGTATGTTTCCTTTTTGGTGTTTCCCCCAAGACACTATATGTTCACTTTTGGGTGGTTTGGGTGTTTCCCCAAGACACCAGCTGTTCCCGGGTGGGTTAGAATATTAGGTGTTTCCTTTGCTGTCCTTTCATGACCCTGCATTCATGGGCCTACAAGTCGCCAGAGAGACTGGGGCCATCTGCACATATTCACAATTGATACTGTCCCCTAAGTCCTGGTCATCAGGAATAACAAGATACAATGGGATATTGCAAGATCTTTTTAAAGTTCATAAATTTGGGCAGTTCTTTTAAAGAAATAGTTTTTATTTCAACCTGGCTCTAGATGAATTAAAAACAAATTCATTTTTTTCTCTTTATTGGCTTACATTTTTGCATTTGTGCAAATACTGTATGATCAAAAGATATCATGGGAAAAGGGGAAAATCAAGACAAATTAACCCAGGAAACAAAAGCAAATGTTCTTATTTACCAACCACAACAGCTGTACTCTAGGGATATATTCACAGATTGAATACATTTAAAGTTAGTTTGCAATAATAGTATTAACTTTGTGGTTCATTTTTTTTAAAAATGCCTAGCAAGTACATTTATCTTCTTTCCTTATTTTAGTCTTTAAAATTTTTAACCTGGTTCCAGGTTACCATTGACTATGAAAAGCACTTTAATTTATTTTAGTAGTACAGACATATTTTCAAGAAGGATGCATATAATCTAAAAGAGAGAATACAATTTAGCAGAAAGTTGACTGAGACTTCATTTCAGGTTTTCCCTAAGAAAACCACACAGAGAAATCCTAAAAAACACAGAATTTTAATGAGTGAAATTGAAGCTCCTGTAGAGGCTGTCTATCTGTAAAATGGCTGCTATAGTGGGCATTGGCTATCAGAAAAGACAGTCTAGCACTGATGATGTTTCCTAGTTTGGGTAATAAAACATCTGCAAGAAAACAACCAAGCTTGAAGGATTCCTCATGTCAGAAAAGCAAAAGCAAATGATTGACATGCTTTTCATCACTCTGTTTTTTTTTCTGGGTAGGGAAGCACCTTTGCAAAAGGTAATTAGACTACAGTCTCCATCAATTCATCCTTTAAGAACATGTACATGCAGTGGGTATTATTATAAACAAAGATAATAATAGAACCTGGTGCTTTGTTTTTTAACATGACAGTTTCTATTTTTAAAATTAAAATAATATAAAATAATTTGGGTGAAATGGGAACCCTGCTAGATGTACCAAGTTACATTAGGTCAAGGTGTCAAACTGCCAGCCCCCAGGCTTGATGCGTCATGCCGAAACCACGCCCAACCCATTGCCGGCAATGGAAAAAAAGTCATGATATGTTGCGACACGTCACGTGATGTTGCGAGTTTGACACTCCTGCATGAGGTTTATCATTATATTCTATGTCACTTACAGCTTAATTGGCTGGTAGATATACCATCAGAAATTCATCTTGAATAATTCAATTTAAGCTGCTATTCTTGAGGTTCAGCCCATATTTTATTTTCATCAGCTATCTACCAGTTTATGCTGGTAGATATTTCACAAATGTATACCATTTAGAAAAATAACATGGCGATTTTGTTCAGATACTTTAATATTGAATAAGAGTATTCCTTCCATAATAGAAAAGGATGTCATAAAGATTAGATAGATGATAGATAGATAGATAGATAGATAGATAGATAGATAGATAGATAGATAGATAGATAATCTCAGAGATTAATTCCATTTCTACTGAGTAATGAAGATGTCAGGCTAAAGCCAATAGATGACACAGCAAGACCAATTAACTTTAGTCCTTTATTTGTTTACATCTAATGGACAGAATCTTGCCAAGCTAAGCCATAACTTTCTAATTTACTAAATATATTCTGAGAGATTCTAAGATGTGGCTTTTCCTTTTCTCCTCTTTCAAGCTTGGGATTGCATGGTCTGTAGTGCCATGACGTGCCAAAATTCTCCCCAACTGCTCTTCCAGATGCATATTCCATCACAAAGGATGAGTTATGTTGTTGTTGTTGTTGTTCAGTTACTAAGTTGTATCCAAATCTTTGCTACCCCATGGACCATAGCAGGCCAGGCCCTCCTCTTCTCCATTGTCACCTGCAGCTTGCCAAAATTCATATTCATTTAATCAATGACACTATATAACCATATCATCCTTTGTTGTCCCCTTCTCCTTTTGCCCTCAATCTTTTCCAACATAGGTTATTTTCCAGTGAATCTTCTCTTCTCATTTGGTGGCCAAAGTATTTGAGCTTCTGCTTCAGTATCTGTCCCTCCAAAGAACAGTCTGGGTTGATTTCCTTAAGAATTGACTGATTTGACCTCCTTGTTGTGATTCAGGGTCAGCCTGTGGGTTCGGTAGTTGGGTCGGATGATTCAGAGGACGAGGAGGAGGGGGGTGTTGAAGAGCTTGCTGATGATGGCCTTGAGGCTCCGCAGAGCCCTCAGCCCGGCCCCTCCCACCTGGTCACGACGGAGACCCAGCTGTGTGAGCCTGACAGCGTGGATGAGGATGACCCACAGCTGGCCCTGTTTAAGGATGCCCGACGCAGGAGGCAGTCAATCAGGAGTAAACAGAGGAAGGCAATGGGGCACCTCGGAAGGAGGCAGAGACAGGCCACGCCCTGAACTGTATTTAAGGGGAATGTGTGGTAGGGCTGGTTTGCTGAATGCAACCGCTTGGATAGTTCCTGTTTCATAGCTCCTGTTTCATGGTTGGTGTCTTGTCTTGCTCTGTTTTATGTTAATAAATTTGGCAGGCTTTATTCCAGCCTTTTGCCGTTTGTAAAGGGGTTGTCCCTGCTTTTGCTCCAGGGCCGGTAGCAGGCTGGTACAGAACACTCCTTGCACTCTGAGGGACTTTCAAGAGTCTTTTCCAGTACCACAATTCAAAAGCATCAGTTCTTCAGTGCTCAATCTTCCAACTCTCACAGCCATGCATTACAACTGTGAAAACTATAGTTTTGACTATATGGACTTTTGTTGGCAAGGTGATGTCTCTGCTTTTTAATATGCTGTCTAGGTTTGTCATATCTTTTCTCCCAAGGAGCAAGCATCTTTTAATTTCATGGCTGCAGTCGCCATGTGCAATGACCTTGGAACCCCCCCAAAATAAAATAAAATCTGTCACTGCTTCCTTTTCTTCCTCTTCTATTAGCCAGAAAGCGAAAGGACCAGATGACATGATCTTAGTTTTTTCAATGTTGCATTTTAAGGCAACTATTCACTCTCCTCTTTCACCTTCATCAAAAAATTCTTTAGTACAAATGAATGTAAAATAAGATAAGTAAGAGTGGATCCTTTAGTAACCAGGGTATAAGATTTGCAAGCTCCCAGCTATTTAGAAATATTGCTTGATATTGTTGACCATTTGAATACTACTTCAGAAAAAGAATAGGAGGTACAATGTTTCAAATGTTCAAAAGTACAGATTTTGTATGTTGACAAACGTCATGGATTTGGTTAGCAGTTCAATAATTGTTAATGATCACCTCAACATTGTCACTGTTATTGTTGCCATTCACAACATAATTGTGACCTCACCAAATCCCATATTCTAAATAGAAATGTTAATTATTCCCCTTTTTTAAAAAAAACAACAACTGCAATTTAAAAATACATAAGGGTGCCAGTGAATAAGCAACATGGATAAAAAGTTAGAAAAATATTCAACGTTTTTCTTGGTGAGAAATTTAAGAGACTTCCTATCTTCCTATCATCAAATCGCCAAGCTACTAAAATAGACTTACCAATGCTGCTTAGTCACGTCAGTTTAGCATTTGGTCACAAATACAGTACTTTATATTCAAGATGAAGTCATACCAAAGGAAAACAAACTTTATATGCAAGTTTCTGAAATTTTGAAGAAAAGCAGCAGCATAATTTTATTCATGATTTCTTTTAATATTGCCGATTTCTTTTTTAAAAGATAGTCAGGCTTCTTCTCTGCTGATATACTAGCAGGAAACCATTGGAATTAAAATGAAATTTGCTTTGCCTGTTCTGAGGTTCTGCCAAATGGTGCTACCTTGGTCATTCATATGTAGCACAAATCACAAAGCCTTTGACTGACTTTTCTGTTTTTGAGACTTCTTTCTAATCTAACTCTCTCCATTCCATTTATTCTATTATTACCTGAGCTGAAGTCTCTCTCTCTCTCTCTCTCTCTCTCTCTCTCTCTCTCTCTCTCTCTCTCTCTCTCTCTCTCTCTCTCTCTCTCTGTCTCTCTGTCTCTCTGTCTCTCTGTCTCTCTTTGTATGTATGTGTTGCGTGTGTCTGTGTGTGCATGTGTCTGTGTGCTTGGATAAAGCAAGGGTTTCATTCAGCATTTCTCTTCACTTGCCTACTTTTCCTTTTGTAGGCAACACATGTTGAGTCTCAGATTTTTTTTATGTTGTGTCTTGTCATTTTGGTGTTGCAATTCCAATATTTCCACTGTTTTTTTCACCCTTGCAAAACATATGATCTGCCTGCCTGATCCAATCTGGCAATGCTAGGAGTTTCTTCAGTTAAACAATGCTTCCATTGAGATGCTGGAAGTTCACTTTTTCTGTAGCAGCACCTGCTCTCTGGAATGAGGTACCACTGAGATTCAAATGGCTCCCATGCTGCCAGTGTTTCAAAGGGGCCCTTGACAACCTAGTTTTTTGTCCAGGCCTTTGGTAAGGGGGAATGAAATCCCCTTTTTTATTCCTTTCTCATTCAGTTTTGTCATTTCTGCCATTTTTTAAATTTTAAATATTAAGTATATTTTTATTCTTGTTTTGTTTTCTTGTTTTCTTGTTTTTTTTTAACAAGCACCCAGAGTCATTGAGAGTCAGGTGTCATATAAATTTAAACATAAAAATACTGTATTACTGATAGTATAATTTGATACCACCTGCCATCTGTAATAATCACAAACATTATGTCCCTGTATCTAACTTTTGGAAAGTTATCCCAGAATGGTAGTACATTAAGCTGAGAAGAAGCTGGATTATGCCTGACATAGCTATGAATAGACTTAGGCTAGTCATTCCCAGACTCACGGATTTATTAGCTGGTAGGGTTATAAATTCAATATAAGTTGTATTCCAGTTCAATACAACTTAGTTCTGGGCAACTTTGAAGGGCTGATAAATGTCAGCCTAAGGGTGAAATTCTGCTTTAACATTGATAGGATCATGGAGACTAGATGAAGGCAACATTATAGAAAAATGACAAAACATGATGTTACCAGAACTTGTTTGTTTCATGCTGCAGTGGAAGTGAGGAAAGACTAAGTGAGGTGTATGGCAAAAAATATTATTATTGGCACAGCAACTTAATAGTTTCCCTACAAGGAGAAAAACTAGGAAAATGTGTACTCCAGCTTATTAAATGTCTTGTGTTATCAAGAAGTCTCTGTCACCAACATCATGTGACCCTACCAAAATGTTCTCTCTAAAAAGAAAACTGGAATTATTTAGACCTGAATCACAGTCAAAATTCATGTAAATGAATTACCAGAAAGCAGTGATCTTAAATAAAAGACATGTATCATGAAACATTTTGCACTGCAGGCACCTTTCCTCACAGGGCTAGAAAGCTCAAAAAATGCTTAGTAAGTTTTATGTAACAAGTTATAGACCACTGATTTATTGAAATGTTACCTGTAGCCATCTAGGTCTCTAACTACTTTTGACATTTCCTGAAAACATAAAGTCCCTAACTCAAGCAAGCATAGGGGACTGGGATGAAAAATGCTAAATTTAATTACTGTGGTAAGAGGGAATGCTTTATATTTCTTTAATAAAAATCAAGTTTCAGCTATTGAAAACTTTATGATGCATAGATGGACTTTTTCCAAGAAAACCTGGAGCCTCAGCATCAAGCAAAAAACTAAAATAGTTTGCTCACTTAGAACCCAAGTTATTGTGAAATACTGAAGAGATACATACTTCAGTGCATTTTCACAGATTTAACTAAAAATTTTGAGGGTCCCTTGTCTAGAATCATTCAACATTTATTTTGTTTTCTGTAACAAGCCTATTTACAGAGCTACCAGATCTGGGTTGCAGAAAGCTGGATGGCCATTAAATAACATTAAATACATTTAGAAAACTCTTTGTTTTATGCAACCTATTAATCAAGAATAGTCAGTACATTTCTGAATACATTTCTCAAATACCATGGAATGACTTCAGAATTTGTGATAGGAAAAGTAATGCATTCCATGAAGGTAATATTCAAAGCTAAAGTGTTTATCCTAGGTTTAGATAATGCTATCAAATTACTAGTACTAAATTAAAATCCAATTCATAGTCAAGTAGGATTCTATACATGAAATCAATATGATACATTTAATTATTTATGTGACACATAATGTTTCAACATTTTGTTGACATCATTTCTGTATATTCATATAAGAAAGATACTATGTATCACTGTGTATGTCGGGCAATGCAGTCAATTCACTTTCCCTTTCCATTCTCAATCTGTTAGAATTCTGTATAATTTAGATAAATTGTTGTAAATAAAAAATAGATGCTGACAGCACTGTAACACATTTTAAAATTGTAAGAAGTTGTTATAAAACTGAGATTATAAGGGTAAATATGAATGTTCTGTCTGGAGAATAGTAATCTTAAAGAGCTAAACTGTTTGCTATCTTTGTCTAGATTGCCACTAGGAGAGGGAATTCTCTTTTATCCTCTTTTCTTAAAAAAACAAGAAGCTGGATCTCCCAGCATCTCTAGATGAATTTAACACAAAACTGTGTTTCTGGAGATATGCCAAACTTTTAAGTCAATCATAACTATTCTGAGATCTCAACCTAGGTATCTTACTGGGCCAAGACATCATAGGCAGAATACTTCTTTTGCTAGATATAGTTTTCTTATTGCTGGAGTATTAAGATAATTGACAATTAGACTAAAGTTGTTGTCATTGTGGTTAACTAATTAATAGAATAGAATGTTGATGACTTCTGATGTCGGGAGTGGAAGGTTACCTGATAAGAAATATTGTTAATCTCAAGATGATCTGAGGAATGGGAGATTTAAGCTGTGTCTAACTACCCAACAAATAACTCTTACAGATGTTGTGAAATGAAGATTGATTGAAATGAGTTGATTATTTCAGATGCATTGGTTCATAACCATTACAAAATGAATCTGTCTACTTTTTATTAAATCAACATATATTTTATCACAGAGGAAACAGAAATACAAAGTCATTAAAATAACATGTCGCATAATGTACTATTTGTATTTATCATAGTATTACAGAATAAATAAGATTTATAAATTTATATTGCAGAATGAATCTTGTTTAGATGAATAAAAATGCTATAGAAGGTATGCTAAAAATATTTGTTGGGGACCAAAGTAATAACCAAAGTTATTACTTCCTCCAATCTGAGGCTAAATACAAATGCTATGTTCAAGGAAGACTGAAGTAATTCCTTTTCAGTATAATAGCAAGGCTTTCAGTTCTGTACCTTTTCACAGGCTACCATTTGCTATTTACAATGTGTAAGAAAAACATTTAAAAATAACATTTCTCCCATTCCTACAGGGCAACATTAAATCTGCCTATTTGAAAAGACTCCTGCAGGTATTATCAGAGTTCAATCCACAACTTTTTATATTGTGAAAATCCAATAATGTCTTTCTGTGAGACATCATGCATTCCCTTAGAGCCCAATTTTGTTAGCTGCCAAACATTTAAAATTGGATTGAAGTTGTGTAATGTACCTCTCTTTCAGGAAAGGTTACTATAAATAGGTAATTATGAACCTAAGTGGAAACAGTGTAGCCCTTTTTTTCCTTCTGTTGTTTCAAGTAAGACACAATCCTAAGGGAGTTACCCAAGACATGACACATTGCTAGGGCAACTTAAAAAAAAAGGTAAGAAAAATTCAGAAAAAAACAAACAAAATATACTTTTAAAAAAACCTGTGGGATTTACAGCAAAAAAAAAAGAAAAGGAAAAAAGAAAAATCTTTCTAAAATAGTTGACTGAAGAAAGAAGCCTGAGTCAGAAAAGAGAACTCTCAAAGTACTTGATGTAAGTGTATCACTATCCATTCTGATTTATGTAATAGTCTGAGACATTCTAAACTTACTGACGTTAGAGTTATTTATGGCAATTTATGGTAATACAAGGTTGGAATTTTATTTCTTCCATTGGCAAGAGAAGGCATTTATTTTTCTACTAAATTGTCAGAAGGAAAATAAACAATTTAGTGCAATTGCTTTCCGTTATACATCATCCAGTACTATAATCTGTGCCATGATGGAACATCATAGTGTTATCACTTGGAATTTAATTTAGTTATGAGAAGCCCACAGATTGCTAAAGGCAACCTGGTTCAATGAAGGATAGGACATTGACACATACTTAATGTTTCAGCTACCTTGCAAATATTTTAAGTACAAGAAGTAAGCATTCCCTTTGCTGAAAACTGCATTTATTTAGAAAACAAAACAGCTCCCTTTTCCCAGGCAAATTAAATTAAAACAAGTGAAAAATAATATAGAAGGAATCTATGGCATGAGACTAAATTTCCTAGTAGGCTTACAAAACCTACTAAGTGAATGTAGACTTTGAAAAAGCAGGATAGAAAGAGGATTGATTTGTATTCTGGTTTTGAAGAGGACTAATTTATATTCTGGTTTTGAAGAGAATTCCGAGGAAAGAAGAAAACAAGCAAATGGATCATTAGAATAAATTAACCCAGAATTCTTACTTTTAAGACACAAATGACCAGGCTCAAATTATCATATTTTGAATGTATTATGGAAAACCTTCTTTACTGGTATAGAAGAAAAAGAAATGTAGATGGCTTCAATTACAGCAGTGATTGATGCATCATCATGCAAAGAACTGAAAGGCCATGTTGGGAGCAGAACATCCTGGAGAAGGTTTATCTGTTTTGACATCAACTTGATAGCACATAATCTATCATCTACACCTTCTGTTTGAATGTTTTTTATATCTTTGTGTCAATCTCAACTCTTGGTAATTGCCTAGGCAGGTCCCTGCAGTTTTCTTGTGAAGACTTCGGAAATGGTTTTCCATTTTCTCCTTTCTAGGGCTCAGAGAGAGTGACTGAGTCATGGTCACCCAGCTGGTTTACTATTAAAACTATTTTCTTTGCTACAAAAACCAGATTGTTGTCAATTCTAAATTTATGTTCCTATCTATTTAAGCTATTGGGATTCCTAATTTTGCCCTAACATGTCCACAGATATTTCTTTGGTACCTGATAGTATCCCTATCATATCTGATTTTTAAAATGGTCCTGATTTTCATTACTAGATCTTCCATTGGTCATGTCATTATACCACCTATTTTTTGAATGAAAATAAGACTCTCTATGGCAGAGTATCTACATTATGTATGCAGTTTTCTTGAGAAGGCCTTTTCAAAGTAGTTTGCCATTGTATCCTTCCTAGGGCTGAGAGACTGGCACAAGGCCACCCATCTGGTTTTATGCCTAAAACAGGAGTAGAATTCATGATCTGCTGCTTCTGAGCCTGATGACTAAAATACTACACTAAACTGCCTCTCAGTTTTGAATTAATTTTATTTAATTAAGCAGAATAGAAGATATTAGTATCTACATAATATACTATTATATACATAATATTTTCAGTAAATAATTGCCATCTTGCATTATGGTTATCCATAAACTATATCTGTAGGAAACCTACTCATACATTAGAAGTTACATTATATTTTTGGTCCATGAAATAATTTGAGACATAGCTTTCTTTTTCCAATGGTGAAGAACAAGCCAGTTAGTAAATGGAGATCTATTTCTGTTTGATAGTTATCAGTGTCCAAGTGATAGGATACTGTAGTTATAAGAATGCAGTTTTGAAAATACTACATGTCTCAAAATCAAATTAATATGTGTGATAATTACATCCCAGAATGTAATAAATTTGCAATATCACAGATACTTATGTTAATTATTGTTCTCATTGCAACACTAACAAAATGATTTACTTATTCCATCTCAGTACAAATCCAATGGAATATTTTGTGGTTACTGAGTAGATCATAGCCTAAGATCTACTGAAATTTTTGATAAGACACTAAAACACTTTCTCAGTGTTTACACAAAATAGAGATAAAAGATTCCTTGTTCTACTTAGTCTTTAAAGAAGTGGTTTTAAAAGTGGAATTTGTATTATTATTAAAAGTAATTACAAATCTTATGAGACTTAAAAAATCCTGCAATTAGATTTTATACATATTTAATAAGCCAGTTTGACACTCACTTTTTAACTTTATATAGATGTATACAGCTTTCAGATGCTCATATTTTTATTTTTGTCATTTTGCTTCCTTTTGTCTCCCTTGATGGGTAAAGGATTGACTCAGGTGACAATTTGCAACTCTTCCTAGGATATTTCAGTGATGTCCCTTATCCAGACCCTTCTATTTCCTCAACTTTACCAGGTATGTATTTTTTTTCTAGTCCAATATCCATTTGCACAACATGGCCAAAGTTTAGCCTTGATTTAATAGGGAAATATTTTATGATAATTTTCCAGAATCAATTGATGCTTTTTTTAAAAAAAAATAAAAAAATTCAAAAACAATCCCCCCAAAACCTGATATTCAAATTATATTTTACATTTCATTCATATGATATGCATCAAATGCAAATGCCGAGGGTGCCCAGTTTCATATATACATTTCATGTAGACTTGGAAAATAAAGAGGGAAGTATCCTTGCAAAAACATTTCCATGAAACAAAGAGAAGGAAATAATTCAAGAATGTATATATTGTATATGTGTAATAGCAATAACAATAGCACTTAGACTTATATATAGCTCCATAGTGCTTTACAACACTCTCTCAGCGGTTTACAATATCAACATATTGCCCCCAACCATCTGGGTCCTCGTTTTACTGACTTCAGAAAGATGGAAGGCTGAGTCAACCTTGAGCCAGTCAGGATCAAACTCCTGGCTCCATTCTAACCACTGTGCAACCATGGTGCAAAGTAATATTAAGTTGACGTCAATTTATAAGCAACTAACATGATATTATATAAGAAAGAACCCAAATCTAAAACCTTGAAATTAAATATTAGTAGCTGTTCTTGTGGTAGATGATTCATTTGATTCATTATGATTTTTTTAAAAAAAAATAACCACAGTTACCTTGTTCATATGCCTGATTTCTGTATCTATTGCATTATTTCAAAAATTTCCCAAGCTGTCAGTAAGATGGGATCTGAACTAGTTCTGTGTATTATCAATTATTTCTTGTCTTTTTCCCATTCCATCCCATACATCATCCAATAAAATTATCTTATACATCTCCCTTCACATAAAGGAAATAAATTTGTGCAGTCAGCCTTAAATTAACACACAATGAAATACCTGAGACTAAAATTTGTGGATTCTGCTGAAAGTACAAAAAAGTTCTATATCTTGATTTTTCTCAACACTACCTATGGATTTCCCATCCGTTGTAATGAGGATCATGCAAAAGCTCCTTGGATGAATTGTATTCTATGTGTGTTTGTAGCTATTATTTGGACTTTTCATCTCAACCAGTGCAGTGGGCTAGAATGTATTTGAAAGGATTGTATTATTGGGTTTGTGACATAACTGAGCACTTTTTCAAAAAGGCCAAATAACAAAAGCAAAGAATAAATCTACAGATCCACATGTTAGTAAATGCAAGCAAATTGCTATCACACATGTCTTTCTCTATAAAACAAAGTCTACAGATTTGCTAAACACACACATACATTGTTGAATTCAGGAAATAACCTCTCACATAACCCTACATAGGTTGCATGTGGACTTAATTTTATGATATCACAGTGTTAAAATATTCACATTCAGGTTATTTTCAAATGTTGAAGGGGAGCACCCCAATCCATCACATCATTTCCAAATTTCTACTTCCCAAATAGTCTAGGGAACTTTAATACATGATAGGAAATTCTTAATATTCTTTGACAACGTAATGATGTGTGTGTGTGTCTGCGTGCATGCTTGCATGCATGTATAGATGATTTACACACACATACACACACATTTTATATGTAGTCTTATAATTTTAGAATGACACTTCCCAAAAGATAGAATGGCCAGTCAATCTCATGATGGAAAACAGATGTAAGATTAGGATGCAAAGTAGTTTTCCAGATATTTGGTCTCAGCATGCTATACAACTCAGCTCCATAGTTAACCAGCCAAGTGCTGACACATGTCTTACAGCAAAATATCACTCACAGCCACAGTTCAAAGGGCCTACTACCCTCCAGGGCAATTAATACAGCATCACATTCAATGGTGCTTGAATCACATCCACTGAAATCTCTAGAGAAGAATAAAGCAGATCTCTGAGCTTTAGCAAGAGTTAGCATGCAAAGATTCAGTCCTTCGGAAGTTGGCCTCCTTTAAAGTACTCACTTAACTGTTAAAAAGGAAAAGAAGGAAAAGAAATATTAATCTGTTTTTGTTTGTTGGTTTTCAACATCACCTTCTTGCATATCCTATGATCAGAGCCTTGTGCAATTTTAATGTCAATTCCTAGCTCTAGAGGCTTGCTTGGAGAATTGGGATACTAAGAAAGATCTCATTTATTTTTTATTTTACTTGGCATGTTTCATTCTGAAGAAAGAAGGCCAAAATAGATTTTTTTAAAAAACAAACAAATAATTAAAATGGAAGATAGATGAGAGAAAAAAGTAAAGATTGAAAAAGAAAACAAAGTGAAAAATGCAGAAAAAAAGAAATAATTTCTGACTTTCTTTAACAAGAAAAACAAGTATAAATTTATATGTAGAGATAAAGTTCCATGAGTACTTTTCCAACTGTTTGTCCATCAGTCCCAAAAGAAATGCCTCTGGTTTGAATTCTATATTAGTGTTTAAGATCTTCTGAAAAAAAGATCCAGGAAACTACAGACCTATAAGCCTGACCTCAATACCTGGGAAGATTCTGGAAAAGTTAATAAAACAATGAATCAACAAACACCTAGAGGCAAACAAAGTCATTACTAAAAGCCAACATGGGTTTGTCAAAAACATCATGCCAGACAAATCTTATTGCATTCTTTGACCAAGTGACAAAATTAGTGGACCAGAGGAATGCTGTGGATATAATTTACTTGGACTTCAGTAAGGCATTTGATAAAGTAGATCACAACCTACTACTGATAAGATAGAAAAATGTGGATTAGACAGCATCACCACCAGATGGATTCGTAGCTGGCTGACCGGCCGTACTCAGCATGTGGTCCTCAATGAAACTGCATCTACATGGAGGAAAGTGAGTAGTGGGTTGCCCCAGGGCTCTGTTCTGGGCCCAGTGCTCTTCAACATCTTCATCAACAATTTGGATGAGGAGATAGATGGGGAACTCATCAAATTTGCAGACGACACCAAGTTGGCAGGATTAGCCAATACTCCAGAAGATAGGCTAAAGACACAGGAGGATCTGGACAGACTTGAACACTGGGTGCTATCTAACAAAATGAAATTCAATGGTGAACAAACTAAGGTTCTACATTTAGGTAAGAAAAACCAAATGTACAGGTATAGTATAGGTGGTACCTTGCTCAATAGTAGTAACTGTGAGAGGGATCTCAGAGTCCTAGTGGACAATCATTTAAATATGAGCCAGCAGTGTGCTGCAGCTGCCAAAAAAGCCAACACAGTGCTAGGCTGCATTTACAGAGGGACAGAATCAAGATCACGTGAAGTGTTAATACCACTTTACAATGCCTTGGTGAGGCCACACTTGGAATACTGCATCCAGTTTTGGTCACCACAATGTAAAAAAGATGTTGAGACTCTAGAAAGAGTACAGAGAAGAGCAACAAAGATGATTGGGGGACTAGAAGCTAAAACATATAAGGAACGGTTGTTGGAATTGGGTATGTGTAGTTTAATGAAGAGAAGAGCGAGGGCTGACATGATAGCAGTTTTTATTGTGAAATAAAAACCAAAATTTCTCACCTTAAAAGTCTCATTTATTTTTTTATTTGAGTTTCAAATGTCTTAGATTGTAAATTTTGTTTTAATAGCCTACTTATATATAAATGGGTAATCCCTTGCTTACAAAGTATCATTGCATGTAATCTACCAAAAGCTGTCAGATAAAAAACTACAGAATCCTGTGTAATATGTTACTGTATATCATTTCCTTTCACACTGATTCTTAAGAAGCTCTGGATCTTTCAACATTTTTTGAGAATTCCTTGGTTGAAAAAAAATAATTAGTAGTAACGTATAATATTCAGTCCAAGAAAGTTTACTTGCTATTACAGACATGTATTTTCAAGATGGGAGATTTCCATAATTTCTAAAACATAATAAAATTTCCACTAGGAGATCATAGAATTTATTAGATTAATTTGTGTGACTTCTTTTCACAGGAGCTAAGCTAATCTTCCCTACACATTGTAATTTCAGTGCATGTGCTGTCAAGGATTCTAGTTACTAATTTAAATTCAATCTATAAGTGATTTAAGGCACCAATATGCAAGTTTATATAGAACAGGCAGAAACACTAGGGGAACATTGGGTGAAGAGAAGAACGACATAGAGATCCATTTTGCCCCCCTTTTTTGCTTTGTATGTATATTAACAATAGTATCACAAAATATTCATTTCCCTTTTCCTTATAGGTATTGATGAATGGAAGATCTCTATACTTTTTAAGGTACCTATTACAGTGCTGCTCTCTATAATGCAAATGGTTATGCCTAGCTTTGGAAAAAAAATAGTGATTCTACAGAATGCAGAAGCTTAAAAGGAATCCTAGAGACAGTATCTTTTCTAAAATTAAAAAAAAATAAATGGTGATGAATGGCAATGAAATCAAATTAGTGAACTTTCAATATTCACGTATATATTGCTTTCAAATCTTGATTTGGAATTTTGTAGTTGACAGTAATGAGGTTAATAAAACCTTCCTTCCTCCATTTCTTTCAAAGGAAACATTCCTCCATTGCTATTTGGGTTGGAAATATGGGGAATGGAAGTGTTACAAAATCAATTTATAAGTATCCTACATCTTCCACTAAATATCTCCGCTGCCTTACTGAGAATGGAAATGGGCTTGCCCTTGATCAGATGTGGGATGAGCTTTCTCTTATTTATAAGGATATGCGATTTGTTGGATACTTTGATCAAAACAGTGTGTATGACAACACTTCAAATTGGAAGAATGAGACTTGTCTTGTTTATGGCATTTTATTCATATTCTTTAAATTATATGCATAGCTTAGGTTTGAGAGGATTTTTTTTATTAGGGATCACTAAGTGAATAGAATCGCAATCTTTAATTTGCCCTCTACTGAAGTAGTAAAACTAAGGTTCATACAGTAAAACCATTTGTTTCTTGTTGGGAGACATAGATCTTTATATAGAAAGTAATATTATGCAACTGCAGCAAGGAGAAAGAAATGGTGATATGACAGCTAGTCAGCTTAAAATGGAATGGAGTCATTTAAGACAGTATTGATAGAATTCTTTTATTTTATTTGGTATTGGTTACATTTTAACTATCTGGTATGTAGTTGGAGTTTACTCTGCCAATTCTTAAATCTTTTGATTATGTTTATGTTTTTGATAAGTGCCTTTTAGTGTAACCATGTGGTTGCAATGAAGTATAACTACATTTAACTTAGAATAATAAACCCAAGATTGCCACCATCAGGCCTAACCAAGGTAAAATCGATTTATTTGAATATAACAACATGTTCAAAATGCAGAAAATGGTTTTTCCGTACAGATAGGCCCCTTGTTAAGCTACATATGGAGTTCATCAAAAAGATTTGTATATTTGGCTCCTTGAAGAAATCCAGTCAAAAACTATTTCTGTTTAAACTTTTTATTTCCAGAATTGAAATGATATAAATACATTTCAGTGCATATACAGATCTTTCTGTCACTCATAGTTGAGAGTATAGATATTTAGGCTGACACATTCTTCCTCTCATCTCTGGAAGTTTTCTTACCTATTTGTCTTCTTTACTTTTTATCTCCATCTTTGTTTTCCTTTTCCATTACAAAACATTTACTTCAATTTTCTTCCAAATGACAGCCTCTAAAATCATCATCATACCAACCACCATTAGCAATGGATGATAGAAGTTATAATCCAACACATATTAAGATGCTATACTGAAAAAGTCTAGTGGAAGTCTGAACTCCTTGTTGTTAACATCCCACATCAAAATGGCATTGGTTTTTGCATAAATACATGATGCCATACATCTGAAGCAGTTTTGTAATATTATATTGCACTGGTTATATAGGAGAATATAATTAAACATGGATTGGGTAAAAAAATACTGTGTACATTTAATAGTTTTAATAATGTTAAGTATACAAAAGAATTTTTAAAAAACATGTAACCTTTTAAAAAGTAAACTGGAAAATTAGTAATTTTCACCACTAATCTAGAATGTTTATGCAGGAAACATACATTTGTCAAAAAATTATACATTAATTATAACATTCAGAGGTATATATAAATGTACAACAAAACAAGTGGAAATTTAGCTCTTATAGATTTGATCTTCCTTTATATCTCAATTAATATTACTTTATCTTACAAATTTAGGGGTTCTTTCTGATCTAAATTCATCCTTTGAGGATAATATAATAACATTGTTACAAGATTACTTTATAGCCTGGAAATGGCTTTCATTTCAAATGTAATGTTGTTACATAAGATTATAAAAGCTTTTGCTTGCTTTTTATCCTACAGATCTTTGGTATCTCACAAATGTTATTTGACATCTTGAAACTGGTTTGCTATTGTTGCTACACAGATTTTATATCTTCTGCTGTCTAATCAGTCTAGTCTTTAAATATTCTCTCAATTTTATACTGGCCCTGTAGTGAGATCTCAGCTTGAATTTTGAAGATCCTGCAGATTAGCAAAAAGTTACTGAGGTAACCACAAATCACTGGAATAGTCTAATTACTTTACACTATACAATGATTTAATTTGCTGTGTCTTGAAATCTCAGTTAGAACTAGTATAGACGATAAGGAAGCATGCAAATTTATTGGAAATGGTACATTTGGTAGAGACACTACCTTGGCTGACATTCTCTTTTAATGAAGGAGACAAGTATTATAATTTTAGATAATGCTATAATTATATTTCTCAGTACATCAATTTTTAGTTTTTATTAGTTATGACTGTTCAGAGGTGATACTACTATTTATTTATATATTTATTTGGCTTGTATACCCAAAATTTCAATGAACTAATACACAATGATTTGCAACCAAAACATAAAACATAAAACATCCATAGTAAGGAATGTGAAAGTGCTATCAGCCACCCAGTACAACCTTCAGTTAATTGAAAGAATAATTGTAATTATTCTATCAGTGCCTTGTCCACTGAGCTGTTGTAGGTCCTAAACAAACAAACAAACAAACAAACAAACAAACAAACAAATCCTTCTCCATTTTTGTGCATAAAAATGATATTAAAAACCCCCCAACATTGCCATGTACTATATGTTGCTTTGATAAGAACAATGAAAGTAAAGATGATTGGAGAGCTGGGAAGAGAGAGAAAGAGAGAGATAATTTAAACTGCATTTCTACCATTTCTAGACTAGTATCATACATTTTTTTCCCAGTACATCCATAGTTGATTGAATGCATCTGCAGCTTTTGAAGATGGGAGTTAAATCCTAATAAGAAACTTAAAAATAAAGTTAATGAAGGTGATTTTACTGATCCTTGTATATCTTTCTATGTGTGCTTAGCAGAGGCCAAAATGTGCAGAAATGAAACTGACAAAAGTTATGACTGTTTTTTCTGGTTCCTCTGTAGGATACAATCCAGAATAAAAAAAAAATGCCAGAGTGTATTTTCATCCAAATGCTTACTTGAAAATGAATCATTTTCTTGAAACCAGAAGCAGGAAATGTTGGGAAACCTCCAGCATTGTGAAAGACCCATTTCAAATAAATGAACAGATCCAGCAAAAATAGTTTGAACTGGAATAATTTCCACCCCACTAAGTCTGGCTACCCCCAACCTTGATGGCTTTTAGAAGTGCTTTTAAAAACATGATAGTTTCCCCCAAAGTGCTGGTGGTATTTTGAGTAAATTCCCATCAGAATTGGGCAGGAACATGGACCAAATCATGTATTACTGGTGATGGTGATGATGATGATGATTGAGACAGGGAAAGGAGAGGATAATTTTGCTTGCTTTGGTAAACTGCCTAGAGTCACTTGTTTTGAGCTGGGCAGCCCTACAAATTATATAAATAAATAAATCTTGAAATGTACCATCATTGTGTGAACAAACAGCTTCAGAATAGATTTTGAACTGATATGTCTTCATGTATTTTTTTTATTTTAATCCCATTTATATCCCGCCCTTCTCCGAAGACTCAGGGCGGCTTACAATTTAAGCACAAACCATGTAGAAATGCTCTTATACAATATGGAATTGACATGGCTAGAACTTTTATAAATCCAACTTTTTGCAAACGAATGGCAACATTCCTTACCTTTCTTTGTCTTTATAGATAGATAGCTGATTATTATTTCTGGACTCATATTCAGATGGAGCTAGAGGGCCAATTGTCAGGGACCTTTAATTTAGATACCTGTATTGGGATCTGTGCCCTGAAATGTGTTCTCAACCCTGTGCTTTTATAAATGGACAAATTGTGGAAGTTCAGATTTGGTAATGTGAGTGATCTGGTGATAAATGTATGATGGATAATTAGGAAGGTTTGTTAAATTGACTTAATTGGGTTAGAGTTAGTTTTCCAGTGTTAAATTAATGGTTATCTAAAAAAGTTCCATAAGTGGATGACACCAGTGAAATATATTTGCTATTACATTTCCTAGTTTTAAAAGTGAAAAGCCATTTTACTATGCAGGGGTCTATGCATAAAACAAAGAAGAACTGAGAATTGAACATAAGAATTGAGTCTTATTGTGCTATAAAAATGTAATTATTATGCCTACAACTTTCTGAGATTATTCTTCTATACTTATTATAAACCCAGTCAGAAAAGCAGAAGGTCCTTATCATCAAATAGAGCTATCTTGATTTATGTCCACTAATATTTTAATCTTGTGAAGCATAAAAAATTGCCATATAAATAATGCTTTGATTTTCTTTAAAAAATGATCTATTTTGAAAAAAAATAGACTATATTGTATCTAGATATTATTACATATATGAACTCATTGTATATGATTATATAATTTACAAATCTGTAATCATGTAAATCTATGATAAAATATAAATTAAAATATACTTTGCAATTTTGTAATGTTTCTATTTTATGACAGTTCTTTATATTAGTATAAGTATCAGTAACCTTGTATTTACATCTTCTAATGAAGAGGCAAGCTGTATGATTTTGGAAGTGAGTTGCAAATGGCAGAAAGAAAAACAAAATTAACTGCAGAACTGTGTTTGTTGAATGGAATCATAATGAATAGCATAATGCAAAATCAAAATGTAATGGCATAATGCTAACAGAAATGAGAATTGGCTAACTATTCACAGTTGATTATTTTGTGAGCCAAGATGTGAGAATCTTTTTTTTTAATTGCACAAAATGACCAGTATTTAGCTTTAATGGGATGAACATGCATGTTTAAACATGCATTCTACTTCTGCATTTTTCTCTTGCAACTTCTATTGCTTCCTTCAATCTGAGTCATTTTTAAAACCAGCTTTATCCTGCATATTTTGAACAAGCTTGATAACTAAAGTATCTTTTAAAACAATTTAGAATTTTTACATATTTGTTTAACATATGATATATCAGGAATATTTAATAAGTACTGTGGTGGGACAACATCCTTTGGAAGCTCCCAAAGGATTGTTGCTTTTCAGCTGTTTGGGAGATCTGTCTGAGTTTCAGACAGATCAGAGCTGTCCTGTAGGGATGGTGAAGAAGGGAGGCACAGTTTTGGCAGCACAGAAGGGATCGCAACCTCCTGGAGAGCCGACAGAAGCTTCCCGGACCAACAGCTGTCAGATGGCCATTGCGAGCCATCACAAGCCAGGGTGGCCACTTGGAAGATCTTGAAAGTAAGTTTGGAGGATTGCCTGGGTGAGAAGATTGAGAATCCTTAAATGCTGGAAAATGTTGGGGGGAAAATAAGAAAAAAATGAAGCTGTGGAGAAGTGGAGGGGGGAGCGGATTTTTAAACTGCTCCTCTCCTGGAAGTGCAGTGGCAGATAACAATGGAAGGCAAAAGAAGGCAATGAATCAAGTAACTTGGCTCAGAATACCCTTGAAGCTTAAGAAAAAAAGGGAGAGTAAGTGACCTTGAATGACAGCTGCTGGACTCACTGATAAGAAGTTTACAGAGTCTGGTTTTTTAGTTTGTGGAATGGTGGATTGTTTTTTATTTATTTATTTTATTTTATTTTATTAGACTTATATACCGCCCTTCTCCCGTAGGACTCAGGGCGGTTCACAAGGTTTTTTAAAAACAATACAACAAATTACAAAAATTAAAAACAATTAAAATGATTACATTAACCTTGAAATAAAACCCCAATTACAATTAAAATACAATTAAAACCCCAGTTAATACTCTCAGTCTAGGCCAGAAAGCTCGAAGAACCAGGTCTTCAGGTCCCGGCGGAATGAGCGAAGGTCAGGGGCAGTCCTAAGCTCTACAGGCAGCTGGTTCCAAAGGGCCAGTGCACCCACAGAGAAGGCCCTCCCCCTGGGTATTGTTTGCCGGCAATCTTTTACCGGCGGTACCTTGAGAACACCCTCCCTGTGGGAGCGCACAGGACGAAGGGAGCTTGATGCCGGCAGCAGGTGTTCCCTCAGATATCCCAGACCCAAGCCATTTAGGGCTTTATAGGTCAGATGGTTAATACCAGAAGGAGTAATGATAAATTGGCAAGAACAGAGACATAGACTGGACACAATAGAGAAAGCAGAACTTTTCTATGATCAATACTTTGGGCAGCAAGAAGAAGAAAGGCTGAGAGGGGAAAGAGTAATCAGACAGCAAGGAGACAAGACAGAGAAGCAATGCAGTAAGTATAGCATAGAACAGGAGGAAAGGGTGCTGAGAGAAGGGACAAGAGCAAAAGAGGCAAAAGAGCAAAGAAGATGAGAATAACAAGAGCAACTAAAACTTCAAATAAATAATCATGGAAGAAGAAATAAAAGCAATTTCGATAAACACAAATGGACTAAATTTGGCTATAAAAATAAAAAGAACACTAAATAAATTGGGGAAATTAAAAATGGACATAATTTGTTTACAAGAAGTTCATATTAAGGAACAACATAAAAATCTACTAGAATATCCAAAATTGGGAGAATTATATACCTCACTTGCAGATCAGAGTAAAAGAGGTGTGGTATTATATATTCAAAAAGCAATACAAACTACATTGTTATATTCAGATGAAGAAGGATGAATTTTAATGTTGGAAGTAATTATGAATTGTAAAAAAAACTTTATTGGTAGCGATTTACGCCCCAAATGAAAACCAAGAAAATTTCTATTCAAAATTACACCAGAAAATAATAGAATTGGAATTCGAAAGCATATGTATGATTGGAGATTTCAATGCTATTGTAAAGGCCGGGCTGGATTATAATACGACAAAAAAAGACCCTAAGCAGAACACTTCCAAAATATTTTCATAATATGGTGGACAAATTAAATATACTAGATGTTTGGAGAGAAAAATATCTGGAAAAGAAGCAATATACATTCTATACTAACAGACACCTGTCTTGGTCGAGAATAGATATGATATGGACATCAATAGACTTATTTACAAGTACACAAAATATAAACATAGGAACAAGCACATAGGCGGACCACAACCCAGTCACAATTACATGGAAAGGACAAAAAAAAGAACAAGATGGACATTAAATCAAACTGTATACAACAGTATATGGAAAAAGAAATGACTTTCTTTTTTGAAAACAAAACAGAAGATATCTCACTTCAAAATGTCTGGGATACGGCGAAAGCGTACATGAGAGGACTTGTTATATCTTATATGGGGAAAAAGAATAAACAGAAAAGACAAATTAGGGAAAATCTGGTTATTCATGATTACCGAGACACAACAATAATAGTTAAGAGAGTTAGTTCTTCCTTACAATAGAACAATCAAATATGTCCTATCTAGTCCTATCTTATCTTCCCATCAGCAACTATACCTTTAATTTAGTATTTTGCTATTCTGAAAAATGAATAACAACTGGACAGCATGGTGGCAAGCTATATATGTTGCTATATTTAGTATGTTTACATCAGGAACAGAGACAAATCAAGCCAAGCATCAACAGAGGCTATATTTACTTCATGCAACAGAATCAGCACAAAACAGTTCCTTCTGTGATGACACCTGCTGCTTGGAAACAAAATTTACCCATTTCCAAACTTGAAAAACTTAGCAGCTATTTAGTTAACTTAGCTATCATATTACATAGACTGGAGGATTGGAGGATGTTTAAGTCTTCTTATACCTCCGTTCTCAATTTTAGGAACATAAAGTTCAGTGGATCCTATTTGCAATTTTGGAATCTTGGTGATACCATACTAATCTCAAATTATTTCCCTAAGGAGATAACTTTTTATTACACCTATATTTTTTCCCTCTGGCATTCCTCTCCATTCTAGAATTGAAATCAGTAGGAGTACTGTAAAAATTAGGAGGCTTGAACAGTTTGGCAACCCCACAAGATTGCATACTATCACATAAAATGAGAACATTATCAAGATTTCTGGCTCCATTCAGAAGACAGCACTTTCTTCACTGCAAATTGCTTCACATTCGGAAATGGTGCCAACGTGTAAAATTGGATTTCTTTAAAGCGACCCAAGTATAGTATTTACATTATCTAAGTGTGATAATTAAGTAATTAAACAAAATGCTTCAGGAATGGAATGTACAGAAAAATAGGAAAAATGGTGGGGAGTTTAAATGACTTTATACATTTTGCACCATTTGAAGCCTTAATAATACAGAAGCAAATTTGTCTGTTAGAAGATAGAGTAATATAACAAAATACAGCTTTTCCTTTTGCCATGTATGATTATGCTTTACAAGCAAACAGTATGATTGCTGGTTGTCTAAATTCATCACAGAATAATGGTTCTCGGCTGTTTAGAATTTGCTTACTTCTGGACTTATTTATAAATTATTGGCTGTTTGCATGCCCAAAAGGAAGACTATTATCCAAAATTTTACCTAAATACTGTTTAATATCTTTTTTTAGTTTCAAAATACTTTTAATGTAGGAAAACAAATTGATTAATTCCCCCCACCCCCAACTAATATTTAAAGTGTTTTTCTACAACAGACTAAATATAGCTACACGGGTACGAAACTATCTGGGTTACTTTAAGTAAATCATTCTCTCTATTTATAGGGAAAAGGAAATGGCAAACCACTTCTGAATGCCTTGCCAAAAAAACTGCTGGGACTGGAAGGCAATGTATACAATCTAATATGTCATTATTATATTTAGAGATTACATCCTATGCATTAAGAAAATACAATTTGAATCACATCAGAATTGATTGATCAAAGATCGATTATGTGTCATTAAGTCAATTTTGACTATTAGTATCCACACAGATTTTCTCCATCTCTAATCTCCCATCATTACTTTGACTGAACTGGATCTGTCCATCTTGCTGCTAGTTATCCTTTCCATCTCTTTCTTTCCACCTTTCCCAGCATTAGAGCCTTTTTCAACAGCTGGGTCTTCTCATAACATGTTTATGCTTGGTCATTTATGCCTCAATAAATCAACTGATTTCTTTGACGATCCATTATTATGTTTTCTTGACTATCCACAGTATTCTCAGGAGTTTTTGAACACCAAAGTTCAAAAGCATTAATATTCTTCCTATCCGACATCTTTAAAGTCCAAGTCCAGTCACAAACTATTTCACTTAATCTGTTTTAGTAGATGAACAGTACTGTAATTCATGAATTATAAAGATGGTGATTTCATATAGACAAGATTGGATGATATGCATTGTGGAAAACTGAACAAATCCAGTGCGTTTGTATCAGTTTTAGGTCAGCTTCTTTTCTTTTCTCTTGTCTGACTTTACGGCAAACAAGAAAAGGTATGCTATTTCCTCTATTTGTGGAAATGCTATTTCTTTTATCCTTCAGTAATTTATTTGACTGTGATTTAGGTGAAGAAGTTGTTGGTTTTCCTTTTCAGTCATGGTAGATTTTGGGGTGCCAGGAGAGACCTTAATGTATAAAAAAAATACATCAGAACTTGGAAAAGTAATTTCTCTATTAGAATGTTCTATAGCAGTGATGGCAAACCTTTTAGAGACCGAGTGCCCAAACTACAACCCAAAACCCACTTATTTATCATCGGGTGCCAGGTGGGCATGGCCCACTGGGTGGGTGTGGCTGCAGTGGTAATGGCAGACTGGGTAGGACTAAAAAGTTCAATCAATAAATTCCAACTTTGCAAGATCTTTTTTTTCCTGCAAAAAGTTGAAATTGACTGATTGATTGAACCTTTTTTTTTTTTGCACATGGCAGCGGAGGCCTAAAGCGAAAAGGTTTTATAAAACCCAGCTGAAGGCCTAGGACTGGGGGCTCTGCGTGCCACCCGTGGCACGTGTGCCATAGGTTCCCCACCAAGGTTCTATAGTATAGAAATAGCACACACTTAAAAATAATGTTTGAAGACAACACAGACCTTTTTAAGTTGTAATATATTTGGCAGATTCATCTGGGATATGCTTTGACAGATCTTTTATGTTTCACCACTGTTTCCATGTTTGAAATGATCCTGTCCTCAGTTTTTGGATTGTCTACTTCTTTCTCTACAGATTTGAAAACATTAACACCACTAGTTCTATTGTTTAAAGCCTCCACAGTGGAATGCAGGCTTCCCAACAGCTGGCCACACTTCATTGTAAAATGGTAAATGCTGAAAACTTTTGCTCCCTTTCCCAGGAGTTCCCCTATTAAAATGATTTTGCATTCATAACGTGCCAACACTTTTTGTAAGTGAGCCAAAGAAGCAGCAGTAGATTAAACATAACAATGAATTCTGAGTGGGAGTAGTTTGAGATTGTTTCTCATAGAAGACTCATTTTCTGCTGAAAATTCAAATCACTTACGGTTGAGCTCTCTATCACGTTTATACTGAAATGCAATTCACAAGTAACAATTCCAAGATTTACTCACAAAAAAATAAGAATACTGCTATAAATTCAATTGTTCTTTTGTGGTTCAATATGAATCCTCCCTTTGGAATTTAGCCCTTATTTTACAAATTATTCTTTGGTTAAATAAATCATGGCAACTTCAAAACATTGTTTCCATAAAGTTAGGTAAATGGCAAAATATTTTAATTTGTCAAACCCTATCATTTTACCGAACTGACTAATATGAGAGTAAATTCTTCTTGTTACTTTTTAAATTATATTCCCATACAACTTATTTGCTAGAACCTATAAATATAATTGTTAGAATAGATATATATTAGTAATCCTATTTTTATAACAAAGTGTAATTCAATATGCATTTCAAAACAACCAATTATTATATAAGAATTTTATATTATAACCAGGAAAACAGCTATTACATATGATTCCACTTGAAATTTGGTTTGGAAGACCTATAGAATGCCATAGAATAGGCATTAAATCCAATCTCCTCCTCTGTACAGAAATTCAAATGAAAAAAATTCCTCATGAATATTTTTCAAAGTTCTGTTGGAAGACATTTAGTGATGGGATCCACTTCTCCAACATAATTAGAGAGATAATTCTTCATTTGGACATTTACATTGTTCCCTATTGATCAACCAAAATCAGATCAACCAAAATTTTATATGATGAAGAAGGAGAGAAATAGGACAAAGAAAAGGAGTTTCCTGGATTTCTTTTTTGCTCTACCCCAACTACAGTTACTTGATTAGTATTATTATGTGCTATTCCCTCTTACTTTTACAATTAATTTTCCAGTCCATGATCATCCACGCTGCTCTTTTTCTTAATTATTTCCAATTTTTCGGTATCAGTAAAGTTTGATGTCCATAACTAGGCATAGTGATGAATATGGCTTTTAAAGCTATTTAATTTAAAAGAATTAATTTCAGTTATCAGTTTAAACATAATTTTATTTCTGTGCATGTCAACTAAAATTCCTTTTCCTAACCTCCATGATCCAATATATAATCAGCAAAATAATACTCATTTCTAAAATTAATCTATTTATCTACCTATCTTTATTGTTTTAAAATCAATTTTGAACTAGAAATAAATTTCATGAATTTCTTTATTTATGGCAGTGATAGCTTTTAAGTATTTTTCTTTTTCCAGTTGACAAACAGAACTTTGTTTTTTTGCTCTAGTCTAACCTATGAGGCAGGTCAACATACTTTTAAAGGTTTTCTACAGTTGCTTCTAACCATTGCATGAAAACATTGGGGTAAGCTCTTTTTCTTGTAGTGGCCTCATGTGATTTCCTTCATCTGATTTCCTATCCAAGCTTTTTACTGATATATTTGTAAGTCTTCCAGAAAATTGTTGGATAAATGTCAAGAATGTCCCAAGTTGAAGCAGGAAAGTATCTCTTCAATTTCCATTTTGTGATGTGAAGTAGGTATTTAAACTCTGGAGAAAAAAACAGTCCATAAATTCCACCTCCCTTCTTTCTCTTCCTCTCTCTTCCTTCCATTTATAAGTTGCCAAGAAAGCTCAGAAAGATGACTTCTTGGTGCTATAACTCTTTTGCTGCCAAGAAACAAATAGCTCTGAAAAGCAGTTATAACAACTCTCTCAGTGGTCAATAGCAGCTGGACATTCCCATCCTGTGGTGGTGCAGTAGTGTAAATGTAGTACTGCAGGTTATTTCTGCTGACTGCCGACTGTCTGCAGTTTGGCGGTTTGATTCTTGCTGGCTCAAGGTTGATTCATCCTTCTATCCTTCTGAGGTCGGTAAAATGAAGACCCAGATTGTTGGGGGCAATATGCTGACTATGTAAACCACTTAGGGAGAGCTGTAAAGCACTGTGAAGTGATGTATAAGTCTAAGTCTATTGCTATTCCTCCCAATTTTAAATCTTAGTTTTTCTAGAATGCAAATGAACTGGAGAACATGACTTTTGCTGGAGGCATCTAGAAAATATTGGTTTAAAATTGAAATAAGAAAAGACTATTTCAGGATGCTTTTTCCATGGATAAGAGATACCGTAAGTAAGATTTATTTGCTGAACTTTCTATGTTAATGGATCATGCTGAATTGTCCCCACAATCATGTCTACCAGAATCAATGGAATATCATGTTACAACTCACTCAGCTCAATCTTGCTTACAATATTGTTGTAAGGATAAAAGGAAGAGGATCCTTCTGTAACCTTCCTTGAGATCCTACAGAAAAAAGCAAGAAGAGATTTGATCATAAATATAAAACAATCAATAAATTCAAAGAGAAAACCTCACAAAGAACTATGTCATAAACAGAAAAATAATGTCATGTCTGACCCTCTCTATTCTGCATTAAACAAACAATATCTGGAACATTTCACCCATTTCTGGACACCATAATTTAGGAAAGACAATGACATACAGGAGTATGTTTAGAGAAGAACATACAAAAAGTATAAAGATTTTAGAAGAAAAACAACAACAACCTTGTCATGAATGCCTAAAAGCACTAGATATGTTTAGTCTGGGGAAGAGAAGACTGCCAACAAATATAATAAGTGTCTTCTAGTACCTGAAAATTGGCCATGTAAAAGACTCGTTCCAAGGGTTGGGAAGACAGGAACAGATAAAGTCATCTTCAATCTTCAATCTTCCCCTACGCTGCCAAAAAGGCAAATTCTTGATTTTTCTTGCTTCACATCAAAAATAATATTTCCCCCCTTTGCTGATCCAAGCAGAGCTGTATACTCTACTGGCTACACTTTATTCCATGTTACACAATAACCCATTTCAGCTGACGTGTGTTCTCTGATGGGCATTCCCCCTTCCCCCTATACTATACCATAGATTGCCATTTCATATTAGATAGTAGCAGTGCTTTTTTTGTAAAAGAAAAAGGTGCCAGAACTCACACATGTCATACAACCCACCTTGCCTTACCCTACAAGGTTCCATCCAAAAAAGGTGCTGGAACTCCGTTCTGAGTGTTCTATGACAAAAAAAGCCCTGGATAGTAGAACTAGCTATCAAAAAAGGATAGGCCTTTATCCTTTTTTCTTTTTTTTTTTGAAACATAGTTAGCAGTAGAAAAATATAATCTCAGGCATTGTCCTCTCCTCCCCTCCTTCCTCTTCCCTGTCCCTTCCTTTTCTAGATTAAGGCAAGCACAATCCTAACTACAGGATTTTCTTTGTGATTATGATTGCTAGAATTTTTTTTTAAAATGTGAGAACTGCAATTCCAATGCCTACAAAATATTAGCTAATTATTACTCTTAGTTAAAAAATATGTTTTATTTGTTTGGAGATAAAAGAGTAAAGTTAAATCTGCTTAATATTAGAACCAGTGTTACGTTATTAAAAGTGCTTATGTGGCTAACCTACAGTTTGGTAACAATTGCTGTGAATTGATGTGCAATTAGCAGATAATCTCTGCCTTTTTGGTGAGATTTACAAATAGGGACAAGGCTGCACTACTAGTTAATCAAAACTGATGTTTTTGATGGCCAGAAAGGTTGCTAAAATGAAGACTATGTGGAAGCTACAGCTAGTTTAAAATGCAGCTGCACAGGGAGTAATGGGTGCTTCCTTTGGGTCATTGCTGGTTAGCCCTTCATGGCCAATGGCCTAGTTATCTGAAGGGTCTCCTGCCTCCAATTGTTTTGCCTGTCCAGTCTTATCAGGCAGAGTTGTACATTCTGGATGCATTCAGTTAAATGTTGTCATCTTGCAAGACTGAGGAGCCATGCCTTCTCTGACGCAGGCCCTGCTCTCTGCAACAACAACACCTTGAAGATATGCAGTGCTTTTTTATAAAAGAAAAAGGTGCCGGAACTCACACATGTTATACAACCCGCTTTGCCTATCTTACAAGGTTCCATCCAAAAAAGGTGCCGGAACTCCGTTCTGAGCGTTCAATGAGAAAAAAAGCCCTGAAGA
The DNA here is from genome assembly GCF_947247035.1 of Vipera ursinii. Classification (NCBI taxonomy): domain Eukaryota; kingdom Metazoa; phylum Chordata; class Lepidosauria; order Squamata; family Viperidae; genus Vipera; species Vipera ursinii. The sequence continues at coordinate 33,141,924 of NC_139518.1, forward strand.
TATGTATGGCTGCATTCTCAAGCCTGATGTTAGACTATTTATTCAACCCCTGTCAATGTTTTTTATTAGATGTCATTTATGTGATTTTGCCCAGGCAGTTATTTAAAGTACATATTCTTTCAAATATTGTAAATTTCCCAGAGTCTTTTTTGAAGTCAGTTGGCCTCAAAATTCAATAAATATATATTAGGTAAATTTGACATAGCTGTAAAAAATAAATATTAGTTTAAGAGTTATCAAGATAACTAATGTTTCTCAATGACATTGAAAGCCTATTTGTGTCTGCTACTTATGAAATGCCCCTGACTGCCAGATACATCTGAACTGCTTAAAACATTCACAGTTGAATTGACCCTGAGTGGCAAGAGGCAGACGACTCAGTAAAAATACCTAAGGCCCAGTAAACCAAATTGTTTCTATTTACTGATCATATTTTAAAGATAGCATATGTAGGGTGCTGATCAGTAGGAAAGGATAAATAATAATAAGATCACACAGATGGGTTTATCTAAAATATTCCACATTTCTACAATGTGTCTCCCTTTTTCTTTCTTGCCTTTGCAATGCAGTGAACTAAAGATATATACTGTAAGCCCTGCTTTCACTTTTGCTCCTGGTCACTCAACAAAGTAACAATGCTTTGATGAGGGTCTACTGTATATTTTATGTACAGTGTATACTTTCATACATGCGAATAAAATTACATTCTATATTCAAAAATGATTTGGTTGCTTTAGGTAAACCAGATTTTAACAACTACATTTTTAGTACAATCCTTAAAATTTAACTATCAGTGTGAGTAAATTATTTTTACTATATGTTTCCAGCATTCTCTTTTCTGTATGATACTGAGCCTTACATTTATTGCATTTCCTACAACTTGGGAACATGAAATCTATTGTATATAATATAAAATATAATCATAAGCCTGTATATAATATCTACTGATATAGAAGCTTGGAAGGGCATTCAGCTGCATAAGTTGGAAAAAAACTTAAAATGCTTGACATGCTTATATTTCTAATTGTACCAAATAAATTACATAGAACATTGGAGGTGACACTTTAATTTAATTAATTATAAGATTTAGACAGTAAATAAAGTCTCAAGTAGGAGAGCTCTTCAAAAGTTAATTATTGTTCTTGTGTTATAAGTTAAGCTGCTTTATGCATTGTTTCTCCATAACATGGGATATGACACTATTATGACAATATTGTTTTCCTTTTCTCACAATTGTATGATCATCACACATTTCTTTTTGTGAAATATTAAAGTAGTTATTTCACAGCACCCTGTTAGCATTCCAAGGTTTGATATCTATACACCATTCAGCAAATGATTGGTGGGTTATGTTTTAGGGTTTTTTTAAGCTATCTCGTGAGTCTGAAAAGGTGCCATTGTTTTAGAATTATACCTCTTTTGAACTGATTCTTTAAAGTAGCAGAGATTTTTTGGTCATATTTTCAGGGAAGCCTGAAGAATGTTGACTTGTTTTTATGAATAGCAGAGAAGTACAGGACTCCCATAAACTCTGAAGAGCTTTGTTTGACATAGTGAAACTATTTCATGTTTCCCGTCCTTCGCAGATTTTTGCTTGTGCACAGAAGTAAAAGAAAAACAACAAACAAAAGAAATAGTGGAAAAATATAAGATATTTGTAAGTGGAAGACAGATTCCTCACAGATTTCTATAAAGGATGCTACAAGGTAGCTACATGATTAAAAAAAAATACTTCAGGCATCTTTTGCTTTTCTAACTGGCCAACCTGATTTGAATTTCATCTGATGAATAATTTTACTGCATACATATTTCCATATAAAAATTTGTTTTTTTATGATTTTCTCCTAGCTTTAGTTCGGCTTTGCTTGACCTTTCTGTTTAGGATTGGTATTGGATTGTTTTGGTTCTCCATTTTCCTTAAAGAAGATAAAAATGCCTGTGTACAACTTTAATTCTTCCAGCTAGGCACAATGTAGTGAATGATGAAGCAGAAAGGAAGAATGGATCATCTAACACAAACTCCTGCAGCTTTACTGTACCCAGTGCAAACATAGCAGCCCTTTTTGACAACCATCTAGCATCTGCTTAAGTACTTTCTGCAAAGGACAGCCAACTGTACTTAAAGACAATCTGTCGTTTCTTATTAATTTCTTCCGATGTTTTTGGGATTCAACATTGCTGACCTGGAGAAGTGAAAAATTCATCTATTAACTTTCCTTATTGTTCTTATTTAGCTTTCTTTTAAATAGATAAATACAATACTTTAATTTAATTTAATTTAATTTAAATTTATTTTTTCTTCTGTTCAATTGTGTCCAAATCTTGGACAGTGCTAGCAAGTTCCTGCAGTTTTTCTTGAAGTTTTCAGGAGTAGTTTTTAACTTCTTCCTAGGGCTGAGAGAAAGTGACTGGCCCAAGATCAGCCACCTGGCTTTGTTCCTGATGTCTTAAGTACTACACCAAACTGGCTCTCTAAATACTTTCTACGCTTAATGTGTAAGATTAAGTTCTAGCATTATCAATACATACCTTCATAAATTCTTGAAGCTGTAATTAGTGGTAATATTTTAACCTGTGGCATTTAAAATATTGTCTAGATTAAGTTCATAAGTAGGATGGTAGATGAACAGACAGACAAATAACTATACATACAGAAAGACCCAGAAAAAGATAATAGAAAACCATTTTTGATTGTTGCCATTATGGCTGACTTGAATTCAAGAGAGATCTTACCACTTTTGCTATACTGTTATGCTTTGGAAAGTATGTATGAACCCAGAGTTTTTAATTATGACATTAGATTCTTATTCAGGTTCAGGAAATAAATTCTAGTATTGTATCTGTACGAATGTATTCATAAATGCCAAGTCAAATATAAATGTGATTGTCTGTCCTTGTTTATGCAATAGAAATTTACCAGTGTTGTCTGATATTCACTAAGAAAATGTATAATATCTTACAAATATGCTTAATTTATTTTAGTAGAGAATAGAACCAAAGCCTAGTGCTTCCACCTCCTGTCAGACATTTTAGCAGTAACAATCTGGGTTCCTCTGCCCTCATCTACATCTGGGACACAGATGGCTCCTCCTACAGATGTTAACTCTTAATTCATGAGGATTCCTTTGTAGCATAGTCACTTTTCTTTATAGTTGTTTAACATTTTATGTTATGTGCATGCTGAACATTTGAATGAGGAGTTAGATGGCCATCAAAAGGTTTGCATTCCATCAATTCCTTTCCTAGGTTTTCAGGGCCCCTGATCTCATGTGACATTTATAGTTCTTTGTAGATCATGCAACAGTAGAAAAGTGTATTGTCCGTTTCATAAACAGACTATATTTAATCTATTACCAAATGAACCCACTCTGTGACGCCACAAGAAATTCAACTAAATGAACTACATTAACACTGTATACCAAGCCACAATGAGACAATCAAAAATAAAATAAAATAAAAACAAATGAATTTTAGTATATTGTGCATAAGTGTCAGAACCCACTCCAGACTACATCTTAAGAAAGAAAGACTCTTGGAGGCAAGATTGTCCAAGCAGGAACTTTTACTAAGACATGGATGATAGAAGGTATAATAGACAGGATCTGAAAAATCTTTTCACAGTTCGATATTTTTAAAGTGTGCCCGAGCAAAACCCCACCACTCAGTTCATTTGGTCAGTTCTGGATCAGTCAAGTTTCAGGTGGCAAGCCCCTCATGGGAAAGTTAGAACCATCAGTCCATTCGCAGCCCAATTACTCCCTCCCCTTCACATTCCATCCGGAGACACAAACCAGAATTCCCCCACCCTCTTTCTTAGTTGCTCATGGATCAGAGAGAGATGATTCCTTTCATCGATCTTTTTGCAATGGCCAAGAGGTAGGCTAGATAAACAAAAGGTTACATCTAAGGGGAGGAAATGGGGGCAATAAACTCCCCTGTTTATTCCCTTTCCTCCTTGGGAATGGCAGAATCCAAGGGTGGGGGTGAGATTTGGATTTGCACAGAGAGACAGAGTTAGAAATGAAATATAAATGGATTCTGACAATAAGCTGACATCTTTATTTGATCTAATAAGTGCAATGTGTGAATATACTATAACCATGTCCCAGGTATTAGGATACTGTTTTCTTTTATCCATGTATTTACCTTCTAAAACATTTTTGGTTTTTTAATTTTTATTTATATTTATTTGTAAAATTTATTAGCCCCCCATCTTATCACAAGGTAACAATATTAAAAGATAAAACTGTACAAAACCTAATGATGTAAATACAATACTATAAAAAATTCAGATAAACAACCTAGCTAAAAGTTAGGGAGGGAGAAAGTAAGATGGGAGGAGATGCGATCTGTTGCTTTTTAGTTTATTATTTAATATTTTTAATTTTAATCATTTTGTATTACTTTTTTAACCTTTTTATCACTCAGTAAGCTGCCAAGAGCTATTAACATGGTGCAATGGGTAGAATATAAATTAATAAGTAGCAATAATAAAAAATGGAGAAATTGTGATTAGTCCTAGACTGAATAATGTTTTAATGCATATGTACATAAAAAAGGGTTAAATAAAAGGTACAAATTAATTAAAAAGAAAGAAAAGTGGTGTTTCCATATCGAGCAACAAGAAGTCAGGGGTTTGAAGAGAAATGACAACTGAAAATTAGAAAGTTGAATGATAAAAGATGAAAATAAATAAAGTTGAGAAGAACAGTGAGGTTAGTTATTGTAAGGAAGCTAAGCAGAATAGTTCCAGGATGTGAAAAGACAAATTCCATACAGCTTTTAAACATTTATATTTCCTTTTATCAAACTAAATATAGTATATCTGGAATTAAAACTGGTCCATCCATGAAGTATTGAACATTCCAGACCTGTTTAACTTTAAAAAGGTCAAATTAAGAATTAACTGATGTGGAATGAAGACATATCGAATTATAGGTTTGTGTGTTATGGGCTGGAAGAACTGAATAGGAAAGAGATCTAATAAGGTTAATAGAATAGTAAAAAAGTTATATATAAATAGTAGTAGTAGTAGTAGTAGTAGTTCAGATCTGATAACCATATCTCATATGTCTTGAAGTTCATCATATTCTGTATAATGAATAAAAAGATAATTCTGATTGGTTCACCTGTAAAATGAAAGTAAAGCAATATGTAAGATCGTCATTGGCATGTGAAGAAGAGACTTAATCACTTGAGATCTAATGTGTCAATAATTGTCCTTTACTTGTATCTTCCAACATGTGTCTCAGACACAGGTTAAAGAACCAATGCAGTGAAATAAAAAAAATACTACAGACATGAAAAGAGAAGACTTAAAGAGACTATGAAAATGAAGCTCTGTGGTATATTAGGATAAAGACAGGAAGTTAATTTATGTAATATTTGTCTTTAGAGACAGTTTCAGTAAAGAATGGCATTTGAAGCTTGAAGATTAAGGGTGAAATCCTCAACCGTTAATATGTGCTTGGAATATAAGTAACAGAAGAGACACAAATGTAATGCAGAATAAATGGGAAATCAAATACGTCTTTTTATTATTTATACACTATCAAAACGTACTTAGAAAGTTTGCCTATTAGTTTTAGAGGACACTCCTGGATATAAAATAGGCTTGTGTTGTCACACAGCGCTTTGAACGTCCTTTGATTTGATTTAATTTCATTTTATGAATAAGTATTATTTGAACAAATAAAATAGAAGAGAATAATTCTACATGATAAAATTTAGTGCTTTTGTGCTTACAGTGATGGAATTTACTTGCAGAGATGCTTCGAGAATTCATCTGCAAATATCAGTGTGGAGTTCTGATAAGAGATGAAGGTGATTCATATCTAGGGAGTGGATTTATATTTGCATGAGTGGAATTTAAATAAGGAAGGCTGTCAGTTGTGCAGAGGTTTCCAAGCATATTTATCCAACAAATGCAGAGTATGTCCTTTCAGACATTAGATTAGGTGAATCAGGCATGGGCAATGGAGTGAAAACTGAAACCAATATATGTGCTTTTATATTCCACCTTTAGTACTCCTGTATTTGGTTAAGGATTGAATATGTCACACTAGCTGAACTAAGTTTCAGGAGAAATAGATAACAAAGAACACATAACCTATGCATTAATTGAAACTGAACAGGCTAAAATATTGTAGGATTTCTAAATACAAACTGAGACAAGTTACATAATACACAAATTTTAACCCTGGTTGAAAAGAAGGAAGTATGGATAATTAACATGCAAAATCCAGGAGACAGTAGAACAGAATACAAATAATTAGGGAAGATCACAAAGTATCAAGATCTGAAAATCATAATTGAAAGAGTATGGCATAAACTGGCTGTGGTGGTCCCAGGGGTTCTCGGAACAATAGGTGCCATACAAAAAACACCTTAGAAAATCTGTGCATTGTCAAAATTTCCATCTGTCTATTACAAAAGGCTACACCGGTTGGATCAACACTTACAATATGCCAATATGCCAATACATAGGTTCTTGGGAAGAACTTGATGCAAATGAAGGTGAACACTGGCTAAAGAACTGGGAGTTGTAATTTTAGATTGTTGTGAATAAAATAATAATAAAATCATTTGGACGAAATCAGCATTGAAGAATCATCATCAGTCAATTGCAAAACGCAGCTTTATTAGGAACAGCTTATAACCTCTGATGATATATTTAACACCATCACATAATAACATCTGCCCATTCAGATCCTTGGAAAGGACTTAATAGGTGGATAAAAATTCAGTGTAAACATCTGGCTGACTCTGAACCATAATGAATAATGAATGTATGAGACCTGAAAACCCTAATTTTACCAAACCCCTCCCCCCAAAACAAAACAAAACTCTGCTTGGAACTGCCTCTATTCTTAAATGCTCCTTTAAATATTCTTATATCTTTAATTAGGACTCAAATTATTAAGTTCACGCCAGTATAATGGGAACATACCAAAGTATTATTTTGTCTGTTTCTATTTGCAGAAATCAGATATCAACATCCTTTTCAAACTTTTGAGCAATCCATATAATCTTACATAACATTGGCATTAAAAATCATATCTTAAATTAAAATGCTTGAAACCACAGAACAGTAAAATTGGGAGAACTGGTTAGACTATAAAATATAAACCTCTTGTGCTTGAAGTCAACTACTATAAATAATAAATATAAAATATAAAGAAATCATAATGAAATATAAATAAACTATTGTGTGTACACACACACACATCTCTCTCTCTCTCTCTCTCTCTCTCTCTCTCTCTCTCTCTCTCTCTCTCTCTCTCTCTCTCTCTCTCTCCCTATCTATCTATCTATATAAAATCTATCTATAATCACAAAAATCATTTTAAATTCTTCCATTTGCAAAATATCATATTCAATTGGGAGTTGTTAGACGAGCAGAATGTGAGCAGAATGCTTTCAGCTTTTGACACCAACCTAATCTATCTAATTTAATGTTCCAGAGGGCTAGTAATAAAATTCAGTTTTTAAATGGATCGTAGGAAAGAGAAAGAGAGAGAGCAAAATAAAGCAAGCCCAAATGAATGAGAAATGGATATTAATTTTTGGGTATAATTATATGGATTTTGCAGTAAAAGCCAACTAATTCAAGACATTAATAAAATACAGCATAAAAATTTATAGTTAAGCCTTGTAATGACAAGTTTGCTTATAGATGTAGAGAAATCTCTATTCAGAACACAGGTAGCGTTTCCAGATTCATACACAAATCTGGCAATTTAACAACACTAATCCACTAGACTTTACAACCACCCTTTCACCAAGCTAACCATCCAGCTTTTCCCAACTCTACATTAATGTTCAATAAATAAAGCATTCTGTTTTGGAAGAATACCATTTTTTTTCCATTATACATGCTTGTACTTAACCTACAAAACACTGGAGGACATGTGAAACAGATAAATGGCATTTAAAAAGCATGTCCTGACTAATAAAGAATTCAAAAGCTTCATCCTTCTGTTTCCTTTGAATGAACATAAATGAATCTTAATGAATCACATGATTTGCCAACCTAACTTTTACATGCTTAGAACTGTTGAAGGCTGTTTAAAAGTAGTGCTGGATATAGCAAAACATTCCAGTGGAGATTCACATATTTCTTGAAGTCAAGAGATTTATGGATTTATACATAAAATATGACAAGGGAGCTTAAGATACTGTTTGTGATAACAAAAAACCATTAATAACTGATAAGAGACTCTTAGTCAAACACACTAGGCATATTTCAAGAAATTGAATTAGACTGTAGATCAATCGGGTTTCATACCAGGAGAGGAAGTTTTGCTCTAAATTTTAGACTGTGTACTTTACCTCACAAAACTGTTGCTTTTCTGTTTATCTTTTGGACCAACTTTTCTATTTTAAAAGCTTAGGTCTTTTCCTTTGTCATCACCATTACTACTTTTCTTTCCTTCTTTTCTAAGAAAACATTTCACAATATATTTTATACTGTCTCCTAGACCCTCATCAAATACCTAATGATGAGGAAGCATTTGGTTCTGATTTAGTTACACATATTATCCATTGGGGTGAGAAGGAAATTTTACATACATATATTTCTAATTAATATTTACAAGGTGTTTCTAATTTTCTAGTACATTCTGCTTTACTTATGGTGAACAATAACAAGCTAATATCTGATAATTTGTAAATTCTGTCTGGCTTATTTTGGTCTTCTCAGTAAGCTTTCTTGTAATGTTTTTTCTGCAACACTCCTTATGGTACGTTGCAACAAATCCTTATAATTTTGCAGATGCTATTTTCTGTTCCCCAATTCAATTAATGTTAAGGAAAAGAAACTTGAAAAAAGTATTGCTTGAGCAATACTTGCTAGCATCTGTCAGTTCAGGTTTGGGTACTTTAATTATTATAGTGTCATTTCATTGTATGTTGTTCTGGAGATGGATTTTTTTTTAAAAAAGAAGACATCCTTGGATATAGTTATGCTGATAGTAATTAATATTTCAAAGTTCTTTCAGGAAGAAACTGAAACATAATTATCTACAGGTATATTAGTCATAAGCAACTGTTTATTAGGACAGGACATAGTAGTTTCACTGAAGCAAAGTAGTTCTTGATTTATAACCGGTTAGTTAACAACCGTTCAAAGTTACAACAGACTTTTTTAAAAAATTATTACAACCCATCCTTGAAATTATGATTGCCGTATTGCACCCACAGTCATATGGTTGCATTTCGAATACTTGGCAACTGGCTCACATTTACAATCAGATGGAGCATTTCCTGACTATGTGATTGCATTCTGTGATTTTTTTTAAACTGTTTTCTAGCAAAAAAATATCAAAAAATTACATTGGTTAAGATGAATTCATATTTACAACAATGTGATTCGCTGAATGACAACAGTAACTCACTTAATGACCATTGTAAAAAATCATAAAGTCAAGTCTAGTCATTGTGTGACTCGACTTACAACTGGTTTGCAATCAAAATTCCTCTTCAATTGTAGTTGTAAATGTAGGAGATGACTAGGCTGAGCCTGAGGGAGGGGTCAAAGACTTCATAAGTCATGACTCCCTCCATGCCTACAAGAGATCTAAGTGCAGCCCACCTTGAATTTCCCTTAACGATCAATTGGGCAGATTCTTATAGAAAATGTAAGCTTGCAATACATTTTTATAATCATTTGAACTGCCTGAATCTCCTGGTTTCCTGGACACTTGATAGTAAATTGAAGACTACTTATAATCTGCATTGTTTATTATGCCAATGGCATATAATTATGTGCTCTGCATCCCAAGGACATTTTATAAAATATTTTCTGCCCTATAACCACTCACCTACCAACAGCTGCATCTTCTGAATCTTCTCAGGTGTTTCCTCTGGCCCCACATTAAAATCAGTCCATTTCAGTAGCAATAGAAAATGCAGGTTGGGTGGTTTTAGTGAATGTCATGAGATTGTCTTGCAGGCCATGCAGTGGTGGGATTCAAATATATGAACAACTGGTTCTCTGTATGGATGCCACTTCTGGAAGTCCATTCTGGGCTTGGGCAATAAAAAAATAGCTACCGGTTCTGCCGAAGTGGTGCGAACTGGCTGAATCTCACCACTGAGGCCATGCATGTCAGAATAGCCAAGTCTATAATAACTTCCCTTATGCTAAACATCTCCAAATTGGGCCATTTCAGCTGATGGTTTGGGCAGCTTTAAAGCCATTGAGATTGGAAACATTTTAGCCAGTTTTGGAAAAGAAGACAAAACGATCTATTTATACTTGTCCAAATTGATTTGAAACCACACAAAGTTTCCTTGAGGAAAGTCAGATGGCACTTCATATTGGTGAAATGTCAAATTGCTTCCATGATTTGAACTGCTTGAATCTTAATTACTCTGCATAAGCCTAATGGAAATATAGCAATTTTTTTCTTTTATTATCCTCAGAAAGGCAACATGCCATAAAATACACCCATAAAACAGACATGATTTGTAATAAAGAAAATAATATTGTTTCCTAATTATGATCTCTGATAAAATATTTTATATTGCTGTCTATACTGTATGTGTTTGCATGTGCATTATTTATCCAGAATTATCTGCATGCAGGTGAGTTGGATTGAATTTACTGATTGCAACATTGAAAAAGTCCATAGGCCATCAATCTTTGTTTCAGCTTTTCTTTTGGGGACCTTAAGAATTTTCTCAAATACTTTTCCTTCTATCTACTAAATCTGCCAAGTTACTATATCATCTACTTTCAGGACACATCCAAGTAGCATTACATTTTGGATGGTACAGATTTAGCATTATTGTTTGCACAAGCTGTTCATTCATGTAATCGGCATCTGGCCCTTTAAACAAGCCAAGACAGAAGACAAAAGTAGGTTTCGTTATTTACAAAAGTCTAGGGTTGCAGTTGCCATAATATAAACTGCTAGTGATTTTCCTGGGGCATAAACAGTCCTTCAAACTCTTCTCAAATGGGTGTTTCCCCAGATCTTCCCCTCTAAGTTCTGAGGGCTGCTACTCATAAAATATTTCTACATGTTTATTTTGTTACATCTGTTGGTTTTTTTTAGCTATTATGGATCATTCTTTGTTAGCAAGACTCCTTGAGAGCTAAACTGGTATCCTTCATCAAAAGCTGATGTAACTCAACCATTTTTTTTCATAACTGACAAACACTATAAAATATAATAAATACTGCTAGATTACTTTCTTTCCTATCCCCCAAAATAACAAGTAATGAATTTATGCTGTTAGTGAGGATGTATGCACACCTGGCACATCTAAATTCAAGAGATCAGACCAGTTCTGTTAGCACATTGTATTATCTCAGTTGCCAGTTCTCTCCCTCCTCCGACACCCTCCCCACCATGAATGCACTTTTACTGAACCATCTTCTTCCATTTGTAAGTCCTTGGATTGATTTTGAAAATAGTTTATGATTGCCCACACCACAGCTGACCTCAAGACACAGAGAATTCTAGAAGAGCTGAACAGCAGTTCCCCTTGCTGATCAATAACACAGCCAATCTTTGTTTTCAAGTTACATCTTTTTTCTCCTTGGTCATCTGAAAAGAGCAAAGCCAATAACAGAGAGAGTAAAGTTCAGTTAAAGAAAGATAAAGTGAGAACACTGTGGAATTGTGATATCTAACAGGCTATATAGAACAGAAGTAAAAAAAAAAGGACCTGTAAGAGAGTATGTGGGAGTTCATGTCAATAAGAAACTCCCTATCCCAAAACTGTACAACTATCATGTTAAAAAGATTGTTTAGTCATTCTTCTAAGTTATTCTTATAAATTGTAAATTAACTGCTTCAGATGTCCAGTGAAGATAATGGCATGAAAATGAAAAGACAGAGCCTTAATCTAAGACATTCTTCATGTCTTAAGGCAACTGCATTCTGCACAATTTGAACCAGGAATTCTATCTTTATGCCTACTTAAGATACTTCTGGAAAAACTGCTGTGATCCTAGCCACTGAAGTTATAAATGGACATGGGAATTTCCCCTTTTTTTGTAATAATCATGCCAGTTCCAATGATATACACCAAAATACTGAGTAGTTTTTTTCAAAAGGAGCAAGATTCCTTTTGAAAATGAACAGATGATGATTAAGAATATATGGCAATCTAATTGTAACCTACTAACTTGTTCATCCTCAATACATATTTTTCAACAAAGATCAGAAGAAAAACAGACAGTGTTGGGATGTGAACTGGGAGAACATGTTTGTGGGGAAGGGAGATTGGAAGAAATAGGGGTATTGCAAAAAGGCATAGAATGGCTCAGGAAACAAAAAAAGTTGGAAGGATAAAAATGCAAAAGAGAAAAAGAGAAATTGTGTGTCAAAGGAATACTGGACCCACTGAGAAAGAAGCAGTACATGAATTTGTTCTTTCATGAGTATGCACCTCTGCACCTACACAAACTTGTAGGTATGCAGAAACCTAGGTAGAATCATGGTGGCAGTGGCACAGTAGTTAAAATGCAGTATTGCCGGCTAATTCTGTGAATTGCCAGGAGTTTGATTTTGAGTGGCTCAAGGTTGACTCAGCTTCTATCCTTCTGAGGTGCTACCTCTTGTACAATGTTGCGAACCTCTGTCCATAGTTCTTCAGGCACTCTGTCTATCAGATCTAATTCCTTAAATCTATTTTACTGCATTGCCTTTTAAGAGGCAGTGTCAAAGAATGTTCAAGTAAAATAAAAATAATAAATAAACTATCGCACCATTGCACTCATTTCACATGCTAGTAAAGTTATGCTTAAAATCCTACAAGCTAGACTCCAGCAGTATGTGGATTAAGAACTACCATAGGTACAGGCAGGATTTCGAAGAGGCAGAGGAACTAGAGATCAAATTGCCAACATACGCTGAATCATGGAGAAAGTTAGGGAGTTCCAGAAAAACATCTACCTATCACAGACGTCCTCAATGATGAAACACAAACACGGCCTAGGAACGGGTGACAAGGTTTATTCTCCACACACACACAAAACTGCAATAAAGTCAGCGTTGGCAGCATCCTTTTCCAACACTCTTTTTATCACCAGGCCATGCCTCTACCCCACCCCTCCGGTACAAGCCGGCTTCCGCCCGCTATCCCATAAAGACCCCGCCCACAACCATGTGCACTGGCCTTCCTCCACGCTTCTCACCAACAACCCGCAGGGCCACCCACCAGGTAAGCCCCGTCCCTATGCAACCCCACCCGTGTTCCTCCCGGAGCCCACCACCCACCACCCTCCACCATGGCACTCCCCTCACCGGCACGCCCAAAGGTCTGGCCAATGAAAGGGGCAGCACAGATATGGCCACCAACTGGCCGGCTGCTGCCTCCGTCGGCCTGGTCCATCTGCCCCCCCAATCATCCCGGGGCACAGGCATCAGCTGGTTGGTGGCAGGCACAGCTGGTGGCTTTGGTGCCGGCCGCTCAGGCACCAGCCACCAGCTGGTGGGGCCATTCCACCGTTGCTGTCCCCCTGCACAGGGGCGGGAGTCAGCTGGAAGGCAGCGGGCATGGTCGGCGACTCCGGTACCAGCTGCTCAGGCACCGACCGCCCAGGCGCCGTGGGGCCGTTCCGCTATTGCCATCCTCCTGTGTAGGCACGGGCATCAGCTGGAAGGTGGCAGGCACAGACAGCGGCTCCAGTACCGGCCGCTCAGGCACTGGCTGCTCAGGCGCCGTGCTGCTGCTGCCGCTGCCGCTGCCGTTGCCATGCTGCTGCTCCTGCTGCCACTGATGTCTCTCTGCAAAGGAGGGGGCGTCAGCCGGCTTCTGATGGCCGGGTGCTGCACGGGAAGTTGCTCCGCTGTGCGGGACGGAGGGAACGGCTCTCCAGGATGGGGAGGGGACACCAGAGTCATCAGGCGAGCCGGTGTGCCGAGGTGTCCCCGAAGAGTGGCAAGCCGGCAGGGCTTGACACTACTTCTGCTTCATTGACTATACTAAAGCCTTTGATTGTGTGGATCACAACAAACTCTGGCAAGTTCTTAAAAAGATGGGACTACCAAACCATCTTATTTGTCTCTTGAGAAACCTATATGCGGGTCAAGAAGCAACAGTGAGAACTGGACACGGAACCACTGATTGGTTCAAAATTGGGAAAGGAGTCCAGCAAGGCTGTATACTGTCACCCTGCCTATTTAACTTATATGCAGAGCACATCATGAGAAAAGCAGGGCTAGATGAATCAAAAGTTGGAATTAAGATTGCTGGGAGAAATACCAACAACCTAAGATATGCAGATGATACCTCTCTAATAGCAGAAAGTGAAGAAGAACTAAAGAGCCTCTTGTTGCAGGTGAAGAAGGAGAGTGCAAAAGTTGGCTTGAAACTTAACATTAAGAAAACCAAGATCATGGCACCTGGCCCTCTCAATTCCTGGCAAATAGATGGGGAAGAAATGGGTGTAGTGACAGATTTTATTTTCCTGGGCTCCAAGATCACTTCAGATTGGGACTGTAGCCAAGAAATTAAAAGACGCTTGATCCTCGGGAAGAAAGCCATGACAAATCTAGACAGCACACTGTCAACAAAAGTGCATATAGTCAAGGCTATGGTCTTCCCAGTTGCAATGTATGGCAGTGAAAGTTGGACCATAAAAAAGGCTGAGTGCCAAAGAATTGAAGCCTTTGAACTATGGTGCTGGAGAAGACTCCTGCAAGTCCCTTGGACTGCAAGGCAATCAAACCGGTCAGTCCTAGAGGAGATCAACCCTGACTGCTCTTTAGAAGGCCAGATCCTGAAGCTAAAACTCAAATACTTTGGCTACCTAGTGAGAAGGAAGGACTCACTGGAGAAGAGCCTAATGCTGAGAAAGGTTGAGGGCAAGAGAAGAAGGGGACGACAGAGAATGAGGTGGCTGGATGGAGTCACTGAAGCAGTAGGCGTGAGCTTAAATGGACTCCAGAAGATGGTAGAGGACAGGAAGGCCTGGAGGAATGTTGTCCATAGGGTCATGATGGGTCAGACACAACTTTGCAGCTAACAACAACAACTTGCACGCTTGAGATATTGTGGCTAGATTTTTACACAGTGCAAATAGCAGCAAGAGCCTGCTCATAATGGGAGAACGGGGTGTCGCTGTCTCCGGAGCTCACGAGCGGGTCGTGGGATTACCAATTCCCACGACGGGGAATGGCAGCAGGCGGATAGACAGGGGGCCGTATCGCTACCGGGAGGGCCATCTCCGCTACTTGCAAGCGGTGAGGCACTCCGACCCTCTGCTTCTTCCCCGAGATTCCGGGAGCGAGGATGTGCAGCCTCCTGAGCTCCGGCTGGTGTATCTGAATGCCAGGTCCGTGGTTAACAAAGCTCCCCTCGTTAGGGATTTAGTTGAGGGTGAGCATGCGGACCTGGCCTGCATCACGGAGACCTGGTTGGGCCCAGAGGGTGGGGTCCCTTTGGTTGACCTCTGCCCACCAGGCTTCCGGGTGCTGCACCGGCCACGAGCTCAAGGTAGGGGTGGGGGAGTGGCGGTTATTATTAGGGAGACCTTATGTCCGTGGGAGACCACCGTTTCTCAGATAGTCGGGTGTGAGCCTCTCTTTGTGAGATTTGGTTCTGGGGCGCAGTTGGGTTTGCTGCTGACGTACATTTCGCCTAGTCGTACAGCGGCAGCCCTGCCCGAGCTGCTCGATATCCTCTCAGGGTTGGTGGTTGAGTTTCCCAAACTTATAGTTTTGGGAGACTTCAATCTACCATCCCTGGGAGGCTCATCTGAGCTAGCTCGGGAGTTCATGGCTTCCATGACGGCCATGGACCTGATGCAAGTAATTTCTGAACCAACTCATGAGGGAGGCCACACTCTTGACCTGATTTTTTTATCTAGACGGTGGTTGGATGATCTTGGTGGGGGCTCTCCATTTATTATGCCCCTGTCATGGACCGATCATCATCTCCTGCGGATGGTCTTCCGTTTTGCCACCCCCCGCCGTGGGGATACGGAGCCAATTAGATGGTACCCGCCCCAGACGCTTAATGGATCCTGATAGATTCCAAGCGGCACTGGGGTCCCCACCTGCCTCCATTGCTCACAGCTCGGCGGATGCCTTAGTGGAAACCTGGGAAAGGGCAGCCACTGAGGCACTTGACCGGGTTGTACCCTTGCGGCCCCTGACCCGGCGCAGATCCCAGCGAGCTCCATGGTTCTCCGCGGAGCTCCGGGAGATGAAGCGTCGGAAACGGGGCCTAGAGAGCTGTTGGAGGTCGAGCCGATCCGAACCCGACCGGTTGCGGTTAAGAACCTATATTAGGTCTTATCTCGCAGCGATGAGGGTGGCGAGGTGTAATTACTTCTCTACCCTCATTGCGTCCGCAGATAATCGCCCGGCCGCCCTGTTTAGGGTGACTCGCTCACTTCTTAATCAGGAGGTGAGGGAGGATCCCTTGCAGGGTCGTGCCGAGGAATTTAGTCAACATCTGTCGGATAAAATCGCTCGGATTCGGACCGGTTTGGACTCCAGCTGGGCAGAGTCAGGCGATCAGGACACGGGCGGTCTTGTCAATGTTATCTGGGAAGAGTTTGATTCTGTGACCCCTGATGAAGTGGACAGGATTATGGGGAGGCTGAGCTCCTCCACATGTTTGTTGGATCCGTGCCCTTCCTGGCTGGTTTATGCAGCTAGGAAGAGGACACGAGGCTGGCTCCAGGCGGTTATATCTGCTTCTTTGAGTGAGGGTTATTTCCCCACCGTCTTGAAGGAGGCGGTGGTGAGACCTCTCCTCAAGAAGCCTGCCTTGGACCCAGCTGTATTGAACAACTTTCGTCCAGTCTCCAACCTTTGCTTTCTTGCGAAGGTTGTTGAGAGTGTGGTGGCGCATCAGCTCCCTCTGGTCCTGGATGAAGCGGATTATCTGGACCCGTACCAATCGGGTTTCAGGCCCGGGTACAGCACGGAGACAGCATTGGTCGCTCTGGTGAATGATCTCTGGAGGGCTCGGGACAGGGGATATTCCTCTGTCCTAGTCCTATTAGACCTCTCGGCGGCTTTCGATACCATCGACCATGGTATCTTGCTGTGGCGTCTCAGGGGATTGGGAGTGGGAGGCACAGTTCTTCGGTGGTTCTCCTCCTATCTCCTGTGACGTTCGCAGTCAGTGTTGGCAGGGGGGCAGAGATCGGCCCCTAGGTCTCTCGTTTGTGGAGTTCCTCAGGGGTCGGTTCTCTCGCCTCTCCTGTTCAACATCTACATGAAACCGCTGGGTGAGATCATTCGTGGTTTTGGAGTTGGGTATCATCAATATGCCGATGATACCCAACTTTTCTTTTCGACCCCAAACCACCCCAGTGATGCCCTCGCTGTGATGTCCCGTTGCCTGGAGGCGGTTCGGGTCTGGATGGGGAGGAACAGACTTCAGCTCAACCCTGACAAGACTGAGTGGCTGTGCATTCCGGCATCCCAGGACATTAAAAATGTTCCATCTCTTTCTATGGGGGGTGAGCTCTTACCCCCCGTGGATAGGGCTCGCAACTTGGGAGTCCTCCTAGATTCACGGCTTACCCTAGAAGATCATGTAGTGGCCGTGACTAGGGGGGCTTTTGCCCAGGTTCGCCTGGTGCGCCAGTTGCGGCCCTATCTGGACCGGGATTCCCTGTGCACGGTCACTCATGCGCTCGTGACCTCTCGCCTTGACTACTGTAATGCTCTCTACATGGGACTTCCCTTGAAGACCACTCGGAGGCTCCAACTGGTACAGAATGCGGCCGCGAGAGTTGTCTTGGGAGTTTCCCGGTACTCCCATGTTACACCTTTGCTCCGCGAGCTGCATTGGTTGCCAGTTGTCTTCCGGGTGAGGTTCAAGGTCTTGGTTATGATCTTTAAGTCCCTACATGGCATGGGTCCGGGTTACCTCGGGGACCACCTGCTGCCGGCTTCAACTCCCCTCCGCCCTGTGCGTTCCCACAGAGAGGGCCTCCTCAGGGTGCCTCCGGTCAGGGAATGCCGACTGGCGGCCCCCAGGGGGAGAGCCTTCTCTGTGGGTGCCCCGGCTTTGTGGAACCAACTGCCGGTGGAGCTCCGGACAGCATCGGACCTCCGAACTTTCCGTCGTGGCCTGAAGACCCATTTGTTTGAATTGGCTGGTCTGGCCTGATGGGGGAGCTGGGTTTTAAATTGTTATTTTAGATTGCATTATTGTTTTTTAATTTGGGCACTGATTTAATCTTTGTTTTAACTTTTGTATAGTACTGTATTTTTATTTGTTTGCCCTGTGAACTGCCCTGAGTCCCCAGGGAGAAGGGCGGTATATAAATTAAATAAAACATAAACATAAACATAAACATTTTGCAAAACAGAACTGCCGGGACACATCAGCATCAGTTCAAATGTTTTGCTTTAACTGGCCATGGATATGGTTGTAATTGAAAGGATCTGCCATATTTTTCCTAGCTGTTGTCCTTAACACTTCTTTCTGACTTTAAAATATTAAAAAGAGAACAGGAAAAAGAAACAGATGGAAAGAATCAAATACATCTTTGCCAAGTTATGCCTGTTCAAAGGTTGATGCCATGCTCGGCTCAGCCACTGCACAATGCCACCAAATTTTTCCTGATTTTGATGCATATGGAATTCACCATAGAAAATAGATATGTATTGAATGTTGCTAAGGCAAAAACAGGGGACCAAGAAGTCAATAAAAAAAGTATGGTGTATTGAATAATCCATTTGCTGGTTTCCAAGTGTTAAAACAATTAGTTCGCTCAAAATACAACAAAGGTATTTCCTTATGGGCAGTCACAGAATTGGTATCTTTTAAGCACTTGAAAGAAGTACTATACAAAAGATTGTAGTTGTGTTGCATTTAGTAGTTATACCAAAAACCTTCAGGCATAGACATTTCTGTACTTTAGAGTGGACAAAGTGTTCTGGCTTTAACATAATAACGTTTTATTATTTAGAAGGGAATTTTCCTTGAAACAGAACAGGTATGTCAGATAGAATACAAACCTACATTAGCAACCAGACCTCCTTTCTTATTGGAAATGATTTGTAAGAATTCCATTTTGTTGCCCTGTTGCACATATGGTAAATATATTTGAAAGTCATTTATACTGGCACAGGCATTCCTTCTGAGTTAGGTTCTATTTTAGTTCAACATAATTTCCTGCATACTGATGGATCTCTATGATGATATTCCCAGCTTTCTACATTTCTATTTGAAGGGTGTGTCAGAACAAGGTCTAAGGACAAATCTGCAGGTTATTATTTTTGTGTTATAAGAAGAATTCATATGGCATACCTTATTGCTTTAATCCTCAAGTGCAGGGGTTTCAGCCTGAATTGGTTTTCATACTCATTCATTTATTAGGAACTGTTATAATAGGAAAGATAGCCTTCTGACATGAAAGAAGTTGTTTTATTAGAGAATTGTCAGATTCTCACTTTCTAGGTTTGAAAATTTGGTCAAAATTAAAATGATATATTTCTGAAAATTAGTACATATTTTCATGTGCTTTTTGTACAAATATACAAATTTAATACATTTTCCCAACTAGATATACTTTTTGCAACACAGCTGCTTTATGCAGATTGCTTTATATTTCATGTTAGGAAATATGCAATTTCTAATACACTGCATATTATTTGTTGATTACTTTGTGGGGACCTATTCTTAGATGTTTTTGCACATTAGTGAGTTGCCAAACAACTAAAATACCCACAAAATTCTAAGCAGTGTTAATTTAACAGAGAAAATTATTGTGATTTTATAAAGAATTAGAACGTACAAATTGGGTAAATTTGATCCAAATGATTTTCTTCATTCCATTTCTAATGATTATATCCTAGACATTAGACTCTGATTAGTAATTTTATAATTTACAAGTGAACAGAAAATATATATCCCAGTAACAGAACATGGACATGAATGACTACAGAAAAAATAGTTAAGAGAATCAACACATCTCTGATCTTTGGTTAGAATTCAAGAATTCTTAGTTTTTTTCTGAAAACTAGGAAGATCTACAAAGCATAATACAAAGCTTCTCAATGTGTGAATGAGATAGAAACTAAGGAAAGATGAAGTTAAATTTTGTGGGGGCCTTGGTACTCTTTGAGCTTAGTTATTTGCTTGGATTGAAGATGCTTGGAGTTAAATATTATTGATTTAAAACATCTTTGTAGCCAG
This sequence comes from Vipera ursinii, assembly GCF_947247035.1. NCBI lineage: Eukaryota > Metazoa > Chordata > Lepidosauria > Squamata > Viperidae > Vipera > Vipera ursinii. Next base: position 33,162,048 of record NC_139518.1, read on the forward strand.
TCATCTTATAACAAACTTTAAGCAGCCTCCAATCAAAAATTAAAATGACATATTAAAACTATAAAAACCAAACACATTAAAAACAAAAATCTGCACCCCCCTCTCCCCAGTCAAACTTCTGACATGCAGTCATTTCATCTTATCCAGTGCTTGAAGCAAAAGCCAAGTCTTTGGTGTTTTATGGAAGGCTAAAAGGTAATAGGGACGTGGTGGCTCAGTGGGTTAGGACACTGAGCTTGTCGATCAGAAGGTCAGCAGTTTGGCAGGTCAAATCCTGAGTGCTGCATAACAGAGTGAGCGCCTGTTACTCGTCCCAGCTTCTGCCAACCTAGCAGTTCAAAAGCACGTAAAAATGCAAGTAGAAAAATAGGGACCACTACGGTAGGAAGGTAACAGCATTCCGTGCACCTTTGGCGTCTAGTCATGCCGGCCACATGACCACAGAGACGTCTTCGGACAAGCACTGGCTCTTTGGCTTTGAAATGGAGATGAGCACCGGCCCCTAGAGTCGGAAACGACTAGTACGCATGTGCGGGGGAAACTTTACCTTTTTAAAAGGTAATAGCCAGCCAAATTTCAGGGGCAAGTGTATTCCAAAGGGCAGGGGCTGCCACAGAAAAGTTATAGCTGCCATAAAATGGCAATATTTATTGAAAGGGGCTAGGAGAATGTCTGTCTGACTGTAGGATGAGTAGATATCCTTAAGGAAATGCAGTTCCACAAATAATCTGACCTTGTGTCATATGGCTTTGAAGGTGGTAACCACCACATTGATTTGCACCCAGAAAGAAACTGGAACCCAGTGCAGAGGTGTTACAAGTGTGAATAGGGCCACCCATCACTGTGCATGCTGCTGCATTTTGGACCAGTTGATGTTTCAGGGTGGTCTTCAAGGGCAGCTCCATGTAGAGCTCACTGCAGTAATTCAAATGGGAACTGACAATGGCATGAATGACAATGAGTAAGGCTTTCCCATCTGGAAAGGGGTACAATTGTTGTATTATACAAAGCTGTACAAAGTTGTCCCCCCCCCAGCTATGGCTACCATCCGCTTCTTGAACAAAAGCTCTGAGCCAGGAGGAATTGTGTATCAGCTGAGTTAAGGGGAGTACTATCCCATCCAGATTCAAAGATTAAATATGATCTGGGCCTGGGGAGCAAAAAAACCCATTGCTGCTCCATCTTATCAGGGTAGAATCAAAGCTGGTTCCTTCCCATGCAGACCCTTACAGACCTCCAGGCACTTGGCCAGCATTGCCATAACATCACCTTTCCAACTAGAAATAGAGATATATAATTGGGTATCACCAGCATACCGATGATACCAGAACCGTAACTGATGGATTATCTTCCCTAGAAGTTGCATGTAAATGTTAAAAAGGAACAGTGAAAGTCTCAAATCCTGGGCACCCCACTATTCAGGGGCTGAGGGCACAATCTTTCTTCTACTCACAGTAATTTCTTACCTGCTGATCAACACTCATTTTTTTTATAAAGTAGAGGACATGGCTCTGCTTGAATCATAATGAAACAAAAATTGCAGATCAGAAGTTTAGAGAAAGCTGAAAGAAATGGCGAGTAATACTTGGGTTTTAATAATTTGTCAAGATTGCTGAGAAAATGTTATTGTTCTTTTAAAATGTGGCTATGTAGTTGTTTTATGTTGTGAAACTCTTTGGAATTAAACAGTGTAGGTCTATTGATTTGGGAGGGGTGATTAATTAAAAATGGAAAAGAGACTGCATTTTTATAATATATGACAAAGAATTTAATATTTCCTTTCTGGTCCTCCAGACTTACTTAGTGACCCTTTTTGGCAGAACACAGAACTCAGTGAGAGAGAGAGAGAGAGAGAGAGAGAGAGAGAGAGAGAGAGAGAGAGAGAGAGAGAGAGAGAGAGAGAGAGAGAGAGAGAGAGAGAGAGAGAGAGAGAGAGAGAGAGAGAGAGAGAGAGAGAGAGAGAGAAGTTGGAAACTGGAGGATCTTCCATTGGGGTGTCTACTTATTGACTTATTCTCTTATTGGAGTACTTCTGCCAACAAGCTTTTCCTTGGGATTTAATTCATTGAAGAAAATAATTGTTTGCAGTGGAACAATGAAAATCTGGAACACATAACAAAGGGAGAAAAGGCTTTTGGTTAGAAACGTCATATAGTCTGCTTCAACCAATAAAAATCCTTCTACTCTTACCAGAGTTACTTATGTTACTTAAAGTTACTTAAACTCTTACTAGAGTTACTTAAACCAAATGTTTCATAGCTAAGGCAAACGTTTTGATTCATTACAATTAAACTTTTCAGTTTCATAGGTTAATCAATGAGTGCTGACTAATGGTTCCCTTGCCCCATCCAGCCCAAACTCTCATAGTGGGGTTGCAGAAAATGTCCTGAAATGTTTTCTGTTGTTTTATTAAGCATTGTTAGCTGGTACTGGATAATCAATAGTATATTAGGAATGATGTCTTATCATTTGAAATAAACTTTGCTGAATGAAAAAAAGTCTTATGAATATGTATAAGATTGTAGCTTTATTTTTGGTGACTTAGGAACCATGTTTATACATTTGTCTTTGCATGATAACATATCATATAGAGTCCAATTCAACCATTCAGAAATAGGGATAATTACTGTACAAGTATTACAACTATCTTCTGATGGCATCAACTTCTCCAGGACAATGTAAGATACAATTTGAGAAAAGCATGCAGGCATTGACAAGAGAAAAGCCTTCAATAGGACTGAAAGGAAACATATGTACAAAAACCAAACATTATTTGTTGTCAATATTTTTTTTATTCAGTAAAATTTCTACCCTACGTTTTCAAACTAATTTATCAAGCCAATGACTTAATTAATATAGTCCTGCACAAACAGTCTCTATTGCACCATGAAACATTACTCCAGTCTCATATGTCTTAGCAATCAAGTGCCTCACTTTAGAAAAGTAAGTAACTTTGTTTCATATTTTGCACTGACTAAGTTTGATCCAGTGCATGTTCTTCTTCCTTTCCCCCTATACCATAGATGGGGAACAATGGTGTCTTTATGCCTTGTGGACTTCAATTCCCAGAATTCATGAGTCAGCAGCTGAATGGATCAGAAATTCTGGGAATAGAAGTCCAGAAGTTATAAAAGGGCCATTGTCACCCCCATATTTTATACCAAAGACAATCAATTTGGAGCAAACTTGAGTTTCTTTCTCAGACTTTCTGTTTTCCTGGAATAAGCTCATGTTTTACTAACAGTTGACACATATTTTCTTCAAGGGTTTTTCTGTATTTCTCTATAAATGAAGCCTACTGAAGGCCAGCTTTCCAAGTCATGAATAGTTCAGTAATATAGTCTAACTGTGATGCCACAGATGCCAACAACTCAGAGGGTTTCCTAGTTTAGGTTCAGAGATGTCTTAAAAATTCTTGTCCTATACCTCTTCTATTTCCACTGTATGTGGAAAATGTGTGGTTTATCTTAGTTCTCCAGTGCATTCAACCTTTTTTTAAGAATCAAAAATGAAAAGAAATAGTATAAAGCATAAACAACAAACATTTTCTGTCCCATCTCAGTACATATAAATTGATTGCGTAGGATTGTTAAAGATCTCTTGGCCCTAGCATGTTACTTAGATGTATAGAGAGCCAATATAAGTTAGAAATGAAGATGCTGCACATGGTCCAGTTCAATTTCACTTTCAGTCACTGAGGCTCCCTGAGCCAATCATTCTTTTATAGCATAACTTACAGTCAGGATTGCTGCAAGGAAAAATGAGGAGGAAGTGTTATCTATAATGGCGTAAGGTCCTGAATGAAGACAAGATAAAAATTTAACACCTAACCAGAGAATCTTAGAATAGGAAATGATCAAGTATCAAAGGAATCCAAGCTAAAGCATCCCTAGAAGCTCCTAATGTGATTGGTGTTCTTGAAAGCATCTACTGAAACTGTGTTCTCCAATTTGGTAGCTGCCAGATATGTTGGACTTTAGCTCCAGTCATGCTCGACCAGCATATTTATTGGCTGAATAAAATATTTAAGCATCTTAAAACAAAATAAGAATTACATTTTTCCCACATACAAATATTACAGAATAGAGGAACAAATACTTGTATGTTTTTAGATATTGCCTTTCAACCATTTCCAGCAACAGAAACAGCCTCAGGTTGCAGTTGATTATCATGGTGAAACTGTTACTTGCTACAAAAACTATCATTTAAACTACTATTTAACTGGCATAACTGCAATAATAAATATTACTATTCTTCTTTTACAATTTTCAGTGCTAGTTATTATAACTTCACCAAAATCTTAAGACAACTGAAAAAATGATCAATTTTATTTTGCATATATAAATGGTTAATATTTTTTTTAAAAGAGGGAAGACTCTAATCTTTTAGAAAGGTCTTACCAATAAAAGAGAATAATTGTAGTTCAGGGCTGAACAGTGGAAAGCACCAAGGACTCCATAGAAAGCGCTTATTTACATAGAATCCCTGAGTATACAGTGAGTGAGTGATTTTAACAGGGAATTGTTTACTGTGAGAACTTTGGCTCTAAATTATACTTCCATGCTCTGCACAAAAAACAATGCTGAATAAATTGTGTACAATTAAGCACTCTGAGTGATTCTGGCACATTAAAGGAAAAAAGCTTACCACAAGGTTCCAAAATCATTTAAAGGAGAATGTTAATTTTACTGTGTGATAGTAGCTGCCCAGAAAGAACTATTCAACTTTCATATGAAAAGATAAATTACCAACTTGGAAAGAATCCTCCATTTTTCACATTCTTATAATGAGTACTTCATTTAAGCTCTATTTCTTCTATGTGAAAAGTCTTCCAGTTAAATTAACTTTTGTGCACCCACCTACCCTACACACATATACACAGAGAGAGACACAATCAAGAAATGAGAAAATGGCCCAGCATTGCATTTTGTTCTGACTAGTTATGTTCATACATCAGTCTCCAGGAATGCAGAAGGAAAGCTAAAATCATGCAGTTCCATTCCAAAGAGATTGACTGAATGAATAGAAGAGCTCAAGGCACCGTTCATAATTAACCCATTTTGTTTAATCCCAGCTGTAGACTCTGTTGCAAAGAGATGAAAAGAATTCTGTTTTGAATTTGTACCATTTGCCCCAAAATCTCCCTGCAGTTCAATCAGAACAAATCAATCATCCATTCTGATTCCCGAGAAAGGTTTAGTTAACCAGAATTATGGGCTGACTGAAGTCTAGCCAGTATGCAGATTTATTTGATGCAATGCTTTCCACCTGATGAGTGTTTATAAGAGGAACTGACTGAGAGCATCTTCATTATTTTACATTTTCATTTCTTGAGGAAAATTTATCTAGACCAAACATATCACAACAAACCCAACAAGTCATAATTCATTTATAAGAGAGTCACAGAGATAATGACTTTCTCGGGCAAAGACTTTCAATTATATTATCCTGAAAATCATGTGTTGAATATATAATGAAATTTATTCATCAACATTACATTTGGGGTTTCGGTTGATGTGTTAGGAGAAAAGTAGAGAACTCTTGTAGTATGTGAAAACAGCTAGCATTCACTTATCTTGTGTATTTATTTAACTTTCAATTGGAGCCCTTGGCCATATTGCCTGCTCCCTCATCTCCCCCCAGTTTGGTCAGATATATTATATATCTATGTGGAAAGGTGCGAAATGACTAGGTTGAGTAGAATCAAAGTGCAAAGTGGAGAATTCATGGCATGCTTTGTAGCAGACCACTGGTTCTAGAATTGAATAGAATGATTATTTGTCTTGAAATATTGAGGCCCTGTAGATCATCAGAAAGCAAATTAGTCATACTCTTCTGTTAATTCTGCTAAACATGTGTGTAAAACAGCATTATCCTTTTTTGATATTTTATGAATTCAGACAGAGATCAAATGGTGCCATTACTGGGTATTTACCACTATGCTATCCCTGCAATCAAAAAAATTCCACAGATGTGGAGATGCAGTTTTTAAGTAGGATTTCTTTTTTAAGTAGTATGTGAAAACAGCTAGCATTCACTTATCTTGTGTATTTCTTTAACTTTCAATTGGGGCCCTTGGCCACATTGCCTGCTCCCTTGGCTCCCCCCAGTTTGCCCAGTGCTCCCCCCAGTTTGCCCAGAACCCAGTGCTCTTCAACATCTTCATCAATGATTTGGATGAGGGGATAGATGGGGAACTCATCAAATTTGCAGACGACACCAACCTGGCAGGAATAGCCAATACTCCAGAAGATAGGCTTAAGATACATGAGGATCTGGACAGACTTGAACACTGGGCGATATCTAACAAAATGAAATTCAATGGTGAAAATGTAAGGTGCTACATTTAGGCAGGAAAAACCAAATGCACAGGTATAGTATAGGTGTTACCTTGCTGAACAGTAGTTACTGTGAGAGGGATCTTGGAGTCCTAGTGGACAATCACTTAAATATGAGCCAGCATTGTGTAGCAGCTGCCAAAAAAGCTACACAGTGCTAGGCTGCATTAACAGAGGGATAGAATCAAGATCATAAGAAGTATTAGTACCACTTTACAAGGCCTTGGTAAGGCCACGCTTGGAATACTCCATCCAGGTTTGGTCACCATGATGTAAAAAAGATGTTGACACTCTAGAAAGAGTACAGAGAAGAGCAACAAAGATGATTAGTGGACTGGAGGCTAAATCATATAAGGAACGGTTGCTGGAATTGGGTTTAATGAAGAGAAGGGTGAGGGGTGACATGATAGCAGTGTTCCAATATCTCAGGGGCTGCCACAAAGAAGAGGGAGTCAAGCTATACTCCAAAGCACCTGAAGGGAGGACAAGAAGCAACAGATGGAAACTAGTCAAGGAGAGAAGCAACCTAGAACTAAGGAGAAACTTCCTGACAGTTAGAACAATTAACCAGTGGAACAACCTGCCTCCAGAAGTGGTGAATGCTCCAACACTGGAAGTTTTTAAGAAGAGACTGGACAGCCATTTGTCTGAAATAGTATAGGATTTCCTGCCTGAGCAGGGGGTTGGACTAGATGACCTCCAAGGTCCCTTCCAACTTTATTATTGTTCTTATTCTTTTTCCATGGTTTTTGAAGAAAAAGCCTCGGTTTTCTGGCCTCCAGCTCCTGGTATCCTGTGGTTGTCCAGAATTCTCTATGGAGAAGAAATACATAATTGATGCATCACCATGATAACTGTTCAAAAGGCTTGCAGTCTGTCTTTACTTTTTTATTATTAAAGGGGAAATAACTTTTGCTGCTAAACTGAAAGGGTAGGACAAAAAAGTTCTTATCAGAAAGCAATGAGCATGGATTAGCTAAAAATTTTCTGTACCTCAAACGAATTCTGTTTGATTGTCTGCTCTCAATGAAACTTAGAAACTCATAAAGAAACTCATTTCTCTCCTATCAACTATAAACTGAACAGTCACTCAAGCTCTTTTCCTTTAAAGTTGTGTAGACAGAAGATTTGGGCGAGAAGTAGGCTGACTGTCTGGAATTGTGCCAAGATAAATATATTTTTAAGCCAGATATTGTATGAGTGAGCTTATTTCATTTAATTTGTATGTGAGCAGGTTAAGGTCTTTAAATGTACATGGGTTTGGGGGCTTTTTACTATATAACACTGGAACTGATTCTAACTGTCCTTTTTATTTATTCAAAGAGCAGACATCATTTTCAACAACTAGTCAAATGATGTTAGATACATAAATGGCCACTAGCTATATAATAAAAGTTATCAGTAATTCTGTCCATTAAAGGAAAAAATAGTTTTGTTTCAAAGATGATGAGTGGATATTGAATATTTTTAGTACTATGGTATGGGATCCTTTGCTTCAGTAAAGCTCTTAACACCACAGTGATTTTCCACATTAGCATGCAGCTTGCTTCATGGAGATACCTCCGGTCACTCTGAAATCTCATTTGGCAGTTTGAGTAATTAGAAGAAATGCCAATGTTTTTCCAGTTAGATTTTGGAAGCATAGAAGAACTTGAAAGTATTGTAGAGGGCCTATGGGTGACAGCATAGTGACAACAAGGTCATTTTTAGAAGTTGAAGCACTAAGCTGCCTTGCAAAGGATTTTCAAAGAGATCTTATTCATGAATCCTTGTCAAAGTGTAGCATCCCTTTGAAGTCTTACATAGTACTATTTCAAACTATGTTTGAGTTTTTTTAACAAAAAGTATATACTCTTAAGAACTATGTTTGGTGGCATATTCCACGTCTCCCTGCTATCTTTTTACTAATGTTGATTTTGCAAAGGATACTAACCCATGGGATACCAAGCATGTGACATTTACTATAACAAGTGAACTTTATAATGTAAGAATGTTCTACATTAAAACTAAAACTTCAAATAATAAAAATACTGGAGGAATAGTAGGGTTAAATTCAGTAAATTTGTCAGATAACATGTAAAGTAATGTCGTCCTATTGAAATCAATGAAGCAATTCAGGTGGATTTGCTGTTTCATAGCATTCTCCATCATTAACAAAACGACTCATTTGCTGCTGGCAGAATATTGATGAATAAGCAATACTTCATAATAGGCTTCACTATGAAAACATTTCACAAAATCAGTTATACAAGTAAGTATGAAGAAATGGTCAGACAAAACTGAAGAGTTGGTTGTTTAAGAAAGCCTCTGCTTTCAGTTATTTAGTCATTCACAAGCATGCACATTGGAAACCCTTTCCCCCTTTATTTCAGATTTCAAAGCATATTCTTGAGCCAGTTGTGTTCATTCTATCATTATCTCTCTGCTTTTTATCAATGTGAAATGTTTGCCTTAATGAACAAAAATTTCTATAAAGACATAGATGAACTGACAACAATGATGGGATCTAATTTATATTGATATAGAAGAATACCCCCAATAAAAACAACCAACCAAAAAGAAATAATAAAAGAATCAGTCTCTTTTCAATCACTTTCAGAAGTTCATCAACTCCAAGTCCAATTAGTTCTAGGAGTGAAATAAAATGACAACAAAAGGTTTTATAAACTTTTCTTATAATATGAAAATGTACTGATAATCCTAAAAGTACAAAATTAGCACAGTTATTATAATATGCATTTAATGTTATAAGGGATAGCTTCGTTGAAGGAATTTTTGGTTATCCTTATTTGGTGTCTGCATGTATGTACATGTACAAACATATTTGCTAAGTTTGAAGAGCTACATTCATGTGAAAAAGAAAGTACGTTCTCTTTGGGTTCTGTGGTTTTATGTATCAGGACAAAGTAAAAAAAAATCATCTGGTCCTCAGAACCTCATAAAAATAGGTAAATACAATCTCAGATGAATGAGAACACATGACATATACACCATGTCATCATTTATTTTACAAAAAGAAAGCCAAAATGAAGAAGTCATGTGTGAAAAACTAAGTACAAACTACTTCCATAGGTATGAGGCTAAGTAGCAGCCAGGTGCTGCTAGTTACATGTCCTTGATTAATTGATCATAAGCAAGTGTGACTACCTCTATAAAAGTCACCATTTTAGGAGTTTGCTGGTCTCCAGTATTGAGGTGTGTGTTAACACAATGCAAAAGAGTAAAGACATCAGCAATCATTGCCAAGAAGCAATTGTTGCTGCCCATCAGTCTGGGCAGGGTGATTAGACCATTTCCAAACAATTTGAAGTCCATCATTGTACAGTGAGGAAGTTTATTCATAAGCGGAAAATATTGCCAATCTTCCTAGGAGTGTATGTCCAGCAAACTCACCCCAAGGTCAGACTGTGCAAAACAAATCTGAGACTTGCATCTCAGATTTTACAAGCCTCAGTTAGCGTGGTAAATGTTAAAGTTATGACAGTAGAATTTGAAAAAAAGACGGAATAAGTATGGTTTCTTTGGAAAGGTTGTCAGGGGAAAAAACCCTATTTTTTCTAAAAAGAACATGGCAGTAGGGTTTGGTTTGCAAGGTTGCATCTGAAAATCACAAGACTTCAGGAGCATTGTCCTTTGGACCAGTGGTGTGATTCAACCAGTTCGCACCACTTCAGTAGAACCGGTAGCTAATTTTTTGTTGCCCAGGCCCAGAATGGACTTCCAGAACCAGCATCCACACAGAGAACTGGTTGTTCACATATTTGAATCCCACCACTGCTTTGGATAGATGAGACCACTTTGGAGATGTTTGGTCACAATGCACAGTGCCACATTTGGCAAAACCCAAACACAGTATAACAGTACAAACATCAGATTTGGGCTTGTTTTTCAGCCACAGGACCTGGGCACCTTGCAGTCATTGAGTCAACCATGAACTCATCTGTATATCAAAATATTCAGATGATTTTTAACTAGGTCCCAATACATAAAACTATAGAACTCAAAGAGGGTGTACTTTTTCCCCACATGATTGTATAAAGAAATGCTTCACTTCAACAAATATTCAAATGGCCCTTCAAAGCCATTTGAACATAGAATCAAAATAACATAGAATCCTCCTTTCTAGCAGTTCCAATAGCTTCTGTACATATACTACATATGTGCAGGAGGCTGCCTTGGTCATTGCCAGTCTTGGTTGCAGCTCTCAAGTGACACAAATGGCTTCTCAAGCCAAACTAGACTCCTTACATTGAGTACTGCTATCTTCTTCACAAATAGCATTGCCTTTTTAAAGTAAAGTCATCTTGTAGAGGATTAATACACAGATACATACATTTGGATGGCATAGGGGTAATTTGTAAGGAATGGGACCAAAGACACATCATTTATGCGGCATTCATCCTTCATTCTTATCTGAACCTCTTAATGTGTATTAGATAAGGACAATCTCAACTAATAGCACTAATTATAATAAAACACATTTATCATAATTTCTTTGTGAGAGTGAAATCCTCTTTCCACCTCAGTAAACTAACATGAACAAAATTCTCAATAAATTGTAAATTAGCAAACCATTCTAGATTTTATCTCAATGATTTTTTTATTATTAAAATGTATATAGTGCCTATGAAGGCAGAAATCTTGTGACTAGACTGGAAAGTTTGTAAAATTTATGGTACTGTATATTTTTCTGCTGCATCCACCAGGAATATAGGTCACCAGGATCTGAACTGGATTTTTATGGGAATCATTTTTGTATTAAGAAATGGTATCCTATCAGAATGAGATCATCCTGGACATTCTTTTGACGCTTACTATCCATCTCTCAAAAGAGATACTGGATCCCTGTAGATGATGGTAGAACCCCTAGACAATTCTTCATTGCACAGTAAGTTTGTTAAATATGAACCTAATTATGGATTTAGTAGTCACATTAATACAAGTTGATGGAATTAGTGAAATTATGCAGTGACAGTTTGCTGTTGGGCCAGTTTTATGCATGTTCAGAATACTTTCCCCTCATTACTGAAATACAACACATCTTTACAACATAGAAAAGAACTGGGATTCTCTAACAGCATTGATGTAACTCTTCTCCAGGCTATCTTCTGAATTGTTATCTGGAATAAGATTGACTTCATTTCCTTTTAAATTTAACAAGGAATCTGTAAAGCTTTTCTAAATACTGTAGTTTTTTTGGGGGGGAGGGGGAAGGAGCAAGGATTTTTTTTCAATTAGTTTTCCGAACAATTTTTCAGGGACCCACTTGACTTGAATTTGGGACCAGTATAATATATTTGCTATTTATTCATGTCAATGAAATTATAAATTAATTTATTAATTAATAAATTAATACAGAGCAAAATAGCACAACAACTGCATAAAATCAAGTGAATCCAAGAAACTGTCTATACGTAACTGGAAACTGTCTACCACATATTTCACATAGACGTTACAAAAGAGTACTCATCTACTGAATGACAGCAGCTCTCAGTCTGTGTAAGAAGCACTTTCAGGTCAGATAAATATTCTATTAAATTAAATTAAATTACTGTATGTGGAGTGAAAAAAAATAGTACCTGTGAAGTAAATATAGCCTGATCATGCTGGACAGATTAAGTTCAATAAATAACTAACTGCAAGCAATAATGTATGCCATCTTTCTCACAGTTGTATTTGTCAAAAGGGGCTAACCAGACAGTCTTCCGAGGGAGGCTCAGGCAGTTGCTAAAAATGGTACAATATCTTCTTTTGAACACTTTCAGCTCTGGAGATATATGTCAGTTCTACAATGCTCCTATTATGCCTTTACTCTCCATTTTAAAATGCTCACTTTATTCAGTTAGCAAAAGGTAATCTTTGATTTCTAAAGAGATGTATCACTGAAGAGAGATGTGCCTCATGGTTAAGCTGTCATTTTATAAAATTGATTGCTTACCTGTTCCCTTGGGCCAAAACCTGATGAAGTATGGTGGGGATGATGATGATGCAAGCCAAGCTGTAAGAAGACAAGAATTGGGTGGGTGTGACAATTATGTATAGCCATGCATGTGAGAGACAATGGCAATATTCATTTCTTCTTTTTTTTCAGAACTTTGAGGCTTCACAACAGTGTTACACTTTAAAGTAGAGATTTTTTTGAATGTCAAACAGAAAAAAATCTTGTCTCTGATTTTTGGCAACTGTGGTGGCATATTTTGGATATATGATATGAAAAAAGTTAATACCCTATACAAAGAGGATGGGGCTGCATGTTGTTTAGCCCTGGTATAAGTTAAACTTGTGTAGACTCACACAGGTTTAAAATAAGGGCAATGATCTCATAGTTTCAATTGATGATATGTCAATTTTCCAATTTAACTTTATAAATGATATACTTCTATTATTCAATTATTTATAGCTTGCCCATATCATGGCATGTTACAGTCCATTAAATTATATAAGCAGTGATGATAAGTAATAATCATATAGCAAATATTTATATTCCAAAGCAGATTAAGTAAAGAATCAATTAACCCCATAATTGTATCCCAAGTCTTGATTCAAATTTTGACTCCTAAGTGAAACCTGAATCAAAACAAGTGCAATATAAAAAACGTTTGGGATTCTCGTAGTTTTTTTTTTACAATTTTAATTCAGTTCATTTCTACAGCACTCTTTTTAATAGAAAAATTATGAACATTTGCATTCATTTTTACAGTAATTACTCTAACTATAATTTTTAATTTTGTATGCTAAGATATTTTATTCAGTTAATATTTTCAAAATGAACCTTATGCATTATTTATGGAGTCTTTTTTCATATATGCCTCTTTCTGCACACAACTGTATTTTTTATAACAAACATACATGATAAGGCAATTGCAACTGTTCATGGAGAACGAGGTCGTGGGACCCTGACTCATGGCTCTCACACATCCCAGTTATGTTATTTGATTTCAAGAGGCTGCTTTGAAAGTTTCTCAGAAGATGATGTTGATACAAAATACAGCAGTCAGTGTATTGATTGGCACTACTACACACACATAGTATCAGTGCTGCAAGCATTAGTTAATACAATTTTTGGCCACAATTCAAACTGTTGTTTTTGACCTAAAAGCTAATTTGGTTTGGCATCCAGGTATCTTGCAGAACCATCTGAATTTTACTTTGCTTTGCTTTGCTTTACTTTACTTTACTTTACTTTACTTTGCTTTACTTTACTTTACTTTACTTTACTCTACTCTACTCTAGTCTACTCTAGTCTACTCTACTTGCTTTGCTTTGCTTTGCTTTGCTTTGCTTTGCTCTGCTCTGCTCTTGCTCTTGCTCTTGCTCTTGCTTTTGCTTTCTTGTTTTATTCCTGCCTTTATTATTTTTATAAATAACATAAGATCGTGAATTTACCTTATTCCTCCTTCTTAGGTGAATTGGCCTGAAAAGAGGGACTGGCCGAAAGTCACACAGCTAGCTTTAATGCCAAAGGAGAGACTGGAATTTGCAATTTTCTGCTTTTTAGCCTGGTCCTTTAGCCACCAAAGTAGATTTATAGGAGATTTGGGGTGCCAGTTCTCTGGAGCAGCTTCCGCATCTTTACAAAAGTAAAATGAAAAAATAGAACACAAGTAAAATTATTGTTAAGGAGAATTTGGTGGTATATTCTCCCCTTGACATCTTTCTTTTCCTCCAATCACTAACTGCTAAGAACTCCTTAAATATTTATGCTATATGTTTAATATTTAATATCAAACATTGGAGATTTTGCTTATATCTTTTAAAAGTCATTTTATCTGTTGTTTTTAATTGGTCTCCTGACTATTTCCTAGAAGTCACATTCCAAGTATCTGAATCTAACTTCATGTGTGATGCATTGTATATTAAGGACACAGTCATGCTTAAATTTGATTAAACTTATATATACTGTATATATGAGATGCAGATGCAGTTACAGTGGTGATGAATGCACTTGTGTCTCCTCAGTAATGATCTTCAAAGAGACCTGAGTGTAATTTTTTTCTAAAATGGAATAAGTCTGATTGGAAAATTGCTCTCCCATGCTAATTATTTGCTAATATTATGTATTCTTTCACATAAGACCTCTCATACACAGTAGACATGGGGATCTGTTTTCCATGTTACTGTAACAAAGAAGTAGTAACACTTTCATGTAAGAGCATCCATGTCCTTGCAGGGAAATAAAGAAACTTTTTGACTAATGTTTGGGATTACCAATGTCCTTAACTTTCATGCAGATTCAAATCCTTTCTTATTATTGCTCCCAACTGAGCTGAATTAAGGCTCTTCAAAGCAATTTAACAATAAAAAACACCATTAAAACAACAATATATGCAAATATAAAATTGATCTATGAAAACATAAATTAACAGTGCCATCCTATATAGCACTAAAGTGTATAATCTGCTTAAGTAAAAAATAATATATTCAAGAGCTTTCTCAAGTATGAGCATGTATCCATAGATCAGAGAGAAAATGATGGAGATGGCAAAGTTCAGAGAAAAGAAAAAAAATCATCACATTTTTTAAATCTGGGTTGTACGTTTCTTCCTCTTCCTCTTCTGTTTAAAAGCATGGAGATTCTTCTATCTGATCTAGGAAAATAATTGAGAAACGCTCTCAAGATATTATGTTATTACAATGACACTGTACAGAAGAAAGAGTCTTTCCCTGATATGCAGGTTCTGAGGTTTTGCTGGTAAAAAATACAGGAAACCAGAAGTTGCCTTCAAGCTTTACGCTTTTTATTCAGCTGAACAAAAAGATGGGCTCCTCTAAATGAGAGCAGCCCCAAAATACAAGAAACCCTTGTATTTATTCTTTCTGGTTACATAAGCAAGCTATCCAGCAAAGCTGACATGCATATGATAAAGATTTCACCCAGTGGGTCTGGCATACTGTAGATAAGAGAGCAGAAGTAACAAACATGTTCCCTTCTGGGTGTTTCCCTATCGATATCATATGTTCTTGGGTGGGTTAGGACATTGGGTATTTTCCTTGCTGGCCTTTTATGACCCTGCATCCAGGACTTGGCAAGAGCCCAAAGACAGTAAGGCCATCTGCACATTCACAATAGCCCTAATAAGCAGGCATATACATAGAATGAAGGCTATTGCTAAGCACATTGATTTGTGGTTTAAATTGTAAGCTGCCCTGAGTCTTCGGAGAAGGGGGGGATATAAATGGGATTAAGAAAAAAATTGAGATTTCCTATACTGTCCCCTAATTCTGGGTCAACATCCCCACCAGTAATTTACAATAGGAACCACATTTTAAATGGTTAAAAATATAATCTCCTGTCACCTTTTATCAACAACAACAATAACAACAATAATAATAGAGTTGGAAGGAACCTTAAAGGTCTTTTAGTCCAACCCCCTGCTCAGGCAGGAAACTACAGTATATACCATTTCAGACAAATGGCTGTCCAGTCTCCTCTTAAAGACTTCCAGTGATGGAGCATTCACAGCTTCTGGAGGCAGGTTGTTCCACTGATTAATTGTTCTAACTGTCAGGACATTTCTCCTTAGTTCTAGGTTGCTTGTCTCTTTGATTAGTTTCCATCCATTGCTTCTTGTTCTGCCTTCAGGTGCTTTGGAGAATAGCTTGACTGCCTCTTCTTTGTGGCAGCCCCTGAGATATTGGACCACTGCTATCATGTCACCCCAAGTCCTTTTCTTCATTAAACTAGACATACCTAATTCCATCAACCATTCTTTATATGTTTTAGCCTCCAGTCTCCTAATCATCTTTCTTCCTTTTCTCTGTACTTTTTCTAGAGTCTCAATATGTTTTTTTACATCATGGTGACCAAAACTGGATGCAGTATTCCAAGTGTGGCCTTACTAAGGTGTTATAAAGTGGTATTAACACTTCATGTGATCTTGAATCTATCCCTAACACTATGTTGGCTTTTTTGGCAGCTGCAGTAGACTGCTGGCTCATATTCAAGTGATTGTCGACTAGGACTCTGAAATCCCTCTCACAGTTAATACTATTGAGCAAGGTACCACCTATACCAGGGGTTCCCAACTGGGGATGCTCACACCCCCTGCATGCATGAGACAATATTCCAGGGGGTACAGAAACTTGGGTGTTCAAAATTATAGTGTATATGCATAATTTGTTGTCATTATTTTAAACTTTTGTAAGGGGTGTGAGAATATATCAGAAGCGTTCTAGGGTGCAGGGAATAGAAAACATTGGGAGCCACTGACCTATACTGTACCTGTGCATTTGGTTTTTCTTGCCTAAATGTAGATCCTTACTTTTTTCACTATTGAATTTCAATTTGTTACAAACTCTCACTATGAGTTTGTCAGCTTTTCTTTTTGATAATTTTAGGAATTTATTTTTCTTTCTCAGAATTGTCCCTTAGTTTTCTATGTTCTTGTAAAAGTAATGAGGAACTTTGGCCATTATTCTCATGCTACTGTTCTGTATGTTCACACTGTATATGTGGATCTACAATCTAGTGTAGCTTTTTTCTCCTTAGTGGGTTACAATTTCTGCAAACTGTAATCTAACTGTGGTCCATATGAAGTGATCATAAACAATATTGATTCCCTCTTAAAGGTAAGGTAAAGGTTCCCCCGCACATGCGTGCTAGTCATTTCCAACTCTAGGGGCTGGTGCTCATCTCCGTTTCAAAGCCAAAGAGCCAGTGTTTGTCCAAGGACATCTCCATGGTCATGTGGCTGGCATGACTAGATGCCAAAGGTGCACGGAACGCTGTTACCTTCCCAACATAGTGGTCCCTATTTTTCTACTTGCATTTTTACGTGCTTTTGAACTGCTGGGTTGGCAGAAGCTGGGACGAGTAACAGGCACTCACTCTGCTACGCGGCACTCGGGATTCGACCCACCAAACTGCCGATCTTCTGATCGACAAGCTCAGCATCCTAACTCACTGAGCCACCGCGTCCCTCTTAGATAAACATTATTCCCTCTTAGATAAACATTATTCATGATAATAATTGTGTTCTAAAGACTCATTCTTTTTTTGTTGATGCCTATAATCTTTCAAAATATTTACCAATGGCTTAGAAATTAACTAGACATCAGAAATGAATATTGGAGGCTACAAAGATTTTGAACTGTTATGGAATGCAATACCATCTAAACTGTTCACCACATCAGTGATCAGGATGCTTAGAAATTTGTATTAAATATGGCAATTTATATGTTTAATTTCCTGGAAGATTTTTTCACCTAAAGTGAACTCTTGATTCTTGATAACTTAAATGTCAGCAATTGAATTGTGTAGCATTTATTTATATAAAACACACAATTGCATATTTTGGAGTAAGTATTTTTGTTTGCTTTATCTATGTAAGATGTATGCACGCTGTTTTATTGTTTACTTTTTGTGTCTCTGTCTTTGTCTTGTTTTCTTTTTGCATATAGAAAAGGAAAAGAGAAGAGAAGAAAAGAGGCAAGCTATAATTAAACACATTTGTAGGACACCACTTTGAGAAATCTTCTCTGATGATTTGAATTAAGACTACATCTTGAAACAATGAAAAACATTTTTGCCAAAATAATCATAGGAGAAAATAAAATTGCATAGAAACACATTGTCCTTCTTTATTCTAGCCTGAAATGTGACTATCTCTTGCATTTAATTTCTGATTTAAAATTATAAATAAGACTTCTCTAGATATTCAAATAGAATAACCTAGAGGAGAAACAGAAGTCTCACTAATTCAAATTATTGCTTAATTTTTTAATTTGATGAATATCAACAGCATAGGAGACACTATTCTTCAACAATTTTCTAACTTTTATTTATTTTTTATTCTAGAATTAAGAAATGGCAGACAACATTCCTGTATTTAATGTCCACATGGATTCTCTTTCCATATATCAATAGCTAGGAGTCAATAAGGGTCAGTGGTTCAAAACAGGGCAGCTCTGCTAAAACTTACCTCCAGTGTCAGGAATGGCATCCCATTGTTTGGAGATAAAAACAATAATTGTTTGGTTACAATGAGACCTTTGAGTTTGCCTCCTTTGGACAGGGATAATTAATTAAAATTTACTGCCTGTTCCTAAACCTTTCATGCTTTAGTGAGCTTCCTGTGAATGAAAATACTTGGAAATTAATACAGAACACCTGAAGGGTAAGGATGGGTAATGATCAATTTCTGGGCATTGAAAGATTTCTCTTATACTGTAATGACAAAAGGGCAAAGCCAGAAAACACAATAAAAAAAGCTTAAAACCAACATCCTAGATTTGGAAATAAATGGGACTAATTTTTATTGCATAATCTCTCCCAGGGCATGGCGAATATTTAGCCTTGTACAACATGGGCACCTGCTGTGCAGTTAGGTAAATATTATTTGCTAGGGAAATCAGGAAGTAAAGCAGACAAAGTTCAGTGGAGCTACCTGGAATTAAATGGAGCAGAATGGCATCCTGCCATCTGAGTGATCTTTTAAAGGAATGCAAATAATGCAGAAAGGATGCTCATCCTTCATTCTTAGTCTCTAATTAAGTTTTAATTTAATGAAACACTTGTACCAAAGCAGACCTTGGAGAGACATTCTAATATTAAAGCTGGCTTTTATTTTTAAAAGAAGCTTTTAAATGGTTTTGTATAGTGGTAAATCAACTCTGTAAGTGGATCCTATCCAACAGGGATTCCCTTTTCAAATGGGATTAAAAAAAGAAGGATATTGTTGGAGACACAGAATAAAAGAGTAAATATAATGCAACATTCTAAAATTAAACATGCCATCCAGTCAATCACATTTAAATATAATCTGGAAGACATATCAAATTTGGGAGAGACACATTTAGACTATGGTCATGTATTGACAGCACTAAAGGCAAAAACTATATATATTTGGAAAAGTTAAACTGGAAAATAGCTAAGTTTGATTCTGGACTATGACTATAATATGTGATGTAGCCCCATATTGTAAGCTGCTTGGTGCAAGCATACCAAATTTTAGCAATACAACACTTATAATTCTTATGATTGCCAATTGCCACACAAATGCTATTTGACATTGAAAGTTATGTAGTGGTTAAACATTTAGGGTAGGAATTGGAAACCCAATTTCAAATCTCCATTTCACTTTAAGCTTATTAACTAACTTCACTCTTAGCCAAACTTACTCAGCACAGTTTTTATTGTGGTGATAAAATCAAGAGACACAAAGAAGAAAGCAGAATATAAATTCAGTAAAAAGTGATAGTAATGATAATGATAAGAAGGAAGAAGAAGAAGGAGGAAGAAGAAGAAGGAGGAAGAAGAAGAAGAAGAAGAAGAAGAAGAAGAAGAAGAAGAAGAAGAAGAAGAAGAAGAAGAAGAAGAAGAAGAAGAAGAAGAAGAAGAAACAAGATAAACACCAGGTTGTTTGCATAGACAGACTGTGAAAATATAGCTTTTAGGACCATTAGTTACAAGATAATTACTTCATTCATGTATATAATGACATAAATATAAAGCGATAGGCTCTTTTTATAGTGAATGATTTTCCATTTCCCAAAGCAGTTATATTAGCAGTGTACCTTGATGGTAAGTTTTGGAACTGCTACCCAGCTTACATTGCTCTTTGCAAATTGCCTGTTGCCAGGACATGAGCTTTTATTCAAATTATGGCAAAAGTAAACACTTTAAATCAATATCAACAAAGTTCAAGTTGTTCAAGGCCGAACCAGTTAGACAGGAAATGGCAACCAAAACAATGTTGTTTATGAGGCTATACCAATATGGTTCTCATTCTTTTTCTCTGAGAGAAACAACTATCCTATATAAGCTTTGACCCTAAAAATACTGTATACAAGCAAATATTAATTTATTGTATATTGATCACATCTTTAGTATGCAGAACTTTGGATACTTTGGAGAATTTTGATGGTAGTGAAAAGAAGACACAAATGTCAGCCAAAAATGGAGAGATCTTTTCAGTTCGACAGTTAAGTCTGTATCAGGAGGGTGAAATGCTTCCCCTCAAAATGAGTACCCTTGGATATATCTCAATGAAAACAAAAGTCCAAAGAGTACATTTGAAGGGTCGTTGAACTGAACTGATTCAGATGCTATCTCAGTCACAAACTAAATGGCCTGAGGCAAGGCAATGTCTTACAGCCACAGCTGCCTGTCAATATGGGTAATAATTTGCCAACACTGCAAGGACTCAGAAATGTGAAACAATCCATCTAAACACATCAATTGTGTTATAATGGGAAACCTGTGGCCATCTGGTGACATTGTTTGACCTAACAGAGCACCAAGCAAGATCTTTAAAATAAAGAACATTCTGAAACTATGCATCTCAGAATAAATATGAACTTCAAAAATAACAGCTGCACCACTCTCAGCAAAAGGCTTTGGATTTTACTGAGGAACAACAGAATGAAAGCAATGTCACTGGGCAATAGGAAATGGCAATGAAGGAGAAAGCGACTATCATTAGAGGAACAGCATTCAGTGGGGACATAGTCTTTAAAGCAATAAACAGTGTGTGAGAGAATAGATGAAAACATGAAAAATGGTCACAAAACCCTCAGTGGGGAAGTAACATTCAGTGGGAAATTGCAATGAAGGAGAAAGTGGTGATCCTTGAAAAAACACTTCTCAGTGGGAAAATAGTGTTTAAGGTGTATTGAAAAGAGAACAATGAACAAACCTAGGGGCTTGTGATGAAGCAGTGTATACACTACCTCATCACAAGGGAAAGGTTTTTAGGGAATGCTCCCAATATGTGGTCAGTAAAAGAAGGGGAATTAGGGAGACTTTTGGGTAAGCAGTAATGGGAGGTTGAGTTATTAGCAGTTTCAAACTGGTTTTCATAAGTTCAGCAGGAGAGTGAGAGGGGGGAAGGGGAGGGAGAACAGAAAATTTTGCTGATCTGTATCAGATAGATTGGAATGGAAGGAAAAAACAAAGAAATCAAAGAAAATGGGAATTTGAAACCAACCCATGTGTCAATACAAGCTGGCAGGAATAGCCAACAGTCCAGAAGAAAGGCTTAAGATACAGAAGGATCTTGACAGTTTTGAACATTGGGCGCGATCTAACAAAATGAAATTCAATGGTGAAAAAAGTAATGTTCTACATTTAGGCAAGAAAAACCAAATGCACAGGTATAGTATAGGTCAGACATGTCAAACTCGGGACATCACATAACATTGTGTGACATATCGGAGCTTTTTCTCCATTGCCGGCAATGAGGTGGCATAGATTCCTGGTGATATGTCCAGCCCGTGGGCCAGCAGTTTGACACCTCTGGTATAGGTTGTACCTTGTTCAATAGTAGCAACTGTGAGAGGGATTTTGGAGTCCTAGTGGACAATCACTTAAATATGAGCAGCAGTGTGTTGCAGCTGCCAAAAAAGCCAACACAGTGCTAGGCTGCATTAACAGAGGGATAGAATCAAGATCACGTGAAGTACTAATACCACTTTACAATGCCTTGGTAAGGCCACACCCGGAATACTGCATCATGTTTTGGTTACCACAATGTAAAAAAGATGTTGAGACTCTAGAAAGAGTACAAAGAAGAGCAACAAAGATGATTAGGGGACTGGAGGCTAAAACATATAAGGAACGGTTGCTGGAATTGGGTATATATAGTTTAATGAAGAAAAGGTTGAGGGGTGACATGATAGTGGTGTTCCAATATCTCAGGGGTTGCCACAAAGAAGAGTCAAGCTATTCTCCAAAGCACCTGAGGACAGGACAAGAAGCAATGGATGGAAACTAATCAAAGAGAGAAGCAACCTAGAACTAGGAGAAATTTTCTGACAGTTAGAACAATTAATCAGTGGAACAACCTGCCTCAAGAAACTGTGAATGCTCCAACACTGGAAGTTTTTAAGATGAGACTGGACAAACATTTGTCTGAAATGGTATAAGGTTTCTTGCCTGAGCAGGGGGTTGGACTAGATGACTTATAAGGACCCTTCCAACTTATTATTACTATTATTATTATTATTATTATTATTATTATTATTATTATTATTATTATTATTATTATTATTATTATTATTATTCATTGTACAGTCAACCAGATGTTCAGACTGGATTTGGCATTTTTGTCTACCTATCGAGTCCTTACCAAGGACCTGGAATAGGCAGATGTTTGATGGTATTACAGATATTGTCGTAGGATGGAAGCAGTTTCTAGAAAGGCCACGTTTTACAACTGACTAATGTTGAATTTGTCACCGCCAATGGTGTTTAAGTCGTGATCCAGTTGTTTTGGGATTGCACCCAAGGCACCTATTACTATTGGTACTATCCTTACTTGCCTTTACCATAATTTTTCTATTTCTATTTGTAGGTCTTTGCATTTTGTTATCTTCTCCATTTCTTTCTCATCTATGCTGCTGTCTCCAGGAACTGCCACGTCCACTATCCAGACATTTTTGTCTTTCTTATCAACAATTGTTAAGTCCAGTGTGTTATGTTGCAGGTGCTTGTCTGTTTGAATTCTGAAGTCCCATAGCAGTTTAATTTTTATCATTTTCTATGACTTTCTCTATTTTATGATCCCACCAGTTCTTGCTTACAGGCAAATGATGTTTCTTGCAGATCTTCCAATGCATCATTGTTGCTACTTTGTCATGCCGCTGTTTGTAGTCAGTCTGTGCGATCTTCTTGCAGCAGCTTACCAGGTGGTCCACTGTTTCTTCAGCTTCTTTGCATAGGCGACACTTACTGTCTGTTGCTGTCTTCTCAATTTTGACTTTACCAGTTTGTCCTTAAGGCTTGGTCTTGAACAGTCAGAATTAGCCCCTCAGTCTCTTTCTTCAACTTTCCTGCTCTTAGCCATTGCCAGGTCTTGTTATTATCTGTTTTCCCAGCTATTTTTTTAATGTACTGGCCATGTAGTGCTTTGTCTTCGCATGCCTCTATTCTGTTCTTTATTCGGTCTTTCTTGTAGGCCAGTTTGGTCTCTCCAGTAGTCAGTAAGCCTTCCTGATATACTAATTTCAGTGCATCTTCATCACTGTCCTTCAGATATTCTGCCAAAGCCATTTTTTCTTCTTCAACCATCTGATGTACTTGCAGCATTCCATGCTCACCATTTGCCTTGGTAGATAGAGTCTGTCTGTCTAGAAGGGCTGGCCAGTGTAAAGAGAAATAACTATAATTTGTTAAAATTCATTATCTAATTGCAATATTTTTCAAATTTTATGTAAGTATGGACCATTAAATACTTATTGGAAAAACGTAGGAACCACCCAGTTAAATAAACCCTTGCCATATATTTGTATGTTTAAGAACATGGGAATTCACAGTTGTATAGTACATCTTCCCATTCCCTCTATTTGTAAATAACTTTTTAAATCAAAATTAATGAATTACTCACTACTAGAATTATTTTGAGTATTCTGTGTCATAATCACAATTTTTAGCACAAATTGACTAATCAAAAAAAAAATATCTGAGCTCTAAGGAATTACATCTCCAGTCCAGTATAAAGTTCCTAAGTCCTGTTCACATGTTTCTTTGCTTGATCAAAAAGATATTCTTCTGAGCCCTACAGATACAGAGTCAAAGCTAGTAAGCACATTTGTTAGATGGACATCGTTTTTAGTTTTCAGCAATGATGCTTCTTGTATTATTGTTTGCATGCTTCACTGAATCTCCTCTGCACTCTTTCAGGGCTTATAAGGAGGTAAGTCTGAGGCAGCCGGCAAATATTTGTGAACTTATTCTTGTCTCCTGCAGAAAGATGGGGATGAAATGGCAAGTGGCCTTTGGCCCATGAATGTAGGAGAGAGAGAGGGAGGGAGGGAGGGAGGGAGGGAGGGAGGGAGGGAAGGAGGAAAAGAGTGTGAGTACTGGGGGAAATGTAGCAAACCATCTACTTATTAACATTTCTTGTGCTGGTTTGCCTGGGGTAAATCTGGTTTTACCCCAGGCATTCTGGTCAGGATGTTAGATATAACTATCATTCAAGATGGCAGGAAGCAATTTGACAGTGTCATTGTAAATCTATTTTTCAAAATTATATTTGATATTGTTGCTAATTGTTTTTAATCACTTCTTAGCTGCTCAGAATCATTCTGACAAATGGACATCCATGTAAAGTAAATCAATATATAAATACAGAGATCTAAAATTTAGACAAAATAACTGTGATCTGGAGTAGTCACATCATCATCCCATTTCTTTTATTGGTTCCAAAAATATGTTCCTTTTTATTCTTTATAAGCCTCAAATCATCCTATTTTCTTAGTGAATGTTTCCATTTACATACTGTAATAACTTTTTATTTAAAACTACATGAAGCACACATACATTCTTTGATGAATTCAAATTAAAAAAATCAAGTGTGAAAGTAATGATTTATAAGGGTTG
This sequence comes from Vipera ursinii, assembly GCF_947247035.1. Classification (NCBI taxonomy): domain Eukaryota; kingdom Metazoa; phylum Chordata; class Lepidosauria; order Squamata; family Viperidae; genus Vipera; species Vipera ursinii. Next base: position 33,186,705 of record NC_139518.1, read on the forward strand.
TAGGTTACCAAGAAAAACACTCATATTTCTTATGCACATCTCCTACTCTCTTTCTTTAATTTAAAAGCCAAGACATAATGCAATGTATTAATCATCTTAAAATATTTGTTGTTGCTAAACATTATACACCTGCAAGTAAATTTATTTTGCATTCTCCATGCTACTACATAGTGAGTGCTTCTGCCTAGTGCTGAAGATCTATTTGAAAAGAGGCTCCTTCCTTCCTTCCTTCCTTCCTTCCCACCTTCCTTCCTTCCTTCCTTATCACACATCCCTTTAGCTTAGTTTCCCATTTTTGTCCAGTACCTGTTCCCTCCCATGTGGACAATAAAGATGTCTTGCGATTCATTGGTATCTTGGGCAACACAACACTGAATTTGGTGTTTGAAATGAAAAGCTTATTATGTCACTTTCACATATGAAATACATGAAATTCAAAAGTGCCCTGCTGAGCTGGAAAGGTGTTTGAAATATTAAAATGTCCTTGTGAAGAATCTAAAATTGACGGATAGTACAGAAAGGTGTCAACGTGTTTTTTTTATTTTTTAATGAAGTACGCATACAGTCACTGTGGGAAATTCACTTTATTCAATATTGGCATTATGTGAAGAATGCTGGGATCCTCTAACTTATCTGAAATTGGATTCTGTTGAATTCAGTGGGATTTGTTTTTTAGTAGATAGGCACATCTTTCAACTGGAAATTTCTTGTGAATATTTGACCAAAAATCATGCAGTCTTAGGGTTACCAACAGGTTACATTTTGTACAATAATTTCATGCCTGAAACATTTGATAGAATTATATTCTTTATCCCCTGTTTCCCAACAATCTGCATTACTAAAACAGTTGACATTGTTTTGATGGTTTCATAGGGAACTATTGCCAAAATATTTTGAAATAAGCTTTGAGAGTTCAGTTGCCAAAATTAGAAGATTTTTTTTTTTTACTGAGCTACAGATCAGGCTAGTATAGGCTGCGAGAGCCCAACCACTACTTTCTTGGTATACATATAGGACCATAACATAAATAATCTTAAAAAAACTTACACATAGATTCTGATCACAAAGTTACTTTCTCAAGTTCAAGTGTGCCCTTAAGGACAAGGCATTATTGTCTCTCATTGTATCAGAATATTTGTTTGTTTGTTATATGATTAGGATTGTTTATTTTAACTACCAGGTTGTCTATTTTCCACAGTCTGAGTGATGAACTACTGTGTGCTTAAACATAGGATTTGATTTTAAGATTGTAATTTTTTCTGAAGACATTTGAAGCTGAATAGTGTTACCAGAAATGATATTCAGGTAAAGACTGAAAGGTTCCAGCAACAATTATATATTACATCTCTTCTTGAGTCTTAAATCACATTTAGTTTTAAACATTTACAAACTGAAAGCTTAATGATATAATAACAATAAAAAACAAGAACAACAAGAAGAACAACAAGAACAACAATAACAAGATCAATAATAAACAAAACAAAAATAATGTTGGAAGGGACCTTGGAGGTCATCTAGTCCAACCCCCTGCTTAGGCAGGAAACTCTATACCATTTCAGACAAATGGCTGTCCAGTCTCTTCTTAAAAACTTCCAGTGTTGGAGCATTCACAGCTTCTGGAGGGCTAATTTTTCCACTGATTAATTGTTCTAACTGTCAGGAAATTTCTTCTTAGTTCTAGGTTACTTCTGTCCTTGATTAGTTTCCATCCATTGCTTCTTGTCCTGCTTTCAGGTGCTTTGGAGAATAGCTTGACTCCCTCTTCTTTGTGGCAACCGCTGAGATATGGGAACACTGCTATCATGTCAACCCTTGTCCTTCTCTTCATTAAACTAGACATACCGAATTCCTTATATGTTTTAGCCTCCAGTTCCCTAATCATCTTTGTTGCTCTTCTCTGTACCCTTTCTAGAGTCTAAACATCTTTTTTTACATAGTGGTGACCAAAACTGGATGCAGTATTTCAAGTGTGGCCTTACAAAGGCATTGTAAAGTGGTGTTAACACTTCACATGATCTTGATTCTATCCCTCTGTTAATGCAGCCTAGCACTGTGTTGGCTTTTTTGGCATGGGACAGAGTTGTTATCCCTACCTCCATAAAATGTTTTATACAATAGAAATTAGATTCAAATTAGATAAAATCCTATAAAAATGTCAGCAGCAATCATATCAGAAAATAAAATGAAGAGTGATAAGTGTGTCTTTAGCAGCAGAAAAAAACTGAAATATTGATGATGCCAGATGTTCACCCATTGGGAAATAGTTGTAAAGTAAAAGTATCATAATCAATGTGGCCCATGTTTATTCTCTAGATCAAGGCTCTCCAACCCTGGCAACTTTAAGATGTGTGGACTTCAACTCCCAGAATTCCTCATGCTGGAATTAGAGTCCACACATTTAAATTTGCCAAGGTTGGAGACCCCTGCTCTAGATATTTCCTATAGGCAGTATCATCTTCAGGATCCTCTGAACATTTCAGATGCAAATCTGACTTTGGTAAAGAGAATTTGGCAACAGTTTAGCTCACAAATTATGTATGGCCTTCCAAGTCAACAAAAAATGTCTTGAAGGAGGCTGATTTGGAAAAGCTGACACAGTTTAGCTAACCATATACAAAACAGTGGCCATGTGTAAAACCTGTACAAATTTGAATTGTACACAATCAGATTTATTCTGATACATTATCATTAATTTATGGACTAATGACCCAACTTAATATATTTAGTTACTCTAGGTCTTCATTTTCATTACAGTTGGAGATGATTAGGTCTCTCACATTAAATCTGTTCCAAGCCTCTGTAACTAGCTCATCTGGAACACATTTAAATCTAGTCTTCTTTCATTGGTCACCTTAATGACAGACAGCTGTCTGATTGATTCCATCTCCACAATTGCTTTCTATGTGATTTTCTTGCTGGAAATTTCCTTCCTAGCAGGCTCATTAGAATGAAAGGAACAGGTTTCACTTGTATTTGTATTTATCCTAAATTCAAAAATGGTGATTATGTCTGTCCATTTTCTCTTCAGCTCAAGAAACAAATTCTGCTGTTCATTGGTTGGAAACTTACATACTGTATGAATAATAGAAGAGGACATTTTGTTGGGAATGCAAAAGGAATTCAAACTCATAAAGTTATGTTCTTATAAAAAATGACAAATGTGAGATAAACCTATGCTTCAAATGTAAATCAGGGAAATGTATAAAATTATATGCAAACTTATTAACATCAGTGAACGTGCATTTTTTTCAATTGTTCAATTATAACACTCTCCATGGCAACCCTATGTTTGTCTCAGGTGATCTTATACCCAATGCACATAGGTGTGCACTCTTTAGACCTTGTTTTGTTTCAGAACAGTTACTGTATTATCTCATCAGGATGCTTAGGGTATTATCTTTAGCTCTTCAAGTTTTTGCCCTAGTCAGATTACTAACTGATCCAGATACAACTGACTTCCACCTGGGACCTCCATAAGGTTGGACCCCTTTGAATGTTCTGTCCTAGTGCCTGATGAATCCAGATTGATTCTGTCAAGCAGTTAGAGAATTTCCTATAATTTGACAGATGACCCTGTTGATGATGTGGTTCACTGTGGGGAACACGAGACCATCTGTGCTCTTGACAAAATCAGTCTTGAGGAATTTCTCTTCTTTGACCATTCCCAGAGGCCTTCTTGCTTTACTGAGAACCTTTAGGAGATGAAGTAAAAGAAGTATTAATTAGAGTGCCTCTGGAGTATGATGAAAAATTAATCAACAGAACATGAACAATTGCTCACATTCAGACATACTTTTCAGTAGAGATGGGAAAAGTATAACATTGTTACTTATTCTGTCTTATTGAATGAATTGTCACCCAGCAAAAATGGTTCAGAAGAACAATTTACTCTTATAGAAGCATCAGCAGCAACAACCTTATAAGTTGCCTGGAGACCTTACGAATCTGAATGGAAGAAACAGACTTAAATTTAAGCCTAAAAATATGGAATTAATGTTTATCCTTCAGGATTTCATCTGTACTCCACTGATTTCATCTGTACTCCACTGTGCTCCAAATAACAGCTCCATAACTTGATGCTCCTTCTAGAGTTTACCCAGCTTCAGCTGGTGTGACAGTTGCAACCTTTGCTGAGTGGGAAGATCTTTTTTTTTATTAAAGAGTTTTACAAAAACAAAATTTTACAATATATCCCCAAATCCCTCCCACCCCAAACCCACCAACTTCCCCCCCCCCACTTCCCAGAGCTAAATACAGGATTATAGTTACAATAATCATATTCTAAATAAAAATTATGCATAATATACAATTAACGAAATTCATAATGCGCTTTAACTCTTTTAACATAACTACAAACAACGTACCAATAACAATATCCCACTAAAATCTACTCATAAGCTAAATGGTACTTTTTAGTCCCATATTTGTTTTGAATATAATTTATCCATCTCCTCCAAACTGAAATATATCTTTCCTGTGAATGATCCTTCAGATAAGCAGAACTCTTAGACATTTCTGCAAGATTTGAAACTTTAAACACCCATTCTTCTACAGTGGGCAAACTATCCTTCTTCCAATATTGTCCCACCAGTAACCATGCTGCCATTATCATGTTCAACATCAAGTTAGTTTCTTTAACATCACAATCTACAACAATGCCCAATAAAAACAATTGCGGGGAAAACTTTATCTTTCTCTTAAAAATCTTTTGAATGTTCCACCAAATTTTAATCCAAAAAGCTTTTATATTTCTACAAGTCCACCACATGTGAAAATAGGTAGCTTCTAAACTACCACACCTCCAACATTTAGACTGTAAATTAGGATACATGTTGGACAACTTCTTGGGATCCAGATGCCATCTATAAAATATTTTATAAAAATTTTCTCTTAAATTTTGAGCCTGGGTAAATGTAACATTTCTGACCCAAATTATCTCCCAGGTGTCCAACGAAATTGGTTCCTGAATATTTTGTGCCCACTTTATCATGCAGTCTTTAACCAGTTCCGTTTCCGAGTCCAATTCAATTAAAGCATTATATATCCTCTTTATATGTGCACAATTTGAATCTCTAATTTGCTTTACTAAATTTTGATCTGTAGTTGTGATGCCAACCTTTTGATCTGACTTCCACGTAGCTTTCAGTTGGGTATATTGAAACCAAGAGTAACTTATGTTTTCTTGTCTTAACTCCTCTACTGGTTTAAGTTGCCAATCATTCCCTTGCAATCTAAGTAGTTCCTTATAAGAAACCATATCCATACTCACTCCCATAGATACGCCCTCTATCGCAATTATTACCTGCTTAAAGTGCTGCCTTGAAAGATCACTTCAAATTACATTTGTTCAGAGTGCAGATGTCAATGTACAGACTGAAATTCACCAGAAGGAGTTCTAAGATGGCGGTGCCTGGAATGGCTGCGGCTGCATTGGCTCTTGAAGGCAAATAGTTTTGGGAGGGATAGTAAGGGCTATAGGCCACATGATCAGGAAGATTTTAATGTGTTTGATCAACATGGTGGAACTAAGGTAACATACAACATACGACTGACAATCTTTGCTGGCCTGGCGAGTTTCTAGTTGTTTTGGAACTGTTGGTGAGACCATTAAAAGTTGTTGGCGCTGTTTGAATTTGTTCTACCAGCAGCAAGATCTGACTGCTGGCCCAGTGATGGATTCTACTGCAAATCAGGGCTGTTTCCAGAGGAGGCAGAAGAGGAGAGGACCTGGAGCTTATGGAGCGAAGGAACTGGATGAGGCTGTCGGCAGGCCCAGAGGAAGAGAGAGAGAGGCTTTTGGAGGAGTTGGTGGCGGTGGCAGCAGCATGCTCCAGGGGTGAAAAGAAGCAAGGCCTCTTAAAGGAAAAGGTGGAAGAGTCAGGATCAGAAAAAGGAAAGAAGGTGAGGTTGTCAGAATACAAGTGAATTTGAGGGCTAATCCACATGGAGCCCCATTTCCATCTGTCCTGTTTGCCATTGTTCACTCCCTAGAGACTAAAATGGACAATGTGAAATTTGAGCGGGCCCCGAACAAGGAGTATATATTGGAGGTGGTGACCCTTTGAGAGCTGTATGCAACGAAATTTCATTTTGATGTTTGCCGATTGGTGTACATTCAAAGTGACAATAAAGTTATCATCATCATCATCATTTCAGTGATACCTTGGTACTTGTTAATTGGTTTCAGGAGGCACAACAAATACTAAAAATGATGAGTGCCAAACAAACCACATGACTTACCATGTGACTCTTTGTTTCTTGTATGTCTCTTTCCCTATGTCAGTCAACTTCCCAGCATGACTGACTTCCTGTCCACCATCTGCAGTTATCTCCCTATTCCACGCATGTCAAACTCCTGGATGTGTCATGCTGAAACTGCACCCACCCCATTGCCAGCAATGGGGAAAAAGTCACGATATATCATGCAATGTCATGTGATGTCGTGAGTTTGACATGCCTGCCCTATTCCTTTTACAGTGACCTTCCCAGCAGGGGTGACTTCTTGTCCATTTACCACAGATGTTGCCATTTTCCTCTCTCAGCACATTGAATACTAAATAAACAATGAGAACCAGGACAATATTTTTGCATCAAAAAGCATTGAGTACCAAATTTGACATTTCAGGCCTACATTAGTAATCAATAGGCTTCGGAGTGCACTTTAAACATATGGGTACTCTTCTGTAAAGCCCTACATGGCAGGGCACACATTTATCTGCAGGACCACATTCTTCAGAACAGAACAGAATAACAGAGTTGGAAGAGACCTTGGAGGTCTTCTAGTCCAACCCCCTGCTCAGGCAAGAAACCCAATACCATTTCAGACAAATGGTTGTCTGATCTTTTCTTAAGTAGAGCACCAACAACTTCTGCAACCAAGTTATTCCACTGGTTAATTATTCTAATTGTTGGGAAATTTCTCCTTAGTTCTAGGTTGGTTCTCTGCTTGATTAGTTTCCATCGTTTCGTTTCCTATCTTAAAATGCTTTGGAGAATAGGTTGACCTCCTCTTCTTTGTAGCAGCCTCCTCTTCTTTGTTACCCCTACTCCTTCTTTTCATTAAAGTAGAGATATCCAATTCCAACATCCATTCTTCATATGTTTTAGCCTCCAGTGTCCTAATCATCTTTGTTGGTCTTCTCTGTACTCTTTCTAGAGTCTCAGCATCTTTTTTTACATGGTGGCAACCAAAACCTCAATTGAAATTAAACCTACCAGTACAAATAAATAAATAAAATAAAATAGGGGTTATGGAAAGCCAAGGCTGCCTAGTACTGCATTTTTGTGGCTGTGTCAATCATGTGGAACAGTCCCAGATTGGATTATGGTAGGCTCCTATATTGACCATTTTCTAGAAACTGGTAATAAGAGCTCTTTTAGAGAATATTTGGGCTGTAATTCCATGATGTCTGAGTTACAGTATGGCTTTTGGTCTATGTTTTTAATTGATTGAGGGGTCTTTTATTTGTGCATTTATCCTTTTTATTGTATACAGTTTATTATGCATTTTATTTTGAGATTCCTTTGGGATTTAGTTGTAAAAATTATGAACAAACAAACAAGGGTTTTGCTTCATATAAAGTAAAACATTAATTTAATATTTAAATCCATGGGTTATAGCACAAAATGTCTTCCTTAGACATACATTTATATTTTATTGTTTACAAAATGATTTGAAAGTATGTTTCACATTCAGACATCATGACCTACAATGAGCAAAAATAATACTTTGAATTGTTGCAGATGTGATGCACTTCTATATTAAGCCTAATAAGCAGTTAATAAGCAACTAAGCATTGAGAAATATGGTTGTTTTAAATATATTCTTCTTTCTATTTATGGTTATGGATCTTTACTTTGTATTTTACAACCATTGTGTTAATTATGTGCAACTAAGAAATTCTGCCTGACATCTTTAACATTTCCAGTTCAAAGCACTTTAAAGTCTAGGCTGCAGAAGGATAACATCTATAATAAAAGAGAATCAACTTGTACAGTGCTGTTCCAAGTAGTTATTTTATAGTTTGAAAGCTGTGGTAACTTTTCTATTAAGCAATTGTTATGTGACTAGACTGAAATGAATTTCTCTTTTTCTTCCACTAATACTCTTTAATCTCTCCATTTTAAAAATGTCTCGTCTATGGGATTAGACACCCAGGGTGCCTCCATTCTTGTACTGGAATTTTGCTTGTAAGAACAAACATCTTTGTGATAGGATGGGTGTGGGGCAGAGGAACAGACATTTTCATATAAGACCATTCTGGAGGAGGGAGGAATCACAAGCAGGAGATGGTCTGGAGAGAATAGAGAGCAAAGGGTGTCAATAATGGGAGTGAAAGGGAAGTGCACAGTTCTAATCTTGTTCTCACAAGCTGAAAAGATTGCAGTCATTAACAGCAAAAGGTTAAAGAAGGGATAAGGCAACACCCATTCCAGGTGTGCTTTTTTCAGTTAATTGATGGTTGAGTGTGTGTTTGTGTTTCTTATGTACTTTTTAAAAAAGTTCTGTCATATGCACTTTTGCTCATAGAAGAAGAGCAAAACCCTTGTTAATAAACCATTGCATTACCTGCTAATCCCCCAAAACTGTCTTTCAGGGGGCTGAAAATGGAAACACATCATATAATTCACGTCTCTTTCATTGATGAAAAGGGAATTAGGATTCCCCATGAGTGAATCCTTTGAATTGTGCATTTTATGGCACTTATTTTGTTCATATCAGACAGAACAAAGCAATGATATTAGTTTAAAAAATATTTTTGCTCTTGTCAAGAATAATTTTATAGCTATTGCCAGTATTATTATTCCATCTCTTGAAGCAGATAAGATAGAGCCTTGATGCCAGTAAGACTTAAAGTGGTCATTCCCAAATATGGAGTAGCATTTTCTATAATAACTAGGAAATATGTGAGGTTAGAATGACAATAATACAATAATACAATAATGAGCCAGCAGTGTGCTGCAGCTGCCAAAAAAAGCCAACACAGTACTAGGCTGCATTAACAGAGGGATAGAATCAAGATCGCATGAAGTGTTAATACCGTTTTGCAATGGCTTGGTAAGGCCACACTTGGAATACTGCACCCAGTTTTAGTCACCATGATGTAAAAAAAAAAGATGTTGAGACTCTAGAAAGAGTACAGAGAAGAGCAACAAAGATCATTAGGGGACTGGAGGCTAAAACAAATAAGGAACGGTTGCTGGAATTGAGTATGTCTAGTTTAATGAAGAGAAGGACTTGGGGTGACATGATAGCAGTGTTCTAATATGTCTGGGGTTACCACAAAGAAGAGGGAGTCAAGCTATTTTCCAAAGACCTTGAAGGCAGGACAAGAAGCAATGGATGGAAACTAACCAAAGAGAGAAGTAACCTAGAACTAAGGAGAAATTTCCTGACAGTTAGAACAATTAATCAGTGGAAGAACCTGCCTCCAGAAACTATGAATGGTCCAACACTGGAAGTTTTTAAGAAGAGACTGGACATTTGTCTGAACTGATATAGGGTTTCCTGCCTGAGCAGAGAGTTGGGCTAGAAGACCTCCAAGGTCCCTTCCAACTCTATTATTACTATTGTTACTGTTGTGTTGATAAAAGGTGACAAGAGATTTATTATTATTATTATTTTATTATTATTATTATTATTATTATTATTATTATTATTATTATTATTATTATTATTATTATTATTATTATTATTATTATTATTATTATTATTTAGGAAGAGGCTCAAGAGGAATTAGTATCCTTTAGTTTTATAATCTAAATGTTTGTTTTACTACTCATAATTTACTTGCAAAACATACACAAACAAAGCAAAGCAAAATCATTTCCATTTGTAATATACCGTATGTTCTGATAAGGAAAAAGCTATTTTCCTATTTAACTTATAATGAGTGTACTTTGGATCTTGTGTAGCAGGTTGCTATGCCAGACGTTTAATAATGTTTATTATAATTTATCATTGTAATTTTTTGTATTTATTTATTGTAATTACTTTGGGGTAATGGTTAATGCACAAGGCCTAAGTTCTAATCCTACCTTGGGTGAGTTCTGGATGACGTTGGGCCAGTCACTTTTTTTCAGCCCTAGGAAGGGGACAATGACAAACCACTTCAAAAAAAATTCCCGAGAAAATTGCCAGGATTTCACCAGGCTTGGTAGCATCATCACCGATTGATTGATTGATGTTCTGCTAGAGAAGTATCCAGTGATCAGACAGTGATCAGACAGAAAATGTAATGTTTTAACACTACAGTACCTTAATCAAATGAGAGAGAAATATAGTTAATCTCTTATACAAATAATACAAATATTTACATTTTTACTATTTAAAAGTAAAATGGTAAAGTATATTCAAGATATTTCTTTTTCATTCATCTACCAAACAGTGGAAGAATAGAATATCTTGATCCTTTTCTACTTCTTATTGTTAAACATTCAATGAACAAAGAATATTTATCACTGAATTCATTATATATTGACTCTGTTTCAGAAGAAGTTCTGGAATAGAAGAAATCTGTATGAATTGGCAGTAGCATTTATAGAGAATGTGTTCATATATCTAGGATGAATTTTATTGAGAGCCAGGTTATCTACTTATTTTCATGATTATAGCTCAGGCATGTCAAACTGCCAGCCCACGGGCAATGGGGGAAAATCATGATATGTCACGCAACATCATATGATGTTGAGAGTTTGACATGCCTGCTATAGGTCCTGATTTAGGGTGAGTCTGAACAGGAAAAACATATTAAGTTATCAATAATTGGCAGAAGTCCAGTGAAATATGCCAACTCTAAAAAACATAGTGAGCAACAAAAAAAGAAAAGAAAGAAAAGAAGAAAAAAAATCCCCTCTCAAAATTACATTTGCTGCAAATAAAATTCCAGATGCCTCTGGCATTTGCACAAAAGTCTTCATTGCTTGTGATGCTCTTTTGTTAATAAGAATTCAGTGGGACAGATGGCTCCAACATATGCAGGTAGGTACAAGGACAATGTGTCTTTGTATTCAAGTGGTATTGCAGTTTAGATGATGATAAGGGAGGAATTATGTGACAGCAAAACTCAGTTTTCTTATGAGAATTGGAAATACGTGTCAGCAAAAGCTGAAGGGTGGGATGTATACTGCACCAGGCAGTACTGATAGCAAAATACTTTCAATAAATAAATAATGCTATCTATTTATCCAAACATGTATACTTTATTACATAATATAAAAGTCATACTTCAATGAACCAGGACCACTACGGTGGGAAGGTAACAGTGTTCCGTGTGCCTTTGGTGTCTAGTCATGCCAGCCACATGACCACGGAGACGTCCTCGGACAAGCGCTGGCTCTTCGGCTTTGAAACGGAGATGAGCACCGGCCCCTAGAGTCGGAAACGACTAGCACACATGTGCGGGGGAAACTTTACCTTTTTAATAAGGTCCTATGTGGGCTGGAGATCTGTCCCCAAGGCTCCATTGTTGAGGGAACCATTTTTGCCCTCCTTTTTCCCAGGATTAGTATTTTTTTTATTAGTATTTTGATTTATTACTGAGACTTTTTAGATTTTTATTTGTTTTATATTGCCTTTTATTTATTGTTGTGAGTCACCAAGATGGCAGAGATGATCAAACAATTAATTGATAAACAGCCAAATATGACTTCAGTCTATCTCTACCCTATGATTTGAGGATAAAAGACAATATCATGAGTACATTACAGAAAAAAAAGTATTGTGGCATGTTCCTGGAAAATAGACACGTAGAAGAGTATTCCCATTAATAAGTGCAGTTTGGTGTCTTTATAATAGTTTGTTAAATAAAATCACATCTCACTCATGCTTCCGGGGTAAAGGATTAGCCTGTGTCATCATGGTTGCCTGGGGGAATCCCAGGTGGGGATCCCAGGAGCTGGAGTGAAGTATGGAAGCTCACCCTGCCCCATGGCAGCACTCAGGTCTTTTTTTTTTTAATTGAAAAGTTTTAAGATACAATTTTCCTTTAAAAAACCCCCCTTCCCCCTCCCTCCTCCCCCCCTACCTCCCCCCCTCCCCCCCTCCCTCCTCCCCCCCTACCTCCCCCCCTCCCCCCCTCCCCCCCCGACTTCCCAGAGCTAAATACAAGGTATATATATAAAAAAGCAAACATAAACAACCATATACTAACAACTATAAATTCTAAAATCCATCACTCTCTAGCTTATATAGGATAAAACAAACCTTAGCAATATTAAATATATATAAAAAACTAAAATAAAAAAAGAAACACTCTGTAGCTTATATAGGATAAAACAAACCTTAATAGTATTAAATATATATTAAAAACAAAAAAAAAGAAAAAAAACCCCAAGATAGAAAGAGAAAAAGAAAAAGAAAAAAAAAGAAAAAAGAGTTATTCAAATACTACATAATACTTCCCAACCCTATACTTATCCTAAATAGACTCCATCCATTTTGTCCATTCCATGATATAACGTTCTTACAGATAATCTTTCAAATTAACCAAAATCTTCACCACCTCAACCAAATCAGAAAACTTTAAAGTCAACTCTTCTATAATCGGCCGTTCCTCTTCCAGTGCCACATCTATAATTATTCCAAACAAAAAAAAAAAAAAATTGCGAACAAAACTTTAACCTCCATTTGAGAATCTTCTGTATATTCCACCAAACTTTAATCCAAAAAACCTCACCCTTTCCATAAAACCACCACATATAAAAATATATTGCGTCTACACCCAAACCTTTTCCCACCTCCCATACTTGACTATAAATACGTCATAGAAATTCCATAGACTTCTGCAAATTCTGCTATTTTCTCTTCTTAGATCGTTTTGCAGCAGCACGCGTCACCCTCTGTTCATCCAACGAGGTTATATCTTGATCTCCTCCAACACCGTTGTCTTCTATCTGACCATCTTCAGCCTCTTGATGCACTCCTTCTCCAGATCCCTTTTCAGCTTCCAGAAGTGTTAATGGCGTTGCATTTAAAACATTATTGTAGAAATCACGCGCTTGCATCACAGTAACCAGACGGTACCTTTTACCATCAACCCAACTGGGATCTCCCATCTGAACCTTATATCTCGTTGCTTGAGCTCTTGCACAAGAAATGTAAAATCCTTCCTTCTCCTTAAAATCTTTGGAGGAATTTCTTTTAAGACCAAAACTTCTTGATTAGCAATCACAACTTTAGTATCATAAGCAGCTCGTATAACTTCATCTCTAGTTTCCCTTTTTGCAAAATATACCACCACATCTCTAGGCAACTTTCTCTGTCCAGCAATCCATGAATTCACACGAAACACTTTATCCATGCCTCCTTTTATTTCAGATGCTGGCTGTTTCAATACTACTTCGAAAGCCTCAGAAACCAGCTGCTTTAGATCTTCCTTAATATTCTCCTTTAAGCCTCTAATTCTAATGGCAAACTGCATCTGGTAATATTGAGCAAGACTCAGTTCCTTTTCCATTTTATCTTCATTCTCCAATACTTTTGCTTCTAATATAGCATTCTTTTGAGTCAAATCTTCTAGCTTTTCCTCCAATTCTTCCACACAACGAGCCACTTTACACACTGAAGACAAGATGTCTACCTTCATCACTCTAAACTTCTGTTCCATCCTCTCCTCCATTCTCTCCTCCAATTTCTCCAATTTCTCCTCCATCTGAGCAGCACTCAGGTCTTGAACACAAGCTTGCTGCTTGTCAAGCCAGCATCCTAACCATGCGAGCCACTGTGCTCCCTAGCCAAGACAATGGTGATTAGCAACAGAAGCAAGCAAAACTTTGAACAGTCGAAACAGAGGAAGAGAGAATAAAATATATTCTCCAGTGTATAAAATGTTTTCATTTATATCCTTATCCACATACACCCACATATACATTCACCAATATAAATAGACATAGAAAACTTCTGTGCATTTGGAAAACACTGAGATAATGACAAATGACTGCTATTGCAGCAATAAAAGAGATTTTTTTAACATACAATTTGAAATTAATTAAGAAAATCTGAAACAGAATTTTGGACTTACAATATGTCTAATTCTCTAGTCTTCTGAAATATACTTTTTAAAGATAAATGTAACTTTGATTTCTGAAATGTTATTTGTAAGTGAGCCATATTGTTACAGAATTACACTATTAATAATATAGATACAGTTTATTTCATCTGTTTTATACAACAAATAAGTTATCTTTTATTCAGAGTAAATTTACCTTCAAACCTCCAATTGACTGTCTACATAATGCAAGCATTTATTGTAGGGGGGAAAAAATCAACCTTAAAAGCTGCTTTAATTAACCTTACTTTTTCTTGTATAGATTAAAGGTATTTCTTTAGCATAGCTTGAGAGCCTGAGGTATACGAACATGATTTGCATAATCTTCTCAATTTTGATACAGAAAAATCAAATATACCAAAACCTCTATATAGATTACTTGTACTGAATGTTACATTATATTTGTGTTGGAAGAAGGAGGTAACATTGTTCTTGTGCTACTCCCAAAGTTTAGGATTTAAAGCCAATGAAACAATAGAGTCAGTATGTCATTCCTATCAATTTATTTATCCTGAATAAAAGACCACCAAAGCTGCTTTCATGCTACACCATTAAGCCCAGGTTTCTGTTTTAAAATTAAAGAAATCTTTCCTTCTTTTCCTTCTAAATGATTTTGGGTTACTTTAGAAAAGTGTGAACATCCAAAGTATAATAACTGCAAGGAGCCCAAATGGTCAAAGTCTGACTGAACAGAGAATTGAATCTATCTAACTGACACTGTGTTGAATTCAAATCCAATTCAGCCTAGTGACTGCTTTGAGTTCCTAATGGATTCAACATATGGGAAATTATTACTCTAATACTGGACTCATTTTATCCTGGTATTATAGCTTATTCTCTAATCTTGCCATGGACTAACACAGAATCACTTTTGCTTTTTCATTTTAAGATTCTTGGACTGGTGTATCTCTCTCTGTCCTATTAACAGAAGTTGCAAAAAGCTGACCAGATATGGTCTCAGCTATAGCAAGATTTGAAATTTCTGAAATTACAAAAGTTGGGAGATCATGTAATATCATTGCAGTTTTCTGTTGTAATCCATTTTGAGAAATTGCCAACTGATTTTAAGTATATAACTCCTGTAAGAATTGTTATCTATCAGTCAATTAAAACTGATACATCTGATTTAGTTCAATATGGCATGTAATTACTTAATTACAAATCTAGGTGCAGATGCACTTTTAAATACCAAAGTTGCCTTGCAAACATATAAACATTTTAGGGCACTTTTCATTGTTGTAGGAATTAGAAAAAATGGGAATTAATGTTTTTCTTGCCCCTTTTCCTGAATGGGTAATCAGAGTTGATTTTCAGATCCCCCTTGATAATATTCTGATGGTCATTAGACAATTATGTCACTATTACAGAACAACTTTTAGAAATATTTAACCAAGTCTTGTGTAAATGTTCTTTTACTGGAAAAGTCATACAAAGTTCATAATATCACTGGGAAATAAAAAGAAAGACTGTTGATTCAAAGCCATGCTACTCCAGCTGAATGTGGGTGTCTATATTAGTGCTTATGGCAATGTTAGTCATTACAGTATAGAAGATTTTTTTGTTTATTTCAATTTGCTGTATGGATTGTTAATTAAGTGATTTGCTTAAAGCAAAGGTGATCCAACGACATTTTGAAGACCAATTTATTCCTATGGGTGTTTCCTCTTAATTAAACTGTCATAGGATTCTGCAACTTTATATTCAGTTTGAGCTGATTGCTTAAAATTTTCTGTTTTATTTCTATTTAACAGTGAGGTAATTAATCATTAATTAATCATTAATAATTCCTTGGTAATAGACTGGAGACAAAGATAGAGACTTATAAGGGGTCCTAAGACATGTAGCATTCATATACTATTTGCTAAATATTCATAATCAGTAAGTTGTTAAGCCTTCCAGTATATATATTACTTCCTCCAAATATTTCCCAATATCTTGTTTTCAGCATCAATCATTAATCACAAACTTCTGTTTCCTACCCCAAAGGAATAAGAATATACAATTAAAATAGATGCCCATTCTTCTCAAATTCTATCTTTATTTATGCCCTCTTTTTTCTATCTGTCTCTGTCTGTCTGTCTGTCTGTCTGTCTGTCTGTCTGTCTGTCTGTGTCTGTCTGTCTATCTATCTATCTATCTATCTATCTATCTATCTATCTATCTATCTATCCATCCATCTACCTTGTGTGAACTTTAAACTAATATTCCTTGAAAATAATAATAGCAAACATCACGTCTCTCTTCCATATCACCAGAATGAAATGTAGTTATATTTGTCATTTACATCTTCTTTTAAAATGTTATTTTGATTATTTATATACTGCCTTTTGCCCCTATGGGATTTCTTCTTCTTTCTTTTTCTTCCTGAAAAGTTGGGAACACAGTCTCTGGAGTAATATAGGAAGCAGCCAGGATTTAGTTGGCAAGAGGAAGAAATCAAAAGCATGATTGCATTCCTGTGTAATTTTCAACCATTAAAAATGTCTATCTTATATTACAATGATGAATAATAATGAAGTTTTAATCCATCAAAAACAATTAAAATGCATCCCAGTATATTATTATTCCCACTGTTCACTTTAGGGAATATTTTATTGATTCATAATGCAGTTCAGAAAGCAATTTCTAGTTGTCTAACATGCACACATGCATGTACACACACAAATGTGCACATATATGCACAGAAAAACACACACTAACTTTTTCTGATGGTAATTGCTAACTGGAAACTGACTAAGTTGGCCTATTTGACATATTGTGTGACTTATGCCATTTGGGATAATGGTGTTGCAGTAGATTCTTCATGTGATGCATAATATAAAGCATAGAGATATTAAGGAAGTTAGAACACAAGATGGTCCCTCATCAACAATTTATCGGAGTTTTAGCACAAAAGGCTAGTGTGTAGGAGGCTGAATGTTACAACTCGTTGTGCTATGCAAATCAGAACATGAATAATTGAACTTCTATCTTGAGCTTACTACTTTCTGAAAGTGGAGTTACTAAATTCTGCATTTTGTGAGAAACATGAATGTAGCTTATGTGGAAGAAATTATTGTTTCTACACCTGGAAAAATAACAATAAAACATTATCAATGAATGTATTATGCTGTGATATTACATTAGATGTGGTGGAATGTAGTCCTGATTGCCAGGAGGGAAGGGCTGAATTGCAGCAGCAAAGAGACAGCAAAACATAGATAGTTTGGCTGGGAGAAAAATGTTAAGAACCCTTTTCCCTAACCATTGCCAGAGTATACAATATATATATATATAGTGATGCAAAGGGTTGCTTTAGTTTGGCAAGATTTCTGTCTGTAGATGTGGAACAATATAGGAAACTGCTCAGAAATAATTCTATATGTCTTTCTTGATTCTAGGGGGCTGAATTACCTATATATTGTAAATACAACAAGAGATGAAGTATTGGATCATCTCTTCCATTGAACATAAAGAAAAACTTAATATTGTATATTAGTCTAGCAGCACTACTTTATATTTTAGCAAAAACTGAGGAGAGGCTACTCATTTATTTATTTATTTAAAAAAACCTGGAGTTAAACATTTTTCAATACTTTTTCAGCCACTTCTTTTTGTTGTTGTTGAATAGAAAAATGCTTCAGAATCCATGCCTGTCACTGCACCATTGTCTACAAGTTGTTTTGTTTTGTGACTTTCTTCTTTCTACACTTCAGTTATATCAGGGGTCCCCAACCCCCAGTGCATGGACCGGCACCAGGTTGAAGGATGCCAGCAACCAGGCCATGCAAACAAGCAAAGCCCCATCTGCGGGATGTAGGCAGCACACAAAACATCCCCTCTGGTCTGTGAAAAAATCTTTCTCCATAGAACCGGTGCCTGGTGCCCAAAAGGTTGGGGGCCTCTAAGTTAAATTCTAGTGGATTGCATTTATTACAGTGGTAAAAGAAGTTCAAAAAAGGTGACCAAAATAAATTCTAAGTATTAGCTGGATAGAAAAATAAGAATATTTAGGCCAATACATTCAGAAGTCAGACATCACATTTTAATTCCAAATTAATGCATCACAATATATCCTGCATGCATGATCTACAATGTATTATGCATTGGTACATTCATGAGCATTATCCCAAAAGACAGTTTTAGGGGCCCCTGTATATATTCTTATTCCCCCCCACTCCTGTTTTCACATCTATAGTAATGGTAACTTGACAATTGCAGCATATCTGAGTTCAGTTTTCCTCAGAGGATTACTGTTCTCATATGCACTTAAGTTCCATTCAGAAATAAGGAAGCATGTGGAAATATTATAATAATTAAATCCATATGGTGAAAGAAATTATCCATATCATTAATATAGCTGGCATTAGCTGTGATCCACAAACTGCTTAGCCCACACTTCTACACTAAAGAGTATTGTTATAGTGATTTCAATGACACAGTGTTTTAGATATAAACTCATTCCCTTAAGTTTCTGGATCATAGCTGACTACTAGAAGTCCTCCCATCAAATTGTTTTCCATGGTCTGCTTCTTTGTGCATTTATTTGGATTTGTTCCTGTTTCAGTGTTGTATCTCAAGGTGGATTTGCTCTACAGAATGCATTTCTGCCTGTATAATGGCAGGTGCTTGATTTACAAAGAATTCCCTTTGTTATTGGTGCTTTCCTTGCAAATTTATATACACTTAAGGAAAATTCTGTCCTGGAAAATCTTGCATCTTTCAAAAACTAGCCTATAGGGAATACAGATGGCTGCAAAAGGGAACAGTAATCTCTATTATGCAAGTGAAACTGTGTTTTACTAATTCAGTATCTACCTTATCTTATAATTATGAAGTTTCAAAAGACGTGCTGAATGGTTTTAATAAAAATGTATAACCTAAATGTTTTAACTAAAGAAGTAAAACATCCAAACCTGCTGACATAATGTTTTAAAAGTTGAGTAATGTTTTCAAATATTACTCATGCTTTAAAAATAAGGCATAATTCAAGACGTGACATCAGTTAATGACCTATTTATGGCATTTGATATTTTTTTCTAAAGGAAAGCAGCTAAAAGAAAGCAATATCGTTATTTCTTCTTTGCCAGAATCTTACTATTCCACTATGAAAACCTCTTCATTAAAAAATAGCATAATATTGACATTTCCATACATAGAACTAGAAGTTATACAGAGTAAAAGTGCACATGTTATCAGATTAGCATACTTCCCTGTGATCTAAAATGGTTTCAAGCATGTGTTCTCTCTCTCTCTCTTTCTTTTTGTTTTGCTGTTTTGCCTATTTAACCCAATGGCTTACCTACTTAGAGTAGCAAAATAGGTAAAACAAAGCCCAACAATTTCTACATAGTTACATTGTGGCTGTGTATCATTCTGCCTACTAAAATAACTCAATTTTCTCTTTAACCAAAAAATAATAATCATCACTTACTTGCTAACAGAAAGCTAAGGCATCCTTGCTAGCTGCTGTTGTGTCTGAAATAATTCTTTGAAAATCACACACTAAGAGCTTCTAAATGCAGATAGAAGATATGCAGTTTCTCAGTAAGACAGGAACAAATGAAACTGTAGCAAATAATGAAGATGGAAAAGAGCTTTACTGAACAAAAGGGAGGACAAAGAGATAACATTTGGAAGTGGTCCAGGCAGATGCCTTCCTAGATCAATGATCTATAAGGATGACAATGAGGAGTAAATACAGTACCATGGGACTTGTTGTAGCCAATGTACAAAAATAGCCTTCCTGTAGAATTAATTTCCTGGTTTGGTCTACTTAGCAGAATTAACCAAAACTGAATAAATGCTTGTAACAGCCAAAGAAAATTGTTTTTGTGTACTTGCATTGAAACAATCTATAAAAGCTTATTTGACCATGGAACTGTTGTCAATAATCATCAGAAAATCTTTTCTGACATTGACCTCCCCAAAATGGTAGATCAAATATTCACAATACAGCACAAAGAATTAAATGCTTTAAAATTGGTGTGATAACTTTAGTAATGCCAAATATCATGTGCGCAAGGTAAATATGGGCTAGGAAAGTCCTTGGGAGCATATTACTAAGATTTGAATTATATATATTCATACTATTTCTTACCCTTATAAAACCTATCTCTTATAGTCTTTACCATATTAGGAAAATTTGGTCATGTATTGAAGCATATGAACCCGGGCCCACAAATTTTGGCTAGAAATTGTAATAAGCCTGTTATAGGTTGATTGTCTCTGTTAATAATAATTATCTTACTTTTTTGTGTTGGGATCATTTTTCTCAGTATCAAGTTATATAGGCTGAGGGAAGGAAGAATTGTTAATGAAAATTGAAGAGAACAAGTCATAGCTAAATGTTGCAGGAAAAGCTTAATATATGACTTTAACAGAGACTCATGGAATATACAACTAGTACAAAATAAAATAGCTTCCCAAATTAAGAAAAAATGTGTGTGTGTGTGTGCCTACCTCAAAATATGACAGTTACAGTACATGAACTAGGAAAGTGATGCTGACTTTGACATCATGTGGATTAACAAAGTCCATGTCAGACATTAAAGAACCAGGACAATCTGATTGTGAGTTAGCTACTGGAACCAACCATTCCTGGATAACACAAGAGATCCTGGAACTGATGCATTTTTACTACAATAGTAGACTTAATGTGATAAACTGGGAGAGTGACATCAAGAAATCCCAGGAACAATATTAGAATTCTCTGTCCAGAAGAGTACAGTGCTAGAACTCTCAAACTGCCAGACCTCTGGTAGAGGAACTAAGATTGAAGAAGACACAGATCACCCATAGAAGTGATCAGGGAATATTGTAACATCCAATTTCACTTTTCACACTTAATTTTAGCAGAACTATATGTAAACTTGATATTATTTTCTATTCTATTGTTTATCTGGCTCCCCTCCCTATAATCATTAATATTAATTTGTCAAATTCTTAGGCAGATACCAGTTAAACATTTTAATAAAATGAAATGTACTTAGATGGCAACTAACTAAATAATATTTGAAATAAAGGAATAATCAATTATTTTTAAAAAATAATTCTTCAAATGAAAAACGCTATGGTGAAGAAAACAACATATGTGAATCAAGTTCAGGGAAGACTTTTCAGACTTAATATAAATAAATAAAATAACTAGTGGTTGGATGAGCAACCCATACCAAACTGCTTAATGAGAATTCAACTTTCAACCTTTCATTGTACATGTAGAATGCAAGTAGGTTATTGTGCTTAGATACTAATTTCAAAGCAACCTCACTTCCTTTTATTCCCACAACAATTGTGACTAAGAGAACAAGTGGTCCAAGTCCAGTTGCCTCTTGATAAACCACCTTTGGGACAACCATTACCTGGATGACTGAGAATCTCCATAGACAGTAACAAGAAAAATCCATGCTATTATCCACTAAGGGATTTTTTTTAAAAAAAATTCTACATTAGTGTATTTAGTTGGGGTCTCATTCTATTTCCTTAAATGACTGTTAACTATGCTTGCATAGTTAGAAATATGTGACTATGCTGATTAAGTAATATAAATGTAAACAAAATCCTGCCCTGCATTATTTCTAGGTTACTGCCTTTTTCTCCTTCATTACCCTTGTAGTATAAACCAGATCTTTACCATGGAAAGCACTGTATTAAATAAATGAATAATAACATTAAGACAATTGCATAAACTAACATGAATTCATGCCTGAGAAGATTTCCTCTCTGATGTTATGGAGATGTATGCTTCAGAGAGATAAATCTAAACCTGTACATTTTGTTCTGATGAATTTAAAAATGTTAGCAGCTGGTGTCTTCAATGTTTCAGGGTCAAACTGATAAATTCTACAAGCAGCTGGCAATATTTTGGATACAAAGACCTTTCTGAACACTTCTCATTGAACAAAATGGGCAAAACCGTGTCATACATTGGAAATATTAAGATTTTTCAGGGTGGTTTTGTTTTGTTTTTTGTGGTAGGAGAAATTTGGTGTTTGCACTGTTGGGGTCAGATAGGGCTCTGAAGCCATGAAGAGAGAGCTTGAGACCTCTTTATCACCATAAAGCCTCAGGCAGTCAACCTTCATTCTTGAAACATATAGCAAAATAATATTTGTGCCTCAGCATTTTCTTGCCTCTATCCCCTCAATATTGTTCTGTCCAACATTTTAAAAACCCGTAGTGTTGGATAGCTCTAAAAAGTTGTGAAAGGAACAAGCAAAGCACACTACTGACATGATATTTATAAGCCAACCTAATTATAAAAAGAAACTTCTCTTTGTTTGGTATTTTAAAAATAAAATATTTCTGTTTACAATTTCCCTGTCTGTTGTTCTTTACTTCATGGGAAACATTAGACTTATCTGTGTATACAACTATAAATAACTGATTATAAGTGTTATTTGGGCAAATGATTTTTGGATGATTGTTTGCATGTAGATGCAGCCAAAATCTATGATGTTTGAAAGAAAAAAAAAAATGATGCGATGAAAATCGTAAATAGAAAATGTTATTAAATTCTGCTTCTTGCACCCCATCCCGAAGTGACTTGAACAAAATGCTTATAGAAAATTGCACAGTGAGGCAAAACAATTTAAAGAACACAATGATATATTCCAATTTTCTTTTAAATATCTGAAACAAGTAATAGTTGAATGCATAAATCTTTAACATTACAATTTAAACTTATTGTGGAGTTACGAAAACCATGTATCTGCATTAGTACAAATCTGTTTGTGGGATGATTAAGGAAAACCTAGATTCAACACATAGATTTTATTTCATAGAACATACACGTGTTAATATTCTCAGAATGGTAATTTAATGACTCAGAAGAACTGTAAAACCTTTTGTGATGGGACAGAACAAATCCACAAATATATGAAGCAAATTGACTATGGCTAACAAGATGTCTTAAGATAGGACAACCAGCCAAAAAAAATTACATTTGTGAAAATCTGTAATACATCACTGGCCCTCTACACATGTAATTGAATAAAACTTAATGCTGAAAACTGATATTGTGTTTGATCTCTGGAGTCCCAGTAAGTGGTCTCAGATAATTTAATGTCCAGACCAGGCAGCATAAGTATATATCAAGGTCAAAAACTATTTCCTTTGCTTGCTACTATAACTCTCCCATTCTTAACTACCATAATTCGCAAGAGATTCCTTTTCAGGGTTATAGCCAAAACAAATGACAGGAAAAGTTCTACACATGGAAAAAGAACTGACCAAGTATGGAGTGTCAATTAATAAGGGAAAAAAACAATTTTATTTTCTGATTCTTCTTCATGTTTGAAATCCAAGATTTGAGTCCCTTTTAACAGCCAGTAACAAGCATAGATCCAAATATTGAATGATCTTT
This sequence comes from Vipera ursinii, assembly GCF_947247035.1. Lineage (NCBI taxonomy): Eukaryota > Metazoa > Chordata > Lepidosauria > Squamata > Viperidae > Vipera > Vipera ursinii. Next base: position 33,210,096 of record NC_139518.1, read on the forward strand.
TTCTACCAGTATTACTCAGTATTAGTCAGTTTTCTATCAGTATTACTTTTTCAACAAACCATTCTATATTTTTATTCAATATTTCTCACTGTGGATTCTATTTTAGTAGTAATAGTGGCTTGCATTTAGATTACATTGCCAGATTCTGATCTGTTAAAATCAATTGAACAGATACTAGACTTAATCTTAGCCAAAAGGCTAGACTGTAACAGTTAAAATTTATACTTGCATAGGCAATTAACCCACCATTATAGTAGCATATGTACATTTTTATTCTAGAATCCTTATGCTAGTATTTTATTTCATTCATTTTATTCTGTTTTCGTGTTGCATATTTTCAGGGTTTTTTTTGGTCAATGACCAAATAAACAATATTATTATCAGTATTATTTTTATTATCAAATGAACAAATAATTGAAGGTTATATGGCTATTAAAATACTTGAATATTTATTACCTTGCTGTGATTGTTTCTTTCAATATGAACAAATGCAGAAATTCACTTACAGGTCTCCTCAGCAACTACTTGTGTATTAGCATGTATGTTTAAAAGATATAATTTTGTGACTTCTGGGAAAAAATAGTGGACTGAAGAGGGTTCTGTGAAAAGCAGAGCTGACGAGCACAGTAGAATGAAAAGCCAGTTAGAGCAAGTCTTTATAATTTCTTTCTGGACAAGGAAAGGTCTTAAATTCATCTATAAGTGTTGCAGACAGTTGTTCCTCATGAGGAGACTGCAAAACAGTGCAATGAGCTTAGAGCTTTGGGAAATGAAATAATAGCCATTTTGTTTCAATGTGCAGTCAGCATCTTTTAAAAAAGAGTGACCTGGATAATTTTATTATGTTGGATTTACAAAAAGAGGTTTGTTAAAACTCTGAAGAGTTTTGTGAGAAGGGACAAATACAGATGAAAATGAATCAAGTTCTAAGGCATTATTTGAAGGGACTGAAAATCAAAATTAAAAGGAAAGAATTTAATTTAATTTGATCAAACTTAAAATATATAGTATATCAATATGCTTACTTTAAGAAAAATAAAAATATTTTCTATCACAAAGCATATATTTATAGCAAAAATAAATGTATATAAAGCAGTTGTGTTTATGATCCTACACAGCTACACAAGAATTTATCTTAATGATAGAAAAGATTCAATGATCTGCTAGTCTTACATTTTTTCATCTTCCAGACTTCCATATCCATGTCCTTTGAGTATTTATCCACCTTCATATTCATTATGTGCTATCTCAGCATCAGTTTTCTTTAAAATCTGAAAAAATGCACTTATTTAAAATACATATTTTGCATGTATTTTAATATACATACTTTGCACTATTATGTACATAATAAACATATTTTATGTACATTGTAGACCAGGGGTGTCAAACTCAATTTCACTGAGGGCCGTATCAGCATTGCAGTTGCCCTCGGGGGGGGAAGGGGTGTGCGCAGTCTACTGGGTGGGTGTGGCTGGAGTGCATGTGGACTACTGGGTGGGCATGGTCAGCTCTAAATCATTCACGTCAAGCATGCCTATGGGGGACTGGGCAGGAGTGGGACAGATCTGAGGGTCTCTGGCAGAAGGAGATGGGACCATAGCAAGTGCCAAGGCATGGTCCACTGAAGGAACCTCACTGTTCCTCTCAGGCCATGCAAGGGGTGGGCTGGACGGTGGCATTGAGGTCAAATGCCCAGCCTAGCCAGCCATCAAGCCCCCATGGCACTAAGCCCAGCCCCACTTCCCCAAGGGGGTGCCCAGCTGCACTTACCTCCTCCTCAAGGCTGCTGCTGCTATGCTTGTTCTCCTTAGCCAGGTTGCTCATGATGGGTATGAGGGCAAAGTCAAGAGGGAGGCCCACTCCCTCTCCATGTGAAGAGACCTGGCTTTGTATCCAAAGCTTCCTTAGCAATAGGATAGGAGACCCCCCCAGGATAGGCCAGGAGGAGGGAGCAAGGAGATGGTGAAAGGGCAGCAGGGCAGGACTAAGGTAGGACCCTCAGACCCTCCCTCTCTTCCCTCTCCTCCCTTTCCTCCCCTTCCTTCCTTCCTTCCTTCCTTCCTTCCTTCCTTCCTTCCTTCCTTCCTTCCTTCAAACAAAGGGGTGGGAAAATATTTGAGATGAGGGAGGAAGAAAAACAGGCAAGAAATGCAGCTGGGAAAGTGTTATCTTTTGTGAGGAATGCAGAAATGCACCATTTCCTGGAAGTGGCCAACACATGGCCCTCGCCTACTTCACATATCCCGCTTGGTGGGCTCTGGGGGAGGGGATGCCATGAGCAGCATGAGAGTTGATGTTACCTGCACAATGCTGCCCAGCTCCCAGCCTGTCCGATTTTGGCAGGCAGCAGGGCGCTCTCCTCACAGTGCCGAGAGGCTAAGCCGGGTGGCATGAATCTGAAGAGAAGCACAATACTGCCCAGCCTCTAGCCTGCCCAAAGTAGGCAGGGCCATGTGGTGGCCACTTCCAGGCGATGGTGCATTTCTTCATTTTTCACAAAGGGTGATACCTTCCCAGCGTGCGTCCAGGGAGCAGTGCTGATGTGGCAGGGGCCAGTGCCTCGCTGTTTCTAGACAGCCTTGTGGAGCTAAGACTGAATGTATTTCAGCATAGATGACCACCACAAAATTGGACATTGGCTCCTGGCTGGCCTGGGCCAGGACCAAGGCAGTGAGGGCCATTCCCTCACTGTTTACAGGATGGCTTCGTGGGCCACATGAAACCACTTCATGGGCTGGATCCAGCCCCCAGGTCTTGTGTTTGACATGTCTGCTGTAGACAAATTGATATGCATTGTTTCTTAATACAAATGCACCACAGAAATTTAGAAAAGTTTGAGTATCAAAAGATTATTGCATTCCAGTTCACTTTCAAACAAAATAATTAGGCAAATTTAAATTGAGTGATTTCTTCCCTGTCATTGCTAATTAAACCACTGTAAAAACAAAACAAAATTGATGATATCTGAGACCAGTATAAACTACTCCTATCTGCTAATGATATGCTAGCTCAAAAAAGCATGCTGATATGATTATGCAATTGCAACAAAGGTAGTTCTGTGGATTCTGTTGCTTTACTAATGGTTGATACCCATCAACTGCTAGTAATAAAAGTATATGAATTGTAATGAGAAGGAAGGACTCACTGGAGAAGAGCCTAATGCTGGGAAAGATTGAGGGCAATAGAAGAAGGGGACGTCAGAGAATGAGATGGCTAGATGGAGTCACTGAAGCAGTAGGCGTGAGCTTAAGTGGACTCCAGAAGATGGTAGAGGACAGGAAGGCTTGGAGAAACATTGTCCATGGGGTCGTGATGGGTCAGACATGAATTCACAGCTAACAACAACAATGAATATATCACTGAACCAATCATTCTCCAAGTGAAATTGCTAGTCAGGTAAGCAAGAACAAAGTCAGGATAGATATAATAAAGCAGTGGAATAAAACCTAGGAAATCCTCTCCAAATTACATGGATTAATTTTCACATTGCCTATATGATATTTGTTACAATGATAATCTAATAAATATATTATTATATGCAGAAAAAAAACAAGGAAACATCAAGGTACTCAGCACTACTACATTTGACATACTGGTACTGAATTGTATTGTCTTGACATTGATGTTTGTATAGGCAGTGATGGCGAACCTTTTAGAGACTGAATGCCCAAACTGCAACCCACTTATGTATCATCGGGTGCTGGATCAGTGTGGCCCATTGGGTGGGTGTGGCCCATTGGGTGGGTGTGGCTCATTAGGTGGGCTTGGCTGTGGTGGTAACGGCAGACTGGGTGGGACTGAAAAGTTCAATCAGTCAATTTCAACTTTGCGAGATCTATTTTTTTCCCACGAGAAGTTGATATTGATTGCTTGATTGAACCTTTTTTTTTTTGCACACAGCAGTGGAGGCCTAAAGTGAAAAGGTTTATAAAATCCAGCTGAAGGCCTAGGACTGGGGCGGCAGTGCATGTGCCCACAGAGAGGGCTCTGTGTGCCACCTGTGGCACATGTGCCATAGGTTCGCCACCATGGGTATAGTGTATAGAGCTAAAACAGTTTTCAGATTTGACTTTATTTATGGATTTGTTATTCATCAGTACACAGTATGTTATTCAACATAATTTAAATACATTGCAGCTCCCTGATGAATTTACCCTAAAGCAATTTTCCTGAACCTGATGCTTTCCAGAGGTTTTGACCTACAATTCTCATTATCCCTAATCATTAGTCCATATGGGTGGGAACTGCTGGGAGTTAGAGACAAAAACTTCTGGAGAGAATCATACTAAGGAAGATAGCACAAAAACAAGACATAAGTGTATTATCTACAATACATGTGACAAAAGGATTAATTGAATGTAATTTGCAGTAAGTTATTAGCTTTTACAGCTATTTTCAACAGTCTTAAAAATAACATAAATGAACATTTTTCCTTTGTATCTTCTTTCTTTTATATTCCCCTAATATGGTCATCTTTGAATGATGTTGTCTTCACATTTTGATGCAATTTGCTATATACTCTTGTCTTTAACCATTTACCAAAGTTTTCTCAAATATTTTGTAATTGTGTCTCACTGAAAAATATTTGGAAAATAAGTGGTTATCCAATTAAACACCCCCTTCCCCAAATTTAATTTACTTTAATTTAAAGACATGGATGTTTATAATTTTAGTGAATCAGATAATAGAGTTGTGTTTGTGTTTTGTTTCCTATCCAACCCATTTCTAATGACCTTTTTAAAAAAATTGCCAAAAGTTATTCAGCATTTTTTTACCTTTTTAATTCTGTCACATATCCCAAGTGATTATAACAACTTATATAATTTAAATCAAGAACATTTGTCAAGAAAAATCTTGAGTTTTAAGGGATTATCATAAATGGATATTAACCTGCTGAAATCTAACTTTTAATTATTCATCTGCATCTTCACAGTTTATATTTTACTTTTGGATTCCTTCTCTGAAGTTTGCCTTCTATTTAACATAACACATATAGGTTCATAATCAGTAAATGAACTAAAGACATCCTGCCTGTGTGACAATATCATAAGGTTTCTATAGCAATGCTTAAAGGTATAGCCTTCTCAGGAATGGTGCTCCAATAATGTAACTAAAAAGTTCATTCAACCAGATTATAGACTACATAAAAATTGGTACAGAAGCCATTGTTTATATGTTTTTGACCATCAAGTAATAATTGTTTATTTAGTCCAGATTTGATGTATGAATTCAAAATCCCTTTAAGAGAAGTTAATGAGTTCAGATGCTACCTGAAAATCTCCCGTGTTTAAGTAGAGAATTTTTTCATTAAAAAGTATATATTGCATCATTGCATCTTACCCTTACTTTAATGCATGAATCATTCTTGAATATTAACAGAACCAGAGTAAAACTTCTAATTATGGATTGATGTATTTGAGCACTCAACTAGTATATGAAATATATAATCCTAACCCTGTACAGCTTTCATATTGAACATGTTTGCCTCAAAGGGGCACAAAAATGGTGTTTGTGTTTCAGGTGAAGACTTTATGTTGGGCATTTAATAATATTATATAATGACAAGATTTTTTAGGTTTCCATATGTATGTTAAGCCACTAATTTCAGTGGGGAAGAAAAAGGGAGGAAGGAGATGAAAAAATACCTTGCCATGGGATGAATGTCTAGAGCTTTCCTCCTGAGGCAATTCAAAATCTTTACAAGTTCCTTAACTAATCATTTATCTGTTAGGTATTAGATCATTTAGATAGATGTAAGATATATAAGCATTTTTAAATGAATAAAAAGTTTAATGATAGAAATAAAGTTTTTTATTCTTGTTATTTATATTTTATTAATTATGCTCTTTCTTAATTATTTTTATTTTATTTTTAATCCCATTTATATCCCGCCCTTCTCCGAAGACTCAGGGCGGTTTACAATCTAAGCACAAATCAATGTGCTTAGCAATAGCCTTCATTCTATGTATATGCCTGCTTATTAGGGCTTTCGTGTCCCCCCCAAGCAGCATTATTACAAAGTCAGCTTAATTGCCCCCAACAATCTGGGTCCTCATTTTACCTACCTCGGAAGGATGGAAGTCTGAGTCAACCTTGAGCCTGGTGGGATGCAAACCTGCACTAATTGCAGGCAGCTGGTGTTACTTAAGGAGGCATTAGCCCACTGCTCCACCAAGGCTCCTTTATAAAGTATAATATTCATTTTGCTATAATTTTAGGATTTAATGTGCAGTGCAATCTATGATAAATATCTCTGAAAAATGGTATATAAATACCTGTAACCAACTGACTCATTAACTTAATGGCAAATATATTCACTTATTATTTAAATTTTTCATCCCTGGATCAGCTAAAGCTATTCTCACTGAACATTAGTAATCTCAAGTATGAAATAGAATTTCTTTCACATTCAAGGTAATTGTAATCTATAGTTTATTTTCTTTACCTCAATTTGAAGTAAAAGAATAATCCTAGCACGAAGAACAGTAGCAGCAGAGTATGACACTTAACATTTATCTGCTAATAAAGTCTAGTAGTGGTGTTTCATTTTTTCTTTACTGCTCTGGTCAAATCTTTCATTGACTCTTACGCAATTGCTGTTGGAATATATTATTATGAAAAGTATATTCAAGTGATAAACTTATATCTCTGTGGCTGAAAGAGCAACATTAATTAGGAAGTCAATTAAAATTGGAGTAAGATTAATCTTTTGTAGTTCACTGTCTCTGAAGAATTGCCCTAAAACTTGCTGACATTATAGAACAGTTTCAAAACACACCAAATAGGTTTCTTGTTAAGAAAAAAAAAACCCACCGGGATTCAGAATATTTTCCCCATCTGTATCATAAAGATTTCTTGTTGAACTCTTTTTTATTACCTCCTATTAAATAGCATTCATGGCCAAATAAATTGTGAACCAAAGAATCCTAGTTTCTTTAATAGCCCCAATCCACTTTTGAACTAGCTATAGTTCTGGATATTTTATAAGAAAGCTATTCTTGGTTTTCATACGGCCAGATATTCTGGGAGTACATATTATAGAGTGGATCTCTGTTCTTAATCCAACCTTCCATCCTTATAATATGAACATACACTTTCCATTAGAGGTCCTGCTAAAGCCACGCTTCTTGACTACTGTTGTAGAGGTTATATTTGGATCATTTATTTCAGAGATGGCTACAGATTTAGAACAAGGGAAAATAATTAATGAAAGAGCCAACGTGTTGGTTCAGTTTCCCAAATGACAGAATATGAATAGAAAACTCTAAAGGCAAAAAAGCTGGAAAGTGAAAATAGGTTAAAGCTTTGCCAGGGAAACTAATGTTATATTTTTATTACTATTCCAATATGCATATGTATCATGAGCTTTGGAAAAGTATTATGCATATGCAAACACAGATGCAACACCTTATTACCTTGTTTAATATTAAGAACAGATTATCCTTTGGTATTTCACTGTGTTTGGTGGGCAGCACTTTTCCCATGATTACTGCATATACAGTTCAACATCTGAAAAGACCCTAAAACTGCTTGTCAGAGTCAACATTACAATTAATAAAACATGACCTGAATCACTGTATAGTTCCTTGGAAACCAAACAGGCATCTTGCGTCGAACGTATCTATTCAATCTTCTCCTTTTCAAATGTTAGCTGCTACAAATACCCATTATTTTGCATCTTTAAAATCACTCAGTAATTTCTCAGACAACTAATTTCAGAATATTATGTGATCAGAAAGGTGAGTGAGGAGTGACTGTTCAATCTGTTTCAGAATTAAATAAATGGAAAATAGTGATAATAAATACAATGATTCAGATTTCCATTGAAAGTTTCAGTAAAAAGCCCTACAATGCATACATTTTTTGGAATTTATTAGGGAAAAGTCTGGGAGAGCAAAATTACCTGTGGTGGAATGAAATATTTGTAATATAAACAAAGAGAGCTTTTCACACAGGATGTCCTGAACAAGCTCTCTAGCTGAGCTACCCATCTCACTGCTTTACCAAAAATTCTTTTCCCCTAAATATAATTGTGGCTTGGTGGGCTAACAGTAAAGAATGGAATCTAGCATGTACAATGTTTATACTACAATTAAGTGCTGCACATTAATTTGTAGTGTTCTGACTTTTTGTGCTACAGGCAGAACAGATGGCCAGATATTTCTAGTCACTAAAGCACTTTTACAGATGTTCTTTGTGCAATCTTAGAACTAGGAGAAAGGAAATGATTAAAACAGCTGATAATCAGACGTAGAATTTCCAAAGACCAAGTTAGATATGAAAAATCCACATTCTACACAACTCAACATTCCATTTCTATAATAATTCACTGGATTAAATAGCTAAAGACTGGCATACACACACATACACATATGTACAAAAACATCTCTACATTCAGTCAAGAAAATGAAAATGAATGAATTAATATATGTTGCTGAAGCAGCGTTGGATCCTTATGATTGGGTTGCCAAGTTTTAATAATGGAACAGTTTGCTGCTGTCTTGATCTCCTGCTGTTATTGTAGCTCTGGACTCCAACCCAAATATCCAAACCTAGTTTAATGAAAATGGATGAAAATATATTTGTCTCTTTGGTCATGGATTTTTAAGCATAAGTTTGGCAAGTTATTAGACAAGCACAATTAAGTCCTTATACATGGTGATGACATATAGGCAATCTTAGCTGATCTCAAAAAATTGATACTGATCATACCTACTTAGCTGGTGACTAAATTATGAGATTTCCAAAGCTAGACCGGAAATATAAAAATAATGTAGAAGGTATCAATGACATTTTTTTAATCTATTAATGCCAAAAACCTACTCTGAAATCATCGGGTACTGAACTCTAAGGGATTCCTTACCATTACTTCTTAATATTCTCCATGTTCACCATCAATTTTATGAACATTCAATTGATCATAAAATTAAAAGTACATATTTTAGCTTCATTAAATTTGATATATATGTGAAGTAAAAGTAATCACCAGGACTGTAACTAATCTGGTACAAATTGCTTAAGGTTTAGGTATGATATAACGGTTTAAAAACTTAATGACCAATCATATGGGATATAATTTGCAGGAGGCAGGAGATCAAGAATAACATTTCTGCTTTTTTTTTCCTTTTTAGTGAAAATTGTTTTAAAAATTCAAGTGTATCCCAGGAGTTGCTTTGACAAAAATCAAAATAATCTTCACAACATTTACTTTGATTTATCTTTTAATGCATTACTTTAAATATACTTTATTTTACTTAGGAAATAAAGATAAGAAAAAGTAGTTTGAAAATAAGATAAAAAATAGAATTGTATTAAAGGATTATTTATAAACATTGTGGCACAAACAGTTGGAAGTGAGCTTGATTGCCATCAACTGTTCATTTTTAGGAAAACTGCTGATAAGCTTATGATTTCCTTTCTGAATCAGTATCTGTTGATTTTTTAATTACATTAATAAAGTACATGATTTTTTAAAGGAAACTGTTTATATACTTTAGATGCATAAGGCGTAATTTCATCAGACACATTTCTATAAAGTAGTCTTACCTATCTTAAATATCTCTCTGAATGTATCTCTCTGCAGTCTGACAATGGCCCAAAATGTGTATCATAACATACAAGGCTCAATAATACCTTTGCTTAGGTGAAACAAAATGTAAAAATGTGACTTACTATTCTAAATTCCTGGGTTTTTGAAACACAGCTGAAAATTGGAGTTAAACCATTTTATTGGAGTGTGTATGCATGCCAGGAGCATCCTTCCCCTTACTACAGCTGTTATTACTTATGTCGGAAAAAGAATGCAGATGTCCTAAGCCAGACATGTCAAACACAAGGCCTGGGGACCAGATCTGGCCTGCGAAGTGGTTTTATGTGGCCCGCGAAGCCATCCTGGAAACAGTGAGGGAACGGCCCCCACTGCCTTGGCCCTGACCCAGAGACCCTCCTTCTGTCAGAGACCCTCAGATCTATCCCACTCCTGCCCAGGCCCCCATAGGCACCCTTGATGCGAATGATGTAGAGCTGGCCACGCCCACCCAGTAGGCCATATGCACTCTAGCCACACCCACCCAGTAGGCCATATGCACTCTAGCCATGCCCACCCAGTAGGCCACACCCACCCAGGCCATACCCACCTGACCCCCTAAGGGCAACCACAGTGCTGATGTGGCCCTCAATGAAATTGAGTTTGACACCCCTGTCCTAAGCCGATTTCCATTGAAATAATTTGAGATAATAGCTTGTCTGTCTGTGTGTCTGTCTGTCTTTGAGTCAATTTTTCAGTCCTGGCAACTACCTGGATAGTCTATGGAGTTTTCTTGGTAAGGACTTTCAGAAGTATTTTCCATTGCTTTCTTCCTAGGGCTGAGCTAGAATGCCTGGCTCAAGGTCACCCAACTTGCTTTCTGCCTAAAGCAGGACTAGAGTTCAAGTTCTCTTGATTTCTAGTCCAGTACAGTAACCTCTAAATCATACAGGCATTATTGATTGAATAACTTAAGAATTAGGAAACTTGTAAAATTGTAGCATTTTTGAAGGACGCTAGCTTGACAAATATGTCTGTACAGCCTATTTTTTGTTATTTTTTTCATTATTTTTTTTATTATTTATTTTATTTCATTTTATGACTGTCCATCTCAAATAAGTTACTCTGGGCAGGAAGCAACAATAACAACCCCCTAAAAAATAAAAAAAAAGTAATAAAAGAACCCCACATTATAAATATTTCAATAAACCTAATTCATAAGGTCCAGCACACAGTTCCCAAGCCTGGGAATACAATCATGTCAAACAAACAAACAAACAAATGGATGGATGGATGGATGGATAAATAAATAAATAAATTTTAAAATATACTTTTAAAAAAATATACTTTTCAAATATACTTTTCAAATAAACATTCAACACTTAAAAAAATTAAAAATGTGACTGCATTTGTGTCCTTGCCAGGGGACTTCCACAAAGTAAAGTCAATGGGGAAAGCTGGATTTGCTTAATACCCACAGTGAATTACTTAACAACCACGGCCAATTGTTTTTTTTTCTAGAGTTTTATTTATTTATTTATTTATTTTAATTCCATTTATATCGTGCCCTTCTCTGAAGACTCAGGGCGGCTTACAAGCTTAGCAGTAGCCTTCATTCTATGTATATGCCTGCTTATTAGGGCTTTCACACACACCCCAAGTGACATTATTACAAAGTCAGCTTAATTGCCCCCAACAATCTGGGTCCTCATTTTACCTACCTCGGAAGGATGGAAGGCTGAGTCAACCTTGAGCCTGGTGGGTTAAAATCACTTAATGACTGAATCACTTAGTGACAGAAGTTCTGCACCCTCTCTGGTAAATAGACAAGGCCTACCTATACTGATTTCCTCTCTCTGACCCCTGGCATGAGACCTATCTCCTTTTTTTAAGCCCAAACTCCTATTATCAGGACATTTCTTCATTCATGGAGAATGTCATTGGAGATATTTGTTCATCATGCAAAGACTTCTGACACCACACAATGTGAAGGCTGAAGGAATTTTCAGTATCTCCTGGTATTCACTCTGGGTCTTTTAAAAGAATTATGGATAGAAACTGGTGCAGGACACTTCCATGAATTTAACACCTTGATCATGAGAAATACTAAACAACAAAGACCCAAGTATCTGCTTCTAAGAACTGATGAGAGGAATATTTGAACATAAGGCCTTGTCATTCATACCCAGCTATATGCTACTTAAGAAGCCAGTTTAAGTAGCAAATAGATGGAATTTCACGATGTAAAAGGACATTGTTCAAATGATGCATACGTTGAGCTCAATATCATTTTTATTTATTTTAATCCCATTTATATCCCGCCCTTCTCCGAAGACTCAAGGCGGCTTACAATTTAAGCACAAACCAATGTGCTTAGCAATAGCCTTCATTCTATGTATATGCCTGCTTATTGTGGCTTTTGGGCCCCCCCAAGTCAGCTTATTGCCCCCAACAATCTGGGTCCTCATTTTACCTACCTCGGAAGGATGGAAGGCTGAGTCAACCTTGAGCCTGGTGGGATGCGAACCTGCACTAATTGCAGGCAGCTGGTGTTACTTAAGGAGGCATTAGCCCACTACGCCACCAAGGCTCCTATCATATTAGTCTAGCCTATGCTTATCTGTTGGAATAACCATGATCTCTGTTCCTATACATGAAGCTGGCTAGTACTTTTCTGGCTAGTACTTTTCTGCCATGGAAAGTCTTCAGTGAACCATGTGTAAGGAAGTAAGCCATAAACCTGGTAGACAAAGAAACCTAGGAGAGATGTCATTGGCTACAGCCATATAAGGGCATGATTACATAATTCTTTCACACCATTGGCTATTCCATATAAGGCAAATTCTGACGCCTCCTGCAGATGATTGGTTATTACTGTATTTGAATCTACCATTTACACCAATGTCTTTTCAGGATAGTTTAGAAGAACACATGTGTAATCATGATTGGTGAATTTGAACTATAATTAAACATGATTGGTTGCTTTGAACTATAAATAAACAAGGTCCACTGCTCCTCGTGTTTCGGTGTCCATCCTAGGAGCAGCGGAGCCCTCACCCCGAGAGATCTCTGTGTCCTTCTTTCATGGACGCCAACCCTGGGCAGGAGCAGCCTCTGCCCAGTATCACCAGCAGCTAATTTCTCAACCCGGCTGCACAAGCAGCAGGTTCCATGCACTTATCATATTAGTCTAGCCTATGCTTCCCCTTTTTATTCTACAGGAAAAGCCAACAATCATATGATAATTGTTTTAAATAACTTAAATGTCAAAGTTGCAATGGTTTTGGTTTTGACTTGGTCAATCAAGGCCATCCTGCCTATTCATGAACAATGCAGTTGATACTAAGAAAGGGCTTGGCTGCTGCCTCTTATTTATTAACTCTGTGACTATAAACCACAATTAAGATTTGGATGCCAAACAGCTACCTCATATCTGGGCCTACTTCACAAGGAATTAGGCTTCTCTTGAAGGACACTTTACCATTTTCTAAGAGCAGCACAAAAGAACTTGGGGGCAGGGGAGGTGTATTGCTGGAAATTGTCTTAGAGGAAGTCCACTCAATCCAATGATAGTTTTGTCTTTTGTCATAGCAGTCCTGGTTTTGTTTTTGTGGAATAGTCCCAGATTCAGAATGGCTTCTGTCTGAACCCTGGAGTTCTTAAATGCCTGCTGCTTGTGAAAAATCTCTATTTCCCAGATTGTTCAGCACAGTCTAAGATAACATCAGCAGTTACATAACCAATCTCTAGTACTCCACTCTTCCAGGTAGGGAAATAGAAAAAAATCCCTCTCTCTTACTTACAAAAGTTTTATCACTATTATGTAGACTCACTCAAAACACTTGATGCCATTCAAAATGTCAGCATGTTTTGCCCTCTACTCAAAACACTTAAAATATGTGATTTTAAGGTAATGGCAAATGAATTCCATTCAGTTGTTCAGAAAATGGTATGATTACACCAATGTGGTCACTGGGCACGAGCTTTTTTTGAAGGAACTTTTATTTGTACCTTTAGAACAGGGGTATTAAACTGCCAACCCACAGGCTGATCGCATCATGTGGAGGCCATGTTCACCCAGTTCCGGCAATGCAAAAAAAGTCAGGATATGTCATGACACATCACATGACGCAGCGAGTTTGACACCTATGCTTTAAAGAATACTTAAAGCAGCCATTTTGAGCTCAAACCTTTTTGAATTATTGCAAGCTTTACAACTCTGCAGTTAAGGACTAGATTATCTGCTAACCCAAGGTGTTTTGCTTCCTGAGCAAAAACACAGTACTTTCCTTTTTTTAATACATCAAAGCCAATAAAATGAACAGATGAGTCTTATTTAACACCAGTAATGTGATATACTTCACCATACCTGACAACAGCATACCACAAGATAGACCATAAAACAATACCAAGAGAAGGAATAGTTTAGAGGCTTAGGAGTAATCGCTGGAAGAGGCATAGCCTCTCCAACACATGCATCCTTCTCTTTAATGATGTGACTGGTTCTGCAAAATTATTTAGTTCAGTCCCTGAAAGCTATTTTAACTGGTGCTTTATTTATAATGATTTCCTGACTCTATTAAATGACAAAAGTTAGCAGAATATAAGAAGAAGAAAAAATGGGAGCAGAACAGCACAATACTATGATGTTTGCAGTAGCTCCGGAGATTTCTGTCAAAACCAATTCACATAATGTCTTCTTCTCATTTGCATTTGCAGCAATGAGATCACCATCTTAGTCAGACAAGTAAGCAGGAAGAATTTGGTATCAACATTCCCTCTCTGTTCTTTTCAGAGCCTAATGTAGGTACTAGGTTTGCTCAAATTAATCTTTCTTCAAATTAGTCCATTAGACAGGGTGAGATAAATGGCTTAGACAGCAGATCCCACACACCAGGAAGTAGCTATGAAATGTTTTAGGCCAGAACATGCACTAGATTAAAAGAAGTCTGGTAACAATCTCACTGTCAGAAGGAAAAGGAAATATCATCTAAAAAAGGTGTGCCTGAAGAGTCCAGCACTGTCTTGTCACTTGAATCACATTTCTCATGCAGATCAAGATTTATTTATTGAATTTTATCATACCTTTGAGGACTTAAGTGGCGTATACTTATGTTGTTTGCACAAGCCAGTGACAAAGACTGGGCCAACAAGAGAGTTGTTACATAATGAGCTCCACAGGCAAATGGATCTAGACACTATTCATGACACTATTCATGCCCAATGCCTTAACTACTATATTAGATTGCCTTTTTAGCTCACACTTACGTTATAGATCCACCTAGTATTTGATAGACTTCCAGAAAGGCCATTGACTTGGCCAAAGATTCTTCAGGGAATAAATAATGAAGCAGATTTCCTAATTTACAGTAATTTATGCTATTTATTATCTTCTTCTATAGCTCTTCCTAATCTTATGTTGATGCTGTTGTTGTTATCATGGACATTGAGGACATAGGGACGTTACCTGGAAGAACTTTTATGGTAAATTCAGAATATGATAGTGGTTAGAACTGTTTGGAGGTCTGGAAGCTATTTGTTTGTTCTTGGATTGTCCATCTGATCATTTCGCAATGACTTTGATTGTCCTGGCTTTGGATCTGGAAGTTCTGGGTTCCTGACAAGTGCTATGTCAGCTTCAAGCTGATCTGGACATTTAGTACTGCTTTCAGAAAAAGTTCAGAGAAGTTGGGATTGATGGCATTTGGAGGTAAAGAATCCAGAGCCACTATCAGCTAAGGACATGCAATGCCAACCAGCTGTTTGGCAGAGTTCTTGTTTTAGTGGTTCTATAGAATATATTCATAGCCTGATTTGTGAGAGGAGTGGACATTAGAGATCTGAACAATAAAAACAGCAGTAGTAGCATGGGGATTTGTGACAAAGAGGACACTTAACAAGACTGTCTTCCATGATCCTGATATTGGAAGCAGGAGGTTGGACTAGAAGATCTCCAAGGTCCCTTTCAATTCTGTGATTCTATTATTCTGATGTTCTAGGGTATCCCATAATATACTGATGATACTCAGTAGTATATCTCTGTCCCTGGTTGTCCAAGTGAGTTGTCAAAGAGTCTGGAGGCTGCTGGGATCTAGATACGGAAGATTTGGACTTTAGGCCCCTAGACCAGTAACTAGACTAATTCTATCTTGGATATGGGTTGCATTTCCCCATTTAGATTCAGTGCATAACCTGGAGATTTCCCTGAATTCACAACTCCTGATTGAAGAGCAACTAGCACCTTTGGCTAAGGCAGTCTTTACATAACTTTGTTGAATGCACTCTATATGGGACTATTCTAGAAAAATCTTCTGGAAGCCTCAGTTGATCCAGAATTTAGTGATATGGGTCGATATGGGCACAGTGAAACTGCCTATTTTCAAGATCTTATTCCTCTCCCTCATGCTTCATAATGAAGGTATGTTCCAGCATCTCTTTTATAGATTTCTATCTTATGGGACCTAGTGTTAAATAGCGGGTTCTTTGATGAAGGAATGAAGATGCGAAATGTAGTACAGGGTAACTCATTGTTTATTTCGTGCTGCGACTGTACAGGAGGAAATGGCTGCAACCAGCTGCAATATATAGTCTAGCCCCTAGGCAGCAGCCAATAGGTTTGAGTCAACCATTGCCACCCGGAGATAATCAATTGCAGCACAGGAGACTTGTAGTCTGGGTTGCTGGAGAGCCGTTAGCTGCTCCAGCAACCCACGTGGTATTCCCTCAAAAAGCCCAGTACATAACACCTAGGAACATCTTTTTTAATAGATGTTCTTATTTCTTGTAATAATTTATCCCCCAATATTAAATATTTCTTGCATTTTGAACTTTAGAAAAATGATTAAGACTTAACTTTGTCTCCAGACATTTGGGTCTAGTTGAATGGAATCCCGTTTCTATTGTTTTAAATTATACCATTTGGTTTGCTATATGATCCAATTTTTTTTACCCAACAGCCCCTTTCAACCTTGAGTGATTACACTGTTCACATTATTCTGTGTTTATAGTCAATATACCCAATATATCCCAACTCCTAGTTAGGCAAGCAGGCTGCTGTCAGAAGATATTCTGTTATGCAGAGTATTTCTAGGATTGAAATGCTACACTTTACAAGTCATGCTAATTGCCATCTTTGCTAAAATTGCCCTACAATACTGATTTCAGGCCATAGTGAGCAGAGGTTTCTCAGTGCTTATGTTAATAATTTTAAATATTTATTTCCTGACAGTGAGAATGGTTAACCAATGGAACAGCTTGCTTTCAGAGTTGTGGGTGCTCCATTGCTGGACATTTTCAAGAAAAGATTGGACAACCATTTGTCCAGGTTGGTATAAGGATTCTTGCTTTAACAGGGGGTAGTACTAGAAGATCTCCAAGCTCCTTTTCAGCCCAATGGTTCTATTATTCCATCTTCATTTGAACCCACCACCATAGCAGTGTATTGAAATGAAGGAGAATTTTGCAAACCACAAAGCAAGAGTGTATAAGTGCATGTAGCTTAATGTGTGACCCATATACAAGATGCTAAAAATGCATTTCCTTTTCTTTTTATATGAAGAGTTAATGGTATTTGTTAATAATGGAGTTTAAAATAAAAGAAGTGAGTACTAACTGGCTGGAATTTTTCAACTATTAGAAAGTTGGGTTTAATAGTCATTGATTCTGGAAGCTCTAGACTGGGAACCACATAGAAAGCATTTGAGATCTACAGATGGTGAAGGCCATGTGAAAATTAGCATGGTTAGATTGAAAGCATATTTGAAATGACTTCATTTCTTCCCCATGTTTATCTTCCCAATCCAAATGCTTTTCTGGTGTGGAAAACCACTTCAGCAATGTTGTGCAATAATATATACTGTACATATTTCTATTTAAATATTTCAGGGCTACCAGACCTGGGTGGCAAAAATCAGTATGCCAATAGTTGACAACAAAGGACTAGAGGGTTTTGTTTTTCTTTGCTACTTGTGGGGGGTTATTCAAATTTTTGCAGTCCACTTGGATAGTCCTATATGTATACCATGGAAAAAGTTGCAGATAGATATAATGCTACTTCGCACACTTGGAATACAATTCTGTGAATTTAAATTAAACAAAAGTAGTTAGAAGTTATTTTATGAAATTAGTGGAACATTGCTGAAATAGCCAGGTTTTTAAAGCAAACAAACAAACAAACAAACAAAAAACCCAACAATTTTATTCCTATACTCTTAGTTTGAACTTTGTACAAATATTCCCTTGAATCATTCTAAATTCCTAGCCATTTTCTAAATTAATTACAGCAAAACCTAAGGGATAATCATGTACAATCATAACATGTACATTGGTTGGGAGGTACAGTGCCTAAGGAAAAAAAATATGTAGATCCAGTCAGTCTTTGTCCTTTAAGTCTCATGTTCCTATAGATCAAATAGCTGTAGTTCTTAGCAGACATTATGCCATATTTATTCTAAATATTGTCTTACTGATGAAAGGACTGAAGCTTTCTTTTAGAGCTTCACCAGCTCAGTGTTTGTTTTTCTGAAAGGGTAAAATGCTTTGGTTCAAATTTGTTTTCAAAAGAAAACTGCTCTGTGATTTTTTTTTAATGCAATGCTATGAAAAATGCAAGAAAGAAATTTGTACAAGTATCTTCTATAATGTGTACAAGTATCTTCCAGGAAATATGATACTCTCAAAATCTGAGACTGTCATATATATGAATTATACGAGGAGGCATTATTGTATTTTTTTCAAAAAAAAAATAATAGGAATATATATGGAGTTCAGTGTCATAAGAGGAACCTCTTCCCATATGTTTAGGTTTTAATTCCACGTGCTAAATCTAAATTCCTCAATGTTTGATCACAACATTTTTTTTTCCGTTCTTATACTGGGTTTTGCAGTTCATCCATCTGCATTGAGTTTTCTTTGCTTCACATGGACAATAAATTACACTTTGCTTCCTCAGTCTAATCCTTTTCATTTATTTATATTTTATGGAAGAAACATAAAAAGACTCCTCATAAAAATCCAACTGTTCTTGATAAACCTTGTCATGTGCAAATAATGGAGCCTTGTCAAGAAACAAGCTCTGCTGAAAATTTATACCTTCTAATAATAATAAAGAAAGGAAGAAAATCAGAAACAAATAAGGAATCTGTTGAAAAGGATTCAAAGCACGTCTTAGTCTTTGAATCAATGACAGTAAAATCTATGCGTTAAAAAATAAAGGGGAACAGAAAGGGAGTTAACATCCTGGAGTGACTAAAGCAGTATATTAAGTTTGAATTTCCCAGCTTGTGAACAATAGCTACTGATAATAGAAAGAGAGAGGGGGAAGGAGAGAGAGATGAAAAAGAACCTTCAAAGTTAACATTGTGGATTTTATATTTTAGCAAAAACTAGCCAGCAGAAAGTCGCTTTAGCTGTTCTTCTGCAATATGGCAATGTTAAATTATGTAAAAAAAAATTGGTCATTCATCTGGACCCATCCTTTTTGTATCCATTTGACTCACTCCCAGACCTACATTAAGTGGTTGCGTTCTAGTGAACAAAAGTGGAATTTATGCATGACTACAGTCTTTCTTAAAAATACTTTTCCCAACTTCATTTTTAAGGACACTTGAAAGCAGACCACATGTCCTACTCCTCTGTCAGTTCCTGAAAACATGTGAAAACTGAAGATGTTACCTAATCTGGTAATAAAAGAGAGCACCAAGGATGCCAGAGTTTGAAGGTGAACACTCTTCAGGCATTCAGAAAAAAGGGATATTTGCCACATGAAGGTTCCAATTGATCCTTTTCTCACAACTGCATCATTCTGTGCAGAAGAAAAGTTTTTGTGCATGTATGTTTCCCCATGTGCTTTGTGGGTCACATGGAAGCCAGTGTATGAAGCCTTTCTTCCTGAGGAAATTCACTCAGATGAATGTGCAAAGATCTTCCTGCAGACAGCTGTAGAGAACAGATGAACAAAAAAAAGCAATAGAAGAGTATATATTTAGCTCAGGGTTGAACCATGAGGTCCTTGGTGGTCTCTGAGCTTGGTGTTTGCTTTTAGACATTTTATTAACAGACTAAGTAACATCTTCGGTATTCTCATACAACTGTGCACTTTATTGGAGATTTGTATCTGACACTGGTGCCCATGGCATGATGTTGAGACATTCATGCAGACTTAATACTTTTTAATGGTGAAGGTTTGCCTTTGCGCAGATTTCTCCCATTTGTGTGCTTTCTGGAAGTGTTCGACACCCGCATGTGGTACCAAGTGAAAAGAATATCTGTAGCTCAGGGTTGAACTGTAGAGTCCTTGTTGTTCTCTTGGTTGTTTGCTTGCAGATGTTTCATTACTAGACTAGATAACCTCTTCAGTCCTTACAGCTGAGAGCAAAGTCAACATCATTTAATGTACAAGTGAGATCAAAACAAGACAAGAATTCTAGTTTTATAATGTCTGAGTTCAGCTAGACTTTTAAGGGTTTTTACTTCTTTCTCTCATGTCTAGAACAAGTTTTAAAATGTTTCTAAGATTCAGGATTATGAAGAATCTTGGCAGACTAATTTAGTTTTTAAAAAGAAACAAAAATAATATATCCCTTTAATCATAAATCCACTGATTTTTTTTAAGAAAAAGAAACTTTGAAGTAATTAAATGAATGTTGGATGGCTATGTCTTTTTATTTTTTTCTGTGTCAAGATTTCCTCAGTTCATTGGCTTTTGTATTTTGTATGGTTTTGGCTTAGTGTGTTGTATGGACCTAGATTTCATGTCTTGTACCTTTAATGTTTATGGAGATTCTCAGTCATATAGGTCATGGTTGTCTCAAAAGTGCTTTTTCAAAAGGCAACCATCCTCCACCATTTGGTCAGAGCTGAAGAAGCTTCTGGCATGAGAAGCAAAACATTTTCAAGGAAAAATCAAATCCAGTCGCCTTTTGAAAAAGCCCTTTTGGAGCATTTGTAGCCTTAGGTTTTATGTTTTGGGTAAAACTAAGCCATAACTTTGAGTCAAACTATTTATTGTTTATTTGGCAAAACATACTCAATGGCTTTTCTTTTTATTTGACATTTGACATTTTATTAATTAAAAAAAATGCTTTCGGAGAATGGTCTTTGTCTAGTCACATGCAAAAAGAGCTTAGAGTGATTGGTGATGCATGCCCTTGTATTTCTGGTACATTTACTGTATAGTTTGCTTTTCAAACAATGATTGTTTTCCAAAGGATCTGACATAGTTAAAAAAGAGTGACAGACACAGCTCACCATCTAAAATGATACAGACAAAAGAGAAGGAAATTCAGAGGAAAATAAGTTCTTCAGCTAGAAAGAAATGGCATTGAAATCACTGATTTTTGTATGTATATCAGTTTAGAGCAAGGGTGTCAAACTCCTGGCCCATGGGCTGGACGTGTCATGCAGAAGCCGCACCCAGCCTATTGCTAGCAATGGCAAAACTGTCCCGATACATTGCACGTCACATGACGTTGCGAGTTTGACATGTCTGATCTAGAGTTATATTCTGTTCCTGGAACTTCCGTTTGAATGATATTATATATTTTGTGGTTTTTGTCTCTTTGGTCAATGTATGAGGCCAGAATTGCTGTGGTGGATGGATATTACTAGATAATGCTGGTCAATTCATTATTTATGGTCAACATTTTGGAATTTTTGGAATAATAGAAGTCTGATGGAACTTGATTATAATTCTGGAGCAAAGAAATTCTGGAGCAAAGAAATAGTAAAGCCAAAATAAATTATTCATTTAATCAAGTCTAAATTTACAACAAGATTTCTTGGAAATGTTATATTTTCAAAAGATTATTTTTCCAAAACTGCAAAAAATGTTTTGAAATAAGTTATCAAATTAAAATATGATTACCAGTTACTATATAAGCAGCACAAAACAAGGCACTATGCTGGTATTTTGGACAAATCTCCTTAATGTCACAAACAAAAACACTTTCCCATACATGAAATTGTTATTGTCATTATTCATACATTATTATCAAAGTTATATTATTTAAATAGGAAAAATAAGATCGGCTATAATGAATAAATCTACCTAGTGGCCAGATATCAAGGATTGGACGAACCCCAATTTAATGATCTGTAATAAATGAGGTGACTATTCAGCAAGAGGTCACACATTAGCATATCATGATTAATAAATGCATTATAATGTTTCATTGAGTTAAAAGTGGGCTGATGAATAGCACGTTCTTGTGCCAAAAGAGTTCTCTGTGCGCTGGCTGCAGTGTGAAACAAAATTAGCAACACTAGCTCATTAGGTACATCTGGTTATAGCAGTAAAATAAATACATTTATTTAAAAGTAGTTGTAGACCTCTTTAAACAATTACAGAAGATATACATATAATTTAAGTATATGTGTCTAGCAACAGTTGTGTGTGTATGTGCACATATGTGTTTACATTCACAAATTGTTCACATATGAAGGGTCTAATTTAGCTAAGCTAATTCCCTTTAAGTTGTGCCCTCAATTATACACTTTACAGAAAGTTATAGCCAGTCATTGCATTTCTAAAGAACAACAGAGACCTGGAACCCATGTCATTCTTTATATTTTCCCTTCTGAGGATGTGGGTTCATAAGTCCAACCACAAGGCAGAAATTCAAAATTATATCCCCTCCCACTCCATTTTTTCTCTGCTAGTGTCTCATTGTTCTCACAATTTGTCCCCAGTTCTGAGTAAATTTATCTCGCTCTCTTCCCCATGCCCACATGATTCCATGTGCAAACTGTCAGCAGTAGTCAGGAGGCATGGGAGGGAGACAAGGCACTCTCCATTCAGAAAGCAACAGATGAGAACGTTTGCTGCATCCAAAACAGAGTACAGGAAAGAAATAAATCTCCTTCCATGAGGTGTTTGATGGCTGGTTTATTTAGAAATAATTGCTGAATAAATGCAACCAAACTTCTTTCTTCTGTTGCTTGACAGGAGAGTAGATCTTGTGGAATAATGTTTGAAAAGCATCTACTTTTTTAAAATTGGGCAAATGATAATGCATGCTTAAAAAGAATCCTTTAGATCTCTCAAAAATATAGCATCTTTCTGTTATTAATTAAAGCAGCTACACATGAGCCTTAAAAGATGCTGCAGTTTTAAAGAATCCACTCTTTAACATTAATGCAACTCTTAAATCCATGATAGCTTTTTTCAGGTTCATTAAAGAGAGCTGTAACAAATTACAGACAGTTCTTGTGCTCACACTTGCACAAGATCCAAAATAATTCTTTTTAAAGCAAAATGACACATTAAACAATTCCTTTAAAAATAATAAAAATATCATATATTTCCAGCTGTGAGTATCTAATATGACAATTATTGGAATAAATGTAATCTAAATATATCCAGAATTATTATTATTATTATTTTTCTAGCACAGTTTGCAAACTATCAGGTAAAGCATGTGTCCCAGAATATGCAAGGACAGGTACATGAGCATACTTCTGAATTCTTGCAAGAAAGCCATATGAATATTTCCATATAATCAGCAAGAATTGAGCTTTACTCATAAAGTATTTGTCTTTTATATATAAGGAAAATATGATATATTAACTTGTTTGTTAGCTATAGTCAATTATTATATACCAGTGATGGCTAACCTTTTAGAGACCGAGTGCCCAAAGTGCAACCCCAAACCCACTTATGTATCATCAGGTGTCAGGTGGGCATGGGCAATTGGGCTGGTGTGGCCCATTGGGTGGGCGTGGCCCACAGGGTGTGTGTGGCTGCAGTGGTAACAGCAGACTGGGTGGGACTATAAAGTTCAATCGATCAATTCCAACTTTGCGAGATCTTTCTTTTTTCTCATGAGAAGTTGAAATTGATTGTTTGATTGAACCTTTCTTTCCCTCACATGCAGTGGTGGTGGCCTAAAGTGAAAAGGTTTTATAAAACCCCACTGAAAGCCTAGGACTGGGGTGATGGCTCACGTGCCACAGAGAGGGCTCTGCGTACCACCTGTGGCACATGTGCCATAGGTTTGCCACCATGGTTATATACCATACTCCTTTCCCTTCTTGTTTTCCACACCAAGAATTACCTATAGGGTAATTGCATCAAGAACAAAGTCACAAAGTAAATTTCCAGAGTCTTTAAAGTTTGTCTCCCAGGTCTTAGTTCTGATCCTAATTATTTTTCCAAGCTGATTTTATATGAGTCATAGTGCTGCAGTGGTTAGAATGCAGTACTGTAGGCTGACTCATGGTCACTCCAGGAATTTGATTCCCACCAGCTCAAGGTTGACTCAGTCTTCCATCCTTACAAGGTTGGTAAAATGAAGACCAAGATTGTTGGATACAATATGCTGACTCTGTAAACTGCTTAGAGAGGGCTGTAAAGCACTTGAAGAGGTATATAGGACTAAGTGCCATTGCTATTATATTGACTGTAAAGGAAAAATCTGTTCATCTAACACATTTTACTTCTTTCAAAATTGATGATACTTAATGCTTTGTCTGTTGATATTGCCACAGCTATATTCTAATATTTCAAGGACCATCCCAGGTAGAACAAAAACAGGCCGAATTCTCTATGTATACCAAGCTAAATTCTTCAGATCCCTAACTCAACATTTTAAAACCCAGTTAAGGCTCCTCCCTTATTTTTGTACTGAAATGTGTTGAAATACAGAAGAGGTAATTTCATGTGGTATAATAAGGAAGCCCATGGCCTTATATATATGGTTATTGTTATGGGATTAAGTTAATCACCCAAGAGAAATGCAGAAGATAAATGGATAATTGTTAGAACAACTTTTGTTAAGGTACTTGGAATAGTTTAACCAGCCTGCTTTTGCTGTATTGGCTGGGTGGTTAATGGAAACTTAAGCATGAAGTCTTTTATCTGATTTATATATAGGCAATAAAACATCCAAGCTAATGGAGGCACCACAGTGCCACAAAGATGGAGGCATGCTTAACAAATCCTTGCTAAATGTTAGTTAGGAATTAATTTTAATGAAAACACTAAATTAATAAGGGAGGTAACAGAGCCTGAAGCACAAATATCAAATAGATGTCTTGTTTTTGTTTGTTAATACAAATCAGAAATACATAAGCCTATGAAATTAGCTGAAGATGAATAGATACCAGGAAAAAATGTTTCCATTCACCTGCCAACTTCAGCATCAAAACTGTTTAACAGCTGTTCTTTCCACAATGGCCTTTTTTATACCTGACTTAGTTCCACTAATCAGTTCTCACCCATTCTATTATTATAATTCAGCTGTACTTTTTTCAGAGTGAGAACAAACCACTCTCTGTTTACCAGCCCCATTGAAGGGATGTTATATATCTCTGTGCATTCTGTATAGACCAGTCTTTCCAAACTTGGACATTTTAAGATGAGTGGATACTTAAAGTTGCCAAGTTTGAATATTAACTCATCAATCATACTCGTGAGAAGTGATTGGTGTTAATTTATTGTATTTATATCCTACCCTTCCTATAAAATGGTGGTACAAATGGGTGGATGGTCCAGCTATCCCTCATTTTTTAATCTCACATTACTGTGAGCTAGGCTGGACTGAGAGATAATAACTGGATTGAAGTCACACAGTATCCTTCACTGAGTTGGCTCTTGTAACTGGATCTGCCTGGTCTGAGTCCAACAAGCTTATCAATATACTACACTCGTATGGAATACTTAGAGTTATAATTTTACCTGGCAAACTGCCACATTAGTTATTGTTGAGCATGAGCAAAATATCCATTAGTATCAGGACCAAAATAAATAAATGTACCCTGTAAAAAGTAAAGGCCATCTGATGTCAAGAAGCTGTGCATAAAGAAACATTTTTAGAAAAAATACTGTGGCAGGCAGAGCTGTATTGAATGTTTACTTCCACTGGTAATCAACATGACATCTTGCTATGTCTTAGTTCAATTTTAAGTGCACTTTATTTGCTTTGTTTCATAGAGACATAGCCAGAGCATTGATAATCAAGTCTGTCTCTCCCTTTATAGATGCATCATAAATCCTTTGTCTTTGTTATACTAGCATGCCTACTACATCAGAACTGATGAATGGACGCAAATAGTGATAGATGATGAAGCATTTTACACACTGAACATATTATTTAATCAAATAGTTTCCTGCCACTGAGGATCCTATTTCAGAAAGTTTCATTCTGTTTTGAAGCAGATGAACATAACAAGTTAAGAGTACCCTTCAAAAACAATTAACTATGACTTTACACATCTGTACCCAGTGATATTTATATCCACTTTTAAACACAAGTGCATACCTCTTAAAATAACAGATGTTTAGGAACTTGGGATTGATTCACCATGGCTGGTTGAGGATGTAAGAGATCCTCAGTGACACCAAGTGTCTTTACAAAGCTTCCATTGATTTTCTGGCTACAATTCTTTCTGGGCAGGAATTATTTAGTGAGCAAAGCTTGCTACCTTATCACTGCACTGTCTTGTATCTGGAACTGCCCTGAAAGCTTTATTTTTTATATAAATGGTTAGCTTTAACTGATTGCTAATGCAAAATAATTAACTTGACATTTAAATAGTTATGTTGGCTGCCTAGTTGCTTTCATGTCCACACTAATGTTCTATATTCTTATTTTTACAGCCTAAATATCCTGAAGATCAAATACCCAAAGCTATAACTTTGTCAGGAAAAGCTTGCTGAATACAACCTTAGCATTACAAATGAGGATTCCTAGTTCAAAAATGTTGTAGAAGTTGGACTATTGCTACTATAAGTTATACAATTACTAACTATAATTTTGATGCCAGGTTAAAACACAGTTTTAAAGTTGATTTTAGTTCCATTTAATATGTTATGCTGTTGTTCTGCTTTCATTTGTTTTATTATGTGCTTTATTATTTTATTGTATCACATTCTGGCCTTCATGTATGCAGCCTGATAGCCTAAGATAGCCTGATAGCCTATATTAAAATGTTCTTCATAGAAAGATAGATGAGATCAAAATGTAGAGCACATCCACCATTTACACTAAAGTATGATGAACTATAGAAAAACAATAATAATGGAATATACATCTTAGTGTGAATGGTATATTTCTATATGATGAATAATAGTGGTTAAAACTAAATTTATAAGAAAACTAAACCCAATGATCATTCATTTAAAAGAAATGGAGGTCTGATTTTCATACAATATTTTGTGATCTTGATAGAAGATGAGAAAGTAGACTGTAATAATTAAATACACAGGAAGCAATATATAATTCATGCTCTATCACACAATCCTTTAAAAGTGTTCTATTTTGTCTCTAAGACCTAACTTTCCATTGAACTAAAAATTTTGAAATTGTCATAGATGGCAGTTGAACTTAACGTTTTGTACTTCATGACCACAGTTGAGTATGACAGGAATGTTTAGGATGAAGCATATAAAATTCTTACTTTTAGTTGTGCTAAAAAAATAAAATATGAAAAAAAAACAGTCTCCAACTTCTGTATCTCTTCAAATAAAAGCTAAATTGGCAATGGAAGTCTTTTTTTTTAAGGGCCCAAATAGAAGTTTATAAAAATTTGGGTTTCTTTAGAAATGAGTAGAAAGTAACTATGGAAAAGTTCTGTAGCACTTTCTCCAAATCTTTTTCAAATGGCCCAGCTGTAGTAGATGTATAAGACGCTCTGGTATGCAAGTTTATCCGCGCCGATCAGCTATTCGGTGGAGTGCCGAACAGCTGAGCTGGCAAATCCGGAAGTTTGGCCGGCCGACGATCTTGCCCCCTCCCATTAGTGGCAAGCCCATAGGATCTTGACACCTGCACCAGGCAGCATGGCAACCCACACAGGCATGCCCTGGACTGTGGAGTTTACCATTATTTTTCTATGTATAAGACGCTGCACTTGTATAAGATGCACCTGATTTTTGAATAGGGTGTTTGCAGGAAAAAAATAGCATCTTATACATGAAAAAATATGGTAATTTTGGTCAGCTTTATGATTCATTTGTCATACCCCAAGAACCAAGAATGTCACATGGAATTAATTAGGAGTAGGTTCCTTTATTCTTTATCTATGGACATATTCTTGGCAGACTAAAGTCACTATTTACATAACTATAGATATACTCTGGGAATAGTTAGGGAGGAGCCATTTTAACCCTCTTCCGGATTATAAAATTTTCCAAGCTCTGAGGTTCTTTGCCCTCAGGAAAGGATCCCTTCTCTTTTGGGAATCCAAACTATCACAATTTATTTAATTTGGTGATTTGGTAATTTGTCTGAAGGTGACTAAACTACATCTGAAGTAATTATATTACATTTTTATAGTGTTATAATGAATTTGGAGAAATGTGAATCTGATTCACAAAATATTCATAAATTGCTTGCACAGAACCATTTTTCCTTTTGAAACCATTCAATCCCACTCTTAGAAGTTACCTAAATCTAAGAACGTTGGTTTAAGGTTACAAGACTGAGCCATTGATCCAAATATATGTATATTATGAAGAAATTCCCTGTTTTCATATCTCAAGATATTCAAAACTAAATAATGTTCCCCTTATAAAGTTCAAAATAAAGATTTTCAAGGTGTGCGGTTCACCATAATTTTCTTCATTATGTGTAACTTTCTGATGAAGAGCTACCCCCCAAATTGAGGCTTTTCATAATTTTCATAGGTTGTTGCAATGAATTCTCATTTTCTTCAGATTTTGATATGCTGTTGTCTGGGTCTGTTCCTAATCTAACCAGGCTGTTTTGGACTTTATTTCTGTCATTTTACATTAACAATACTCTTTCTCTCTTTATCTCTGCTTCCCACCCACACTCTGGATTAATTCCAGTTATCTATTGTCATCAAGCTGTTCTGCAGTTATTGCTATATAAAGTGAGCATAGCTAGTTCTGGTGCTGTTCATGGTAACAACTTAATTCCCC
Organism: Vipera ursinii; assembly: GCF_947247035.1. Lineage (NCBI taxonomy): Eukaryota > Metazoa > Chordata > Lepidosauria > Squamata > Viperidae > Vipera > Vipera ursinii. The sequence goes on from NC_139518.1 coordinate 33,238,502, forward strand.
AAAGGCTGCCAGAATCGTTGTTTATTACAGACTCCCTCTAGACTCTGTCAAGAGCATCATAGGGTAAGTACAAACTGTCTGGAAAGCAGATGGTTTTCCACCATTATACCTTTTTTACTTTTCTTTGTTTCTTGCAAAGAAAAAAAAAACTGCTCTCATTGGTTTAATGTCCTCCATATAAAAATATACAATAGTTTTTATTTTGATGATGATGATGATGATGATGATGATGATGATCAGAAAATTTGAATAAGATCTGAAAATCTTGCATAGTACAAGAGTAGGCAATATGATATTTGTTGGCAGAAATGTGCCATTAAATCCTTTCCTTCTGCCCATATGGTGCTACCTGTTCCAGTGAAGAAACATTTAATAAACAAATATGCAAATTGGAAGATTTTTTTAATTAAATAAACTCATGTAATTTTTATCAGCACAATACCGATCACCAGCTTTTAGGACTACTGCAGAAATATCACTAGTATCCAGAAAGGTGTCCTTGAGATAATAGTGATCCTTCCATGACAACTTTTGTAGTCATAATGGAAGAGACTGTCAGTCTGATGCTTTCACAGTATTCCTCTTAGCATGCCTTCCAAACAAGAACAACATACAAGTTTGGTAATTGCTGTGCACTCCACTGAACACAGAAGAAAGAAAAGAGGGAGCAGGTGGGAGAAGGATCTATGTTTGATCTGATCTCTTGTCAATGTGAGAAAGAAGAAGAAGCCAGGCAGACTGGAAGATAATGTAGTGGGGAAAGTAAGGAAGGTTTAGATTGGTATGGTGGGAGATGATGATGGGCTTTGAATTAAGACTGCACGGACCTTTTGATGGGAATACGAAGCTTATAGAATATTTTCTTTTGATCTACCATAAACTTGTGATATCTCATTATAAAGGAAATATGAGCTACATAAGTAATGAATCTGGCAAGTACGGTAGCTGTAGAGGCACAGAGATGTGTCCTAGAGAGTAAGGAACAGTTTTGTAGTCAGTCACAAGACTTCCAAAGGTTTCTGGTCCAAGTGACTTAGAATGTTCACATGTTTCAAATAGAAGGTTGTCTTCTATTTTCTGTGAAAGACATCACATTCCAGCCAAATCACATTCAACCAACTTCACGTTGTTTCAGGAAAAATAGGACTGGTCCAAGAGAGAGTGTGATATGATGATACGACCTCAGCAAATAAAATGAGCTGGTTTTAAAATGGAACAAAATTTAAGGAAGTCTTATGAAACAAAGTAATATAAGTTTAAAACTATTGGTCATCACAAATCCTCATCTAAAGTTAAACATATGGCAAAGGTTCAAAATAAAAATGCACAAAGTCTCATAGTTGTGGTATTGCTGTACACTGCCTTTCTATATAGCTAAACAGGAATGTGGTGGGGAAAAATAGATGTTCTCTTTTTGTCTAATCCTATCAGATCCAGTTAACCTTTCCTGCCCCCAAACAAAATATACTGCAATCCTGTCTGAACCACAAAATTGAAGTGTTGCTCACTCATTTACAATACAGCCTTAGGGTTCTCCTAATAAGGAAATTGTGATAGATGCATCTGGGATGTGGGATGTGGGATGTGGGAATGATATTGGGATGTGGGAGAAAGGTGAAACAGCCACAGCTGGATAAGCAGCAACTTAGCCCACAGAAGCATGTGGCAAACTTCTCAGAAGAGTCCCTCCCTAGCTTATGAATTGTAAAGGTGAAGGGATTTCAGATTGCAAGATTCTGTAAATGTAATTTACAATAAAGTAAATTGACTTGGGAGGCCTGTGTGTGGTGTAGTTGGTTCACATGGTGTAGTAAGATGGAAGGTTTGTTGTCACTGTGTGTTGGGGTGTGGGAGCACAAAGGGAGGCTAACTAATCTCAATGTACACATAGTTGTACTTTCACAATAAAGGTTAATTTCATTTCAGTAGAGCTAGTACTTCTGAAGAAGTACTCCTTTAGAAGGCCAGATCCTGAAGTTGAAACTCAAATACTTTGGCCACCCAATGAGAAGGAAGGACTCACTGGAGAAGAGCCTAATGCTGGGAAAGATTGAGGGCAAGAGAAGAAGGGGACGACAGAGAATGAGGTGGCTGGATGGAGTCACTGAAGCAGTAGGCGTGAGCTTAAATGGACTCCAGCAGATGGTAGAGGACAGGAAGGCCTGGAGGAACGTTGTCCATAGGGTTGCGATGGGTCGGACATGACTTCGCAACTAACAACAACAAGTACTTCTGAGTGTGCTACTTGTATAGACAATTTTGCTGACAATTTTCCATCATTAATCAGGGACATTTACCTCAATGTTCCACTTCCTTAATAATGAATTTTCCAAGTGCAATCCTGAAAGAGCAATTTTACTTAACAACAGGATTCAGGATTCAATCTGGGTCTTTCACTGGGACCAGAGGTTTATTGTCCAAGCTTTCAGACTTGTGCTGGATGTTAAGGGAACTTTTTTCTAGCCTTTCTAGACACACATATCTGTCTTCATTCAGACAGATAACCCACATACCTAGGCAAGGACCTCCCTAGCTTTCTCCAAAGTTGCCAACAAATCAGATTCCTTTAAGGTACAATTGTATGTATTAAAAATTTGCAATATAGTGCTCTCTGGATAAGAAATGTGCTGAAAATATATAGGAGGCATAAGCTGAATTACTACTAGATGAATTCAAAATTACTTTTGAATAAAAAGATACAATCTCATTTTTAATGACAAAAACTCCTTGTGTTTGCTTATTTTTCCTGTTATTATAGAAGCATATTTGTCATAATCTTTCTTTTTCTTTAAGTGATAACATTGTATGGCCTTTATTTCTTAGTTTGTGTGCTTCTACATTCACATAACATTTCACATATTTGCCAAATGTCCTACTAAATAGATTGCCACTATGGGTCTAACATTTTAGAATTCAGTATGAGATCATGGTTCAGAAATGTGAATGCATTACATGTCATTCTTTCCTCTGGCTAAGCCTTGAAAAATGCTGAAGGCTATCAGAGGAAGTGAATTTAATTGGAGGAGTCAAGATGCATCATTAAATACCAATTTTCTCTTTGAGATTTACTTTGAGAATATTTTTAAGTGTAAATCACAGAGTTTACTTCCACTAATGCTAAGTATCAAATTAGAAATCTATCAACACAATGCTAACATTGGACTCTTAATGATATATGAGTGTAAAATCCAGAGAGTGTGCCATAAGAGACCATTATCAGGTTGATGCAGAACATAAAGATATCCAAGGGTATCTCTGAGCCATGTTGATAACTTAGTTTATATAATGGGCATTATGCTGTGAATACTGACTGCTTTAACTAGATTAGAAAAGACTAGCACTTTTTTGTGGTAACAGAGTGTGCACTGATTGTCTTTGCTGACCTTATCGAAATAAGACAAAATACTTTGAAGTTCAGTTTTGGGCTACATCTGACACTGATTGAAATCAATAGAACATTGGAGAATGTAAACTGTTTTCCATGTTAGTTTTTCCCCTGCTCATTAAGAACTGCTTTTTTCCCTTGTTCATTTTATCAGTGGATTGTTTAAGAAAGAAATCAAAATGCCAAAACCAAGTGATTAATGTAATAAATGTAGCTTAGTTTGAATTCTGTTCCCTTTACTTTAACTAGACCAAGGTACCAAGTTAGAGCAGTTTAAACCCTTTCCATCTTGACTTCAAACTGTATCAATATTTATTTATTTGTTGCAAAGGTTGTACCCAACAATCAATTCTGAATCATGTGCAGTTCTCCTAAACCCTATTTTGGTAAGAAACCAAAAGGAGACACTGTATGCCTACGGAAGGTCTAAAAATTATTTGTTTATTGTTTGCACTGTGCTTACTGTACTAATTATAATGTTAATATATCTGAATTAGAAGGAATTAAAATATGATTTTTCCCTCATTACTGTTATATAAATCACAAATCTTGGAGGATAAGAAGGTTATGGAACAAGAAAGGAAGAGCAAAATGAGAGTTGCATTTTTTTAACTTGCCCTACAACATACCAATGAGTATCATATTGGTAGCATAATATGTTCTTGTGAGCAAAGAGAAGTTAGCTCTTATCTGTAGAAGTAATCAAAAGGTACTTTAGCATAATATATGAAGTCAGCCATTGGTTTGTAAACTAGTTTATAGCCCAAGATTTTACCTGGAGCTACCATTATAGCTGTTCAAAAAACTGTATTTAAACCAAGTTGTGCCACGGTACAATATATTCACTGAAAACGTATGCCATTTCTTTCAACAGCATCAACCACTAGAAAACTGGGTTAACATAGAAAAGAGGTCCGTTGCAGATTTCTTTCACAATACTTTAGGGTTTTGAGTAGTATTGAAAGGATTGCTTTGGTGGCTCCCACAAGTATGGACTAATAAGCATCCTTGGCCCTAGCAGATTGACCATTGAGGCAGATCATTTCAGTAATTCCGTATAGCTGAAAATATTTGTGGCATCAACAAGAAAGCAGTCTGAATTCTACTGTTCTTCTAGCATAAAGATATTTGTGTATTCCCTTAGGAAGCATACATTTCCTTAGTGGCATTTGTTATCTCTATGATCACAGGAATAGTCTCTCCAGTATGTACTTAAGAATACCACACATTAATTTTATTTATTATTTCAGTGCATAACCAGTAAAGAAGAGGAATCTATCTGAAAATGTTTTCAAGATGTTATCTATTATTTACTATATTGTCTTGAATCACCCATACATATGCATGTGCAGAAATATACCCATACTCACAAACATTACCAAAGGACCACATCATAAAACAAGGAAACTAAAACCCAACTATTAAAATTGATCACACACTTTCATGTTCTCCTAATTCTTTTACTTTGTTTACAAAATAAAATGTCCCCATAAATATTTAATGTTTTCACTACAGCATGAATAGGGCTACTGTCAGGGCTCTATGGTAAATACATGTTTTCAAATTACTGTTCAATATGTGGCCTCTTTCAGGCTGAGACAAATAATATCAATGGACTGTATTCATTGGAAAGGGGAAATATGATGCTTCTGAAATAGGTTTAAAACAAATATTTTTTATCAACGAAACATATTTGATTGACATCTATTGAAACCACCTTCCTTTTACCATTCAAGGTGTAGAACGCAGATCCTCTGAAGCAGTTTTTCTCAACCTTTGCAACTTTAAGATGGGTGGAATTCAACTCACAGAATTCCCCAGCCACTATGAAGTCCACACATCTTAAAGTTGCTAAAGTTTAGAAACACTGTTCAAAAGCTTCAGATCACAAATATGCAATGAGGAGTTGTCTTCAAGCATTAGTTCTAAGAGTCAAGGAGAAACAAAATAAGCCTTCAACTTTCTTTCATCTTGCAATGCTAAAACAAATGTTATGTCTGCAAATGATCTAAATATTGAAAGCACATCTGACAAGCATAGGCATAAGTGGAAACCACAAGGATGTTTGTCCTAAAGGTGCTTCTCAAAAGGCAACTGGGCTTTCTTTTTTCTTGAAAACATTTTGTTTCTCATCCAAGAAGCTTCTTCAATTCTTGGATGATAAGCTTTTTGGATGAGAAGTGAGATTCTTTCAAAGAGAAAACCAAGAAAGTCCAGTTGCCTTAAGAAAAGCACCTTTGGGACAACTATGACCTGGTTGATTGAGAATCTCCATAGACACTGTTTTTTTTTTTTAATTGAAAAGTTTTAAAAATACAGTTTTCCTTTTAAAAAAACCCCCTTCCCCCTCCCTCCTCCCCTCCCTACCTCCCCCCTTCCCCCCCCCCTACCCCCCTCCCTCCCCCCCCACCTCCCCCCAACCCCCCTCCCCCCCCCCGGACTTCCCAGAGCTAAATACAAGGTATATATATATAAAAAAGCAATCATAAACAACCATATACTAACAACTATAAATTCTAAAATCCATCACTCTCTAACTTATATAGGATCAAACAAAACTTAGCATTATTAAATATATATAGAAGACAAAATAAAAAAAGAAAAAAGAAAACGAAAGAAGACTTATTCAAATGCTAGATAAAACTTCTTGACCCTATACTTATTCTGGATAAACTCAATCCATTTTCTCCATTCCATAATATAATGTTCTTGCGAGTAATCTTTCAAATAGGCCGAAATCTTCGCCATCTCTGCCAAGTCGGAAACCTTTAAAATCCACTCTTGTATAGTCGGCAGTTCCTCTTTCTTCCAATATTGACCTATCAAAAGTCTTGCTGCCGTAACTAAATTCAACATCAACTTAGAGTCCACAACTGTAGCGTCAACAATTATTCCCAACAAAAAAAATTGCGGACAAAACTTTATCATCCGTTTAAAAATCTTCTGCATATTCCACCAGACTTTTATCCAAAAAGCCTTGACCTTTTTACATGTCCACCATATGTGAAAATATGTTGCCTCTTCATCACCACACCTCCAACATTTAGGCTGATAATTCGGATACATACTTGCAAGCTTTTTAGGATCTAGATGCCATCTATAAAACATTTTGTAAAAGTTCTCTCTTAGACTTTGAGCTTGAGTGAATTTTACATTCCTCACCCAGATCTTTTCCCACGTGTCCATTGTAATAACTTCCTGAATGTTTTGGGCCCATTTTATCATACAATCCTTAACAAGCTCTGTTTCTGAATCGATCTCTATCAATGCAAGATATATCCGTTTAATATGTGCTGGTCCTTGATTTCTAATTTGCTTTATCAAATTTTCATCAGTCGTTGCAAATCCATTTTTTTGGTCTTCTTTCCACCTGGCCTGTAACTGAATATATTGAAACCAAGTCTGAACAACCTTCTCTTCTCGCAAGAAACTATAAGATTTCAGGCACCAAATATTCCTTTCCAAACTTAAAATTTCCTTGTAAGTAGTCTCATCATGTTTGAAACCAGCATGTATATTTTCTATTGCGTGTTTTGGGATTGCCCACAATGGTATCTTGCTGCTTAACTTATGTCTATACTTCTTCCAAACTCTCAGCAATGCCTGTCTTAAAATATGCATCCTAAACACAGTATCTACCTTCTTATCATACAACAAATATGCATGCCAGCCAAACAACAAATCATGGCCCTCAAGATTTAATAACCTCGATTGTGTCAAATTAATCCAATCACTTATTCCTACTAGTGCAGCAGCTTCATAGAATCTCCATAGACACTGTTGTGTATGTAGGATGCTTGACTGGCACAGCCAACCTAACATCATTGACATCACCCAGGTGTTGTGATAGGTAATCCTGT